>NW_027272560.1:0-514773 GCF_040938485.1 Diadema antillarum | reverse complement strand
ACTTCAAACAAAGTGTTGCATTAATTTCAATTATTGCATCATGACAAATGTTCATGCAAATTTTTTTAGCAGTTCGACCGACGATTTTTTAGCTAGACCCCCAAAAGCATGGTTAGTAACGTTACGGTTAGTAACGTTACATTTGTCCGGAGTAATTCCGCAGGTCATTTCACCCTTTTGTAATTGACAAAATGTCACATGACTTCTGGAGTATTTAAATGTATTCATCCTTTACCCTTTAGCAAAGCTTGGAGGAAAAAATTTCAAAGGAACCCACTGTAATTTGCATTTAAGTAAATTTCAGCATCCCCAGTCCCACATGTACATTTTAGATGATGGTTTTAGATCTCGCAAAATCAATAAATACGAAAAATAAAATCTACTGAATTTGAAAGACCTTAATGATTGATGAACATCCATGGCATTAGTTGATACCTAAATCAAGGAGTAAGATAAAGAGGCACATTTCTTTTATCCATGTCATGTCCACCTAACTGCGGAATTGCCCGTATGCATACATGTAGTGGAAAGTGTATTTGTCATTTTCTGTTAACCCACCAAACTTGAATAAACATGTAGTGTACAACTGTACACACACACACACACACACACACACGCACACACACACAAAGAATGCTTGGGCTAAAGTGTAAACCAAGTGTCTAACAAAGTTTTGCTGTTACAGATAAACTCAAAGCAAGTCAGGTGCCAATAACAAAACCATAACACGGCTGTACTACCACAAAAACATTTTTTTCTGGTCATAAAGTGGCAGGCTTTTGTTGCTGTTTTTTGGCATTATTACCAACAAAAATTTCAATCTTACGCTGAGTTCCCCTGCAACCACAAAGTGTTCGGTTAATACTCAGACGATAATCAAATATTTGTATCATTCCATGTAACTTTTGGCCACCCTCATGATGCACGATAAACAGAAGCATACAGCTGTACCACATACAAATTTGTACGTACACTTTGTAGTAGTAGATAGAGGTTGAAAGGAAAGTATCTCTTCAATTCAAGTATGACTCCATCACCGAGAATTCAAGTCACTATCTACAGGTTGTCACGCACCTTGTGTGTTCTGGTAGTAGTGGCGCCAAAGCGGACGAATCTTGTCCTGCCCTCCAACATCCCACACTGTGAAGCTGATGTTTTTGTATTCCACCGTCTCCACGTTGAAACCTGTTGAAAAAAAAAAGCATAATTTTCAAATCAAACGCTGCATGACATCAAAGCAAGCACAACTTGTACCTCTTACAGTACTTAATGCAAGGAGGTTCAAGAGATGGAGTTCTGACTGGCTATAATCTCAAACAGCTGTCAGTTCCCTATGGATGCACAAAAGAATATCCATTGGTACAACTGTACATTTGTGCCTTTCATGATCAGAGTTCAATGCCGCTGTCGTTATGAGTACGGTAATCTGAAGATTCATTTTGAATGCTAACATACAGGTTCTATTTATATTTTGCTTGTTTAATGAAATGAAATTGTACCTAATGATAAAGTATATTAAACAATTTATAAATCCCATCCAGAAATACACAGTGTGTACAACATGCAAACATGTACACACACGAACTGTATATTGTGAATGTATTTGAAACTGCACTCTCACTGGACAAATTTTGACAAATGAAAGTGATAATTAAGGTACGTGTACGATCTTCAAGTATAATCGTAGTTCTTTATCAGATTTTTAAAGACATGAAAAAGTTGCGTAGAGTACTTTTGATCTTTATTTCATTGATTTGGGGGCAATATGTATTCACACATACCGGTACAGCTGTATGTCTGTACCAGTAACTACATGTACAAATGTACAATTGTACTGCTCATCTTTTATAAGAAGGAACAGTGAAAAATCATTAAAAACATACAGAGTGCAATCACAACACGTATATTCCCTAGAGAGTGGTAGGGCCATTGATTAAAATGCATTAATTGTACATTGTAGTGTACATGGACCATGTGACCATGTTACAGGAACCATTTCTTGAAATACCGACTTCATGATCTGATTCGATCTTGGTCATGTGAATTGAGTCAGGGCTCAAAAAATGTATTTCCGGATATATGGGATCACCTATTTGTCAGTGTTACAAATTTTCAAATCTAGTTCTACAATCTGTACATTATACAACTGTACGTATGCTGTACAAGTGTGTACAGTACAGTACAGTATGCACAGTAGGGCCTACTGCGAGTTCAAGAACAAAATTATTTCATTGATAGAATCATTCTACAGATGTATTCATGAAGATGGTTTATGCAAATTTCATCTGCATGTAAGTACGACTGACAAATAGCGTACGCCTACATACGTCCAGTAGGAAAGGTGCATCAATACGTACAATTGTATGTCAAAGGTACGCCTACATTTGTACATTTTTATATTTCACACTTAATTTAACCCAAGGTCTAATTTTAACCACCTTTGTGAGTTTAGGCCATGATGATTATCTTCAATCAAATTTCGTTGAAACTTCAAGCACTGCTTGATTTTACTCTGTGTCATCAGTCAACTTGAACATGAAGTGGGAACGAACTATGAATTCCGCAGATTTTTGCAGTCCAACAAAACTTGTCACATATCTGCTCAAATGACACATAAATGTACATTGTACATACACTGTAGGTACATTGTACAGTGTCCACAATTACGCTGTACAATTGTAAGTGTACACTGTATACAGCTACAAAGTACAGACGTTATGTACACTAATTACAGTGTAAAAAGAGCAAAAATCCAGTGCAATGTATACATGGTGCATACAGCTCTCTTCATGAACAGGATTATTTTTTCCAACATTTCTGAGAAAAGTTATTGTAAAACCAGAAATCTTTGTGTGCCTTACACTTTCGCTAATTTTGTGAGGAGCCAAGATTCTTGAAAGTTATGTGATGCCTACAAAAGTCTTTTTTCCCCCCTACACAATGCTTTGAATGTCAGTGGTAATTCGCAAAAGTTTCACGTTGTTTAAAGTCTCTGGTTTAATATAGAATAGTATGTCTTTCAAACAAAAGTGGACTCACCAATTGTTGGAATGGTCGTGACAATTTCTCCAAGCTTGAGCTTGTAGAGAATGGTGGTCTTGCCTGCAGCATCCAGCCCGACCATCAATATTCTGACCTCCTTCTTACCAATCATCCCTTTAATCGCACTGAAAAGTGCACCCATGTTTCTGCTGTTGGACAACTGCGTATGCGATATCTGTATTGAAAAAACAAAGAGTACAGCATTATGTAGAAGTGTGCTATTCAACAAATTAGAAATCTGGTATGCCTAAACATACTGTATAACACATTATTCTTCCAAACATGCAAAATGGACCGACAAAACTGATCGCAATGTTGTCATCGTTACGCACTAAATCTACATGTACAATTGCTACAAACACAATGTTCAAAAGAATTTTAGAGCTGATATTATCTTTTCTGATCAATGTTACACTGCAGGTCATTCAGTTGAAAAACAACAAAGTTCCAATGAGCATTCATACATATGCTTAGTACAAAGTGATACATGTTTGTCCAGCATTGCATACATTAAAAAATATATATTTTAGCAAAAATCCTAACAGATTGCAGCACTGCTTTGAAGCAATATGGGGGCAAAATTAAACATAACTCTCATTAAATTATTCTAAAAGATGGTATTGTACTGGGGGTAATGCACATACATGTACCTTGAAACAGAAAAAAATAAATAAAAGCAACATCCCTGAAATGTACCCTTTTACTGTGGAAATGCTCAAAAATCAAAAGTTACTTTGATGAATTAAACATACAAAGCGTAACCTTGCATTTGATTCTGACCAAACGCATGTTTCACTTGGTGTTCCGTCCCAAGTTGAGTTTCCAGCAACAGGACTGCTACACACCATCCGTCCCACACTAAGCGATAAAAATATCCAAATGGTGACAAATTCATCTTGTTTGCTGGCTAATTTCACTTTTCAGTAGAACGTGTACCTCTGCCAGGCATTCGTGCAATTCTCACACATGATGAGTATTGAGCATTTTCAACCAGTATTCATTATTTCTGTGTGCACTCCGCAATGTTTATTGCAATAATTCCCTTACCTTGCGGCCAACATTGCATCAAAATGGCATCGTGGAGAAGCTGAAACACCTGGAAATATTTAATCTTGTCATCCAAAATATCACTATGAGTCATTTTAAGATCAAAACGTGTGTGGCAACTAAACCCCTTGATTGCCAACTCGAGTCCGGGGTCTTACTGTTTGCTGATGACGCCACTGTCTACCTGACTATCCAGTCTGATACTGATGCTGAACAAAATATACAACTTACAAGATCTAAATAAGCTCTGTGAAAGGACCAGCTTGGGTATGATGGAACTGAACACCAAGAAGTGTGAAGTCATCATACAGTAGTCACCAGGAAGCAAAACTGGATTGTGTGCATCAGTACAAGCTCACCAACTCCATCCTGACTCCTGTAGAAGCAATCAACCCAAGTACCTTGGCGTTGCCATGACATCACACATAAACTGGAACAAACATGTCAACAATGTCTGCCAAAAGACTACCAACACCCTAGCCTTCCTACGAAGGAATTTGAGAGTAAGTTCACCAAAAGTTCAATAATTAAAGCCAAAGCCTAGGTATACAGATCATTGGCACTGTAAGACCAAAACCCAGTTGAAACAAAACCTCCTTCCTTGGTGTCCAGAGGAAATAATGCCTTCTCTGTATGGGAACCATCATCTCATCAACAAACAGAATACAACGCAATGGAGGGCAGCCAGATACACCTTGAATTGTTACTGCAACACGTCAAGTGAATCAACAATGCTCCAGGAGCTGGGATGAACATCATCATCACTCCAAATAACACCTTTGACATGTGATTTTCTACAAGATCCATAGCCAGCTTGTCCCATTTGACTGTGAGACACCCATTACCAAATAATCTGCCAGATCATCAAGAGCAGGGCACACTTGTAAGGATACCTCCTACTACAGTCCAGGACCCAGCAACAACAAAACTCCTTCTTGCACAGCGTGAGGGCATGGAGTACTCTCCCATCTACAGTATGGTATTTAGCTGTAAGCTCCCACGGTCGAAGCCTTTCATCCTCATTTGACGAAAGGCTGCAGTTCAACTGTGGCTACATGTAGAGCCATGGTGTTTTTTTTTTTTTTACTTGCACCCTTATACACTGTGTAGTTTGTACAAAGTGTATACACATCTCATCCTACTCCTGTGACATGCAAGTTCTGGAAGAGTCTTCATGTTTGAAAGAAGAAGACCAGTGCAATTGTTGTTGTTCACCGTAAAGTTAACCTGTTGAGGACAAGTCCCAAGTATACTCGGGCAGGTGTCTATGTGAAATGCGATTTGCAGCAAAATCAAACCGTCCTCAATGGGTTAACAAGAGGCCATTTACTGTAAAAGTGGTTTCTTTCTACAAATAATAGTACAAAACCCTGTTCATAGACTTTCTAATAGTATTTTGGTCTCTGGTCTTGCCGATAGTAACCCCGGGAAGCTCCGTTGAACACATTGAGTATCAATACGTATCAGCATATATTCTACTTCATGTAAATGTACGGTCGGGCTGGTCGCAGTTACAAATACAATATTGTTGCTGCTATTCAAGCCATATCAACCATATCAAGTAGGGTCTACATCAAAGCAGACAAAGGCGATAAGGTCGCCCTGCACTGCCACCCCGACATGAACGTGTTGCTGTTGGGGTCACCAAGCAATGCGATGTGGTTAGGATCCAACCAAGGTAAAATTTCAAAAAATCAGTGACAGTGACAGTGTAGAAACACACACACACACATACACAAATACATGGATAGGTACGGTATATATACATCTGTACATGTAATGATATATTTATGGCATGTTGCAAAAAGTTGGTTGAGAAATGCAATTCCTACTCCTACTAGGGCCTACAAATGTAAACTTACCTAACGATAACGTTAGAAATTGTCTAACACAAGTTTATACTGTAAAAACAGTCATTGATACAACAGAGACAGTCAGAGGCAGATACACACACACATTTCTCAACCAACTTCTTTTAACTTACAATTTGTACACACAGTTAACACAGATTCATTGCATTTGTACACATGGTTTTTTAGCTTTTTTTTTTTTTTTTTTTTTTTTTTTTTTTTTTTTTTTTTTATTCATAGCTCCGGTCCGCATCAACTTACTTGAAACCGAGTCTAGAGACTAACATGTAGTGTTAAATATTTTTAATGTCAGTCAAAACAACAGCGACAGGCTAGGCTGATTTTCATTGCATGCAAGATGAACACTAATACCCGAACTTTCTGAAATACAAAGGCATAATCTTCTAAACTATCAGCGGAATGAACTTGCACTGGAAGGTAATCTGAGTTGGTGCTGGTTCGATATGCTATCTGATATGATATGACTTATGTACAGCTTTCCCCCTTTGATTTGTACTGTACACCATGCATGAGACAGTTGCAGTTTAGTCTAGATAAAATTTTGATAAGATATGATCACAATTTCCGGCTCATGAAAGGGCATTTTGTTCGAAATCATCTTTATATACTTACAAAGTAAATTGATAAGAATATCCGGGGTGTCTATGGTCACTTCACTGGAAGTGAAAATGTCCGGAATATACACGCAAAACACGGAAAATAGTAACCGTAGTTGGCCTCCAGTGCAATTGTGGGGAGGAAAACGTTGTAACTTATGACGTGTATTCTACACACATCACACACATACCCACTCAACTAGCTGGCGGCGTACGGACGTGGGTATGATGCATGCATACTACCAGTACCACTGCACACACAACACCGCTGCGCACGCGGTACGCACAGCTTGACCACAGAGCTTGACTCACACCGTTATCACTGTTCATCACGTTCGCATTGCGCACACACGGAAATGTACAGCTTTTGTGTGTGTTGTGTGTTCTTTTTTTTTGGGGGGGGGGGGGGGGGGGGGCGGGGGGGGGGGGGTTCTTTGTTTGTTTGTTTGTTTGTTTCTTTAATATGAGAAGCCTCTTATGAAATATGACAGAGCATCCGAGTTGATTTGAAGACAATTGGTTTTGAAATGGCTGAGATATCATATTCAAAAACAAAACAATGCTAATAGGTACCAACCTTTTATGATACAGGACCACGTTATTTCAGGGTATCTCAGCCATTTCAAAACCAGATTTCATCAAATAAATTTTGAATTCCTCTTAGGATTGGATGTTTTTTATAATTGCTCTCTAATATCCATCATAAAAAAGATGAAAATCTGAATTCTCTCATCTCAACCAGAACTATACAATCCCTTTCAGTTCTGTTCAATTTATTTTGTCTAAATTTTTGCACATTTTAACTGATTTTTTTTTTTTGTTAAAGACTGTGGAAATAAAAACACTTATCAATGCATAAAGCAGCTGTTACCATGTACTACTTCATTACCACTGCTATATCGGCATATGTAGGTTATATACCTACTGGGCGATCAATTGATATTCTTTACCAATAATCCTGGCCCATGTCTTTCTATTTGTAATTCTTTTTAACGAAGTCTCTGTGCGTGACGACAACGGAAACTAACAACAACAAAACCATACTACATCATATAAGATGGGTATCTAAAACAACATGCTGAAAAGAAGAAAAAAAGAGCTTTCATATTCAAATAGATGGATTTTGCATCGACTTCGTTTTATTGCAAAAGATGATTGATTGATTGATTGATTGATTGACTGACTGATTGATTGATTGATTGATTGATTGATTGATTGATTGATTAATTGATTAATTGATTGATTGATCGATCGATCGATCGATCGATTGATTGATTGATTGATTGATTGATTGATTGATTGATTGATTGATTGATTGATTGATTGTCCTTTGAAATATCGAAGCCTGCTGTCCGGTGGTGCAAGAGATCGTTGATTCCACTCCAGCTCGAGTAAGCTATATTATATCCCCATTATTTTATCTTTTATATGATCTCTATCTTCACAAGATATATCTTGGAGATTAATATCACGTCAAGTTCCATCTTGGAACCTTAGACTTCCAGTACTTTTCTCAGGATTCGTGCCGTCCCCAGCAATGCTGCTTTTTGGAGCGTTTGCACTCGATCGGGCACATCACACCAACGTCGTCCAAGTGCCGTCGCAGCTGCTGTGGCGTTGTTCCGAGTGCTCCAACGACAATAGGGATCACCTTCGTTCTCATATTCCACAGGCGGCGAAGCTCTCTGGCAAGGTCTTGGTATTTCTCTATCTTTTCCTTCTCCTTCTCGGCTACTCTGCTGTCTCCCGGTACCGCGACATCGACGATTGTGCACATCTGTCGAGCCCTTTCTACGACGATGATATCCGGACGCCTGTGTTGGATGACATTGTCAGTTTGAACATCGAAATCCCACAGGATTTTCACTTGATCATTTTCAGAAACTTTCTGTGGTTCGTGCATATACCATTAAATTTGCTCTCACATGGTATTTCATGTTTTCTGCAAAGCTCCCAGTGAACGACTTGTGCCAGTTTGTCATGATTGTCGTCTTTTGTACGCTTTTTGCGCCAGTTTACTATCACAGCCACATACGATATGTTGCACTGTCTCGTCTCTTTCTGGCGGCATATCCTGCATGCGGCATCCACATCTCTCTTCTGTATCTTGGCTTTCAGAGCATTATTTGTTGACAGTGCTTGCTCTTGGGCAGCGATGATCAGTCCTTCTTTCTCCTTCTTCAGTTCTCCTTTCTTCAGCTATAACCATGTGTCATTACTGCTGATGTTCTCCGTCTCTCTGCAAAACTGCCTGTGCAGCTGCTTTTCTCTCCACTTTGCGGATCTTTCTGTTCGTTTCTGGCTTTTGAAAGTAAGTGGATCAATGACGTTTACATTATTTCCACTTTCAAACCGAACGGCTCGAAGGAGTTTTTCCTCACTGCTGTTTATAATTGCCGAGGCTGATTTGCTCCATTTCGACCCAATCTGATGCACTCACGAGCCCTCGGCTTCCTTCTTTCCTTGGCAAGTACAACCTGTCGACATCAGCACTCATTGGTGGGTTTTGTAGATCGAGAGCTTGCATCTTTCTTGTCTTCCGATCCATAGCAGCCAGTTCCGCCTTCGTCCATTCGACCACTCCTCCTGTGTATCTCAAAACTGCTACCGCCCAGGTGTTTAGAGCTGTGATCACGTGTCCGCCATTTAAGTGTGATTTTAGTACACTTTTTATACGTGAGAAGTACTACTCCTTCGTCACAGACACTTTAATAGCATTGTTCGAGACATCATCAGATTCCAACACTCCGAGGTATTTGTAATTCTCTCCTTCCTCCATACTCTGTAGTATTCTTCCATCAGGGAGTGATATCCCTGCACTCTTATTATTATAATAATGATAATAATGATAATAATAATAATAGTAACAATTATTATTATTATTATCATTATCATTATTATCATTATCATTATTATTATTATCATTCTTATTATTATCATCATTATTATCATTTCTATCATTATTATTATTATTATTATTATTATTATATTGCAACTATATCAAACACTGACCAATCATTGCTTATTTACGTTGACGTACAGGGCAATTTAGATAATCAGTTGCAGAAAAAAAAAACTAATCACTGAACTTTATTGCCCTAAATCCTCTTTTAAATGCAATTATGACTATAGAAATAACTCATAATATATATGTGCGGCCTGCAGTTATATACAGGGGTTCTACGCATGATCATTTTGGAACTAAACATGAACAAATTCATGTGATTTTCAGGGTGATGTTTTATTGGAGCATGTATATACATTCAAATTTTGCGATTCGATTATCGTCTCACTTTTCATTACATATACATACTTTATGATTTCAGCGGAGTTGTCTTCCATGCATTGGAAATATACAGAGACATTTCCTTTATACCTCGTATACATACGAGAATACAAAGGTCGTAATAACTATTTACATGGATATTCTAATCACATTCCCTTGAATATGGATGATCTTTACATGACTACCAATTTCCTTTGAAATGACCTCGTTGATGATGGTGATACCCTCACAATTTGATGTATGTTATATATGACATTCGGAAAAATTTGTTATTTTTATAAGCTAATACAATGCTACCATACACTGCAAAAAGTCCGGTGTTAAATAGTGAACACCGAGCTGGTGTTAAATTTTCGGTGCTCATTTATGGTGTTAAATTAACACCTACGGGTGTCATTTCCAAATTTTAAACTGTTTTTTGAAGAGTTTCTTAGTAACTGCACTTCTTGTTTATTTTTAATTCAAACAAGACGATCAAGAATTTTACATTAAAATACTAGATTTTTGAAAAAAATGTGAAAATAAATTTACACCAAAGTAACACCAGCTGGTGTGGTCCCTTATTGAAGCTGGACGGGTGTTAAACCATTGACATTAACACCAGCAAATATCAAATCAACACCATGTGGTGTCACTTTTTAATTAACACCAGTACAGTGTCAAAATAACACCAGGTACAGTGTCAAATTAACACCACGAAGTGTCAGGTGAACACTTTTCAACACCATCACAGTGCATTTTTAACACCTGTGGGTGTGGTCCTTTATTGAAGTTTGATCGGTGTTAGATTTAACACCCGTGGTGTTAAATCTAACACCGATGTTTTTACAGTGTACCAAGATATACCAGAGTTAACATTTTTCTGTTCTTTTTTATATTGGGGGGGGGGGGGTGAGACACGTTTCATATTAATATACAGATGAAATATGACATTTTTGTCATAGTTTTGACATTATTTGATATTATGACAATCGATGCAAAAGTTGAGAATTTTAAAAGTTTTATAGTGGTGTTGGATGAGGAGACTACTAGAGGTTATGACGTCATGTGTGGACAAGAATATAAAGAAAATAAAGGGGATTCCAACAAAATTCACTTTTCTAGCAAAATGAAAGAGCACTTGACTATAGTCACTATATACTGCTTTCAGAAAGCAGGGCATATTTGTTACCCTTAACATCATGTCAGTATGTTATATGCAAGTTGATGGAATGTGAAATTTTCATGAAAAATTATCTTGTTGTATGTCCACACATGACGTCAAAACCTCTGATATTTATAGTCTTCTCATCCAGTGGTTCCAACACCAAAACTTTTACAATTCATAACTTTTGCATCGATTGTCCGATTTTCCTCAAACTTTCACTGTCAATGTGCTCTACTAATGTTACTGCTTTCACTCAATCCACATTTCTCTTTGGCTTTGGTTTCCTTTACTTTGTGTAAGTACTTTAATTGTCTCCCGATTTTTTTGTCCTTCGAATTCACTCTTCACCTCGCCTCTCTTCCTCCCATTGCCTCCCACCCCCCCCCCCGACTCTCTCTCTCTCTCTTTTATTGTCATATTATTTTTCTTAACTTTGTGTTTTGTCCTCCATCACAAGCCATATTGTGTGTCATTTCTGTACATTTTTCTTTATAACTATCGTAATTCATACGACTCTTACTTTACGTTGTTTTGTTTTAAGTTATTTGCAACTCTATATTATTGAATTAATGATTAGACTATTATGATATATGTTTTTACATTGGACTCCGATACCCAGAATATAGGTTGCTGAGTAACATAAACTTTCAACTTTCAACTTTCCAATACTAGTACCTGTAGCACTTGCACCGCTGCATCAGGGAGGTGACTCCCTTACTGCATGCAGCTCCCAGTGTAGCTAGTTGCGCTTGCCCATACCCCAGGAGGGCCTACCCAGGATAGTTCATGGAAAGCAAGGTAAACTGGCAAGCATAATGTACTAGTATTCGTTTTATTTTTCTCTTTTTGAAACTGGTACTTACATCCTGCCATGGCTTGGGAAGATTAAAAGTATATTTTTGATAGTTTAGAATTTTCATACATTTGGGATAACCAAGCACAAGATATGGAGTTTGCTGTGTTGAAGAAATTTGTGTCGCAGAGGTTGAATGATACACGCCAGCAAGTTTGAATTCTCAATGTATTGTGTATCGAATATTCATAAACAAAAGTTAGTGTTTGGAGATTATTTGTTGCACCTTAATCCATGTGATAGGATTTTTTTTTTTTTTGTAGATTTCGATGTTTAAATAATAAGCTCCCTATAGTGACTGGAAGGTAGGGGAGACCGGGTCTAATTGTTACAATTTTCACATTTTTAGGTCTGTACAAAAAAACGAATAGAGGAATCGGCTTCATTTTTGCTTTGAGGATACCTTATTTCCTCCTTTAATTAAAAACAGTACAAACTTTGGAAGTCCAGATAATATAAACAAGATATTACGTAATCAATAAACACAAAATTTTGTAACAACTTTCCCCGATGTTGGGGTAAGTTGTTACAGCACATGGGGTACTTTGTTACACCGTAGAAAGTCAACTCAAATCGGGTAATGCAGATCTGACGTGTTAGGTAATTCTTAATATTAACCTGTCTGGGTGTGCATGTTAGCCTATGCTGGGGTGTATGTGTTGGGTGTGTGTGTGTGTGTGTGTGTGTGTGTGTGTGTGTGTGTGTTTGTGTGTGTGTGTGCGTGTATGTGTGTGTGTATAACCATAAATTCAATTGAAAGTGCATTGGGGTAAGTTGTTACACCACTCGATTCTCCAGACGGGTCAAGTTGTTGTAACAACTTGACCCAGTGCGTTTTCAAAAACTTTTCACACGTGTGGCCAATAAATAATCAAACATCGCGTGTTGCTACTTTCACCAAAAGACAGCCAAAACACGCTTCTTTCAACCACATACTCATCACTTACTGGAGAAGAATGGATTTGGTGTAATAAAGAAAAATCGAATTTTTCAAAATTTTACTCGGAGAGGTAAAAAAAGTGTTTTTATGCCTCCGCCACGTAGTGGTGCCGGAGGCATTATGTTTTCGGGTTGTCCGTCCGTCCGTCCGTACGTCCGTACGTCCGTACGTCCGTACGTCCGTACGTCCGTCCGTACGTCCGTACGTCCGTACGTACGTCCGTACGTACGTCCGTCCGCTTTCGTTTACGCGATAACTTGAGTAATATTTACTGGAATTTTACCAAACTTGGTCCAAGTATGAAGTATGATGGGGCAATGATTTGATTAGATTTTAGGTGAAATCGGCTAAAGGTCAAAGGTCAAAGGTCAAGGTCAAATCATGAAATTTATCCGTTTACGCGATAACTCAAGACTGTATGGAGCAAATTTCACCAAACTTTGTTGGAGGATGATGTATGATGGGACAATTATTTGATTAGTTTTTCAGTGAAATCGGACAGAGGTCAAAGGTCAAAGATCAAGGTCAAATCCTAAAATTTATCTGTTTACGTGATAACTCAAAACTGGATGAAGCAGCTTTCACCAAACTTGGTCCAAGGATGATGTATGATGGGACAATTAGTTGAGTAGATTTTAGTGACATTGACAAGAGGTCAAAGGTCAAAAGGTCAAGGTCAAATGCTAAAAATGTTGCTATTTCCCCCATATCTATGCAATGCCTGCAGTTATTTTCTTGAAACTTAGTGTAGACATGTACTACTGCATAAAGATTCTCCAGAGAGAGTTTCATGTCATAAGGTCAAAGGTCAAAAGGTCAAAGGTTAGGTGAAAATGTTGCGATATCACTTTTCTCACAAATGGTTCAATGTATCTTCATTGAACTTGGTACATACATGTACTGACTGGCAGGGATTATCTAGGGAATTTAGGGGTCATGGGTCAATAGTCAGGGGTCAAAGGTCAAGGTCAACTTCTCAAAATGTTACTATTTCCCTCATATACGCCTGTACTAGTATATGCAATGATTGCATTATTAGTTTTAAAATTTAATATATGTACATGTATGTATTACTTAATGGAGATTCTCTTGGAAATTTCCAGCCAGAAGGTCAAAGGTCAAAGGTTAGGTTTAAATGAAAAATATATATATATTTTGTACTGGTAATTACACTCTTTCTTCATATTTTGAAAATTATACTCAATGCATAAACTTATAATAAGGTCGGTCAGAAGTCAAGTAAAAATTTCCAATTCCCCAAATATGTGTACCTGCACTCTTTAATAGACAATTATAGCAAACCCAGTTCGTGGAAAGTGAACATTCAAGATATTTCTGATAAACCTGTTATTTCGATATTTTGCCAGTTATGTGAAACTGTCATCACACATTGTGAAGACATTGTACTATACACCTGTAGCGTAGCCGGGGAGCGGTCCAAGAGCCTTAATTCTTGTGTTTACAGGTATAATGTGTACTATGTGTAGCAGCACATCAGCACCTTATTCATATAGCTCTCATACTGTATGCAGCCTACATGTATCTCATACACCACGTCTATATACGTGCATTCGGACTCACTAGGCGCATTAGAAACCCAGGCATATCATTCTCCCAATCAACCATACAGCAACCCATCCACAGGGTCTAGTACCAAAGACTACCAGTTGCAAGAAGGAGGCTGGTGTTGAAACGACAGTCCGAAATACGGTTCAGTGCAGCATTGCTATATTGTAGTTCCTGCTGTTACAACCGATGGTTTTCTCTCTGCTAAGCTCTGTTACACTGGCCTAGTGGTTCCCCATTAATTTTATAGTTATTCCTAAACAGAGAGAGAGTGCTGTGGACCCGCACTTACCCCCCAACCCAACTGAAAAGTAGTGCAGTGAGCTCGCGGTATTTATACCCTCTCGAGCCAGGGTCACGTGACCAATCCTGTCTTATTAACCCATCATGTATCAAAATGTATTGGAGTACTATACAACCCTGCTTCTATGGCTTAATATTATCTGGGCCTTTTTCCCTAGGGCTTCTGGCCTTTTTCCCTACTGTGGACATCATTAACCTTGGTTTCTGTACAGGGTGTATCACAAAACTATAGGGTGTTCCAAAACCTTCTATACAATTTCTCTATTGGAAATGCACGGGGGCAAACTCTATGGGATTTTTACACATGTTCAGAAATTAAGGGCATGAGCCGCATATTTTAAAGGTGCTCTATTGCATTTTCGCCACACTACCCCCTCCTTAAAATGAAACCTACTCCTGGAGGTTGGTGTGGAATGTTTTGTCATTACTCTCTTCATTATCAACTGCATTAAAAATAAAACATATCAAATTATATTCCCACTATTATCTCATACTTCCCCTATGAGCTTTCAGGTGTCAACAGAGCTTGCAGATTACAAACTTGGAAATGTATTTACAAAGTGTACATATATACATCCTGAATCATGGAGTTTGAATTTTGGTGGGGCATTTCTCCCCATTCCCAGGCCGAAATGTTAGGACATAGTTGGGTTTTCCTGTAATTTGCTTCTTCTACCAATTTCTCATTGATATAAACCGGGAACAAAATCAAACTTTTCCAAACAGCATAGTTTTGGGACCTCCATGATTCGGGCTTACAAGTTCAAAACAATCCAATTCAACAGTTAGACTTATGTCTATACTTTCTTCGTCTTCTTCTCTTCTTCTCTTCTTCATCTTCTTCGAGAACTTCAATTTCTTCTATGTTTCATTACATGCATTATTTAACATCCTAAATTTCTTCATGGATTCTTCTTCTTCAAGGGGCATGGTAGTCACCGGAGTTTGTGTCGTTGATCTTCCTCAGCTACAAAACCAGTGTGTGTGTCGTTGATCATCCTCTGCTGCATTTCCCAGGTTTGTGTCGTTGGTTCTCAGCAGCTAGCCAGGACGTGGGGCTAGCTTCGTTTTATAAATCAGTCCAAAATGTCTTTTTTTTTAATTCTATTCATTCTTATTCTAACCAAAATTTGCCAAAATAAATCAGGATACAATTTGGGGTTGGATGAGTGTGGACCAGTATCTGTATGTTAAACCGCATACAGTGAAAGGTACTACCACTACTCATCCGAATTTGGATAAAACACAATGTTACTTGTTAACGACGGAGGGAGATCACGGTTGCCATGTCCATGATGAAGGGGGGAAATACGAACTTACTCATTACTGCTGGATTTCGTTCTCCTCCCACTTCAGCTCGTAGATGGTGCCGTCTGTCAGGTAGGCGCGTTCCACCACCTCCCGGAAAACCACTGCCGAAGACAGGCGACGCACCTCCCATTTTACTTCCGTCTCCACTTGGCCATTTTTGACTTTCTCTCGGATTTCCGTGAGCTTAGTCTTAATGCCCGACTGTGGGGGAGGTAAGATTCGCCGAAACAATCGTGGATCTGGTCGCCCACTATGCTCCACTCCTGGGCCCTCTGTTTGTACGCCTGCGTCGACGTAAGGCATGCATCCCTGTGATGCCACTGCGGGCGGGGAATTTGGGGTAGGAGTTGGAGGAAGGGGAGATACCACGCGGACGGGGAAGTTGAAGAGTGGCTGATTGTCTTGCATGTCCGTGTCGTCACAGCTTGCTTTTTCAGCAAATGAACCGAAGAGCAGCTTGCGTCTCTGCTTGAAATGCTCCTTCTCATGCTTTTTTAAAGACCGTTTGGTCCTAAACAAGTCTCCACATTCGGAGCACAGATATTTCCCCTTATGCTTCCCCATTTTGTTCACGTAGCAAAATTTAATGTCTTCTTCCACTGGACACACTTTCACAAATGACCACATTACTACCCAAGGCAAACATGCTTAACCCCCTCCAAAACAATATCAAGTTTGGTCCTGTTTATTACCTGTCATCACTTGGCCACTATCACCAAGGCATTAGTCTAGTCCATTAGACCCGTACCATTTTGGTTTCCTCCTTGGGCGGAGGAATAATCGACATTCGTCTTCGCTTGTAGGAGTTTGTTTCCCGTGTGTTTGTTTTCTGGCCGGTTTTGCCGGGATTCTCTCTTTGAAAAGTCGCAGCCTATCCCGATGTACAACTTTTGGCTTCCCTGCTGGTTCCTTCTTTACTCGATAGGTTACATCGCTCAACTTGTCGAGTACTTTATACGGACCAAGCCAATTTTGTCTTAGTTTTGGGGAAAGTCCCTTCTTTGTTGCTGTATTGATTAGCCAAACTGCATCACCCCTTTTCAATGGATTGGATACCGCCCTTCTGTCGTACGTTGCTTTCTGGCGAGTGCTGCTCCCTCGTATGTTTTCTCTCGCCAGGTCGTGTACTTTCCTCATTTTCGTTTCCAGCGTGTATGCATAGTTGGTTTCTTCTTCAGTGTCTGTGCTTGTATTGGGTAGTAGAACATCAATTGGGAGTTTCACACTTCTTCCCAGCATCATTTCACATGGTGAGAATTTAGTAGTGTCATGAATTGATGTCCGGTAGGCCATCATCACGTATGGGAGCCATTCGTCCCAGTCTCTTTGGTCAGGCGCTACGACTTTTGAGAGCATTGCCTGGAGTGTCCTGTTAAATCGCTCGACCATCCCATCTGATTGAGGGTGAAAGGGTGTGGTGCGTGTCTTGTCTATATCCAGTAGTCGACAAACTTCTTTGAAGAGGTTTGACTCGAAATTTCTTCCCTGGTCGGTATGGATTTCCACTGGTATACCAAACCTACAAACGAACTCTTCTACCAGCACTTTTGCTACTGTCTCTGCTGTTTGATTGGGGATTGGGAAAGCTTCTGTCCACTTTGTGAAGTAGTCAGCTACGACCATAATGTATTTGTTCCCGTTCCTTGACGTAGGAAGTGGTCCCATGATGTCGATAGCTATTCTCTCCATCGGCTTTCCGACATTGTACTGTCTCATTTTGGCTTGTCTGCGTTGAGATACCTTCTTTGCTCCTCCGCAGATTTGGCATGAGTTACACCACTCCTCCACATCTCTCCGGTAACCGTACCAGTAAAATCTCTCTTTCACTCTCTGCCCTGTTCGTGTGATTCCAGTATGACCTGTCATTCTGTGATCGTGGAGCTGTTTTAATGCTTCTGCCTTTAGATTTTCAGGCACAACGAGCTGCCAGATTATTTGACTGCCATCTTCACTCTCCCATCTACGGTAGAGAAGACCATTCCTCAGATGCAACCTGTCCCATTGCATCCAATATGCTTTGAGTTCTGGTCCTTCCAGTGACACTTCTTCCCACGGTGGTCGATAATTTGCCTGTTTCCAAGCCATAACCTTCCGAAGACACCTGTCTTCTTGTTGAGCATCGGCCACATGCCCAACTCTCCAGCTCCCTATACCAGAGCAATTATCCGGTCTGTCCTGAGCGTCCTCAGGCTGACCCGACTGTATCCCCACACTGTGAACCCGGACATTAGTCCCATGAGCTTCCTGCTCATCATCCGAAGCAAAGTCCTTTGCCTCTTTCTGCTCACAATGCTTACAGTCCACGCATGGTCTACGTGAAAGCCCATCAGCGTTCCCATGCGAATTTCCTGCTCTATGCTGGATCCGAAAGTTATAAGTACCGAGGAGTTCAAGCCATCGTGCTACTTGCCCCTCCGGGTTTCTAAACCCCATCAACCACCGCAGTGCCCCATGATCAGTACGTATCAGGAATTCTGCTCCATAGATGTAAGGGTGAAAGTGTTTCACTCCCTGAACAAGTGCCAACAACTCCTTCCTAGTCACACAATACTGCCTTTCTGCTTTATTCAAGGCACGGCTGAAGTAAGCTATAACACGTTCCTGGCCATCTTGTACTTGTGAGAGTACTGCGCCGATTCCGTCATTGCTTGCGTCTGTGTCAATGATGAAGGGGTCATCATCACGTGGGAATGCGAGGATAGGTGACGATGTTAGGGCGCGCCTGAGTGTCTCGAAAGCTTGCTCGCAGTCTTGCGTCCACCTGAACGGAGCGCCTTTCTCCGTTAACTTGTGCAGGGGTCTTGCAATGCGTGCAAAGTCTTTCACAAAGCGCCGGTAGTAAGAACAAAAACCGAGGAAACTTCTGACTTCCTTCACTGTTTTTGGTCTCGGCCACTCATTCACTGCAGTAATCTTGCTAGGATCCGTTGCTATGCCATGTTCAGAAATGATATGCCCGAGGAATGGGACTTGGTGCCTGAAGAGAACACATTTCGAGGGGGATAGTTTCAAATGAGCATCACGCAGTCGTTGAAATATCTCCGTGAGTCGCTCTAGCTGTTGTTCAAATGTCTTTCCGAACACAATGATATCGTCTAAGTACACCAAACATGTCTGCCACTGTAGACCATGCAGCACTTGCTCCATCAATCGTTCGAACGTTGCCGGTGCATTGCAGAGTCCGAAAGGCATTACTTTGAATTGGAATAGCCCTCCCTCAGTTACGAATGCGGTCTTTTCCTTGTCATGCTCATCCATTTCAATTTGCCAATAGCCACTAGACAGATCTAAAGTCGAGAACCATTTTGTTCCTCCGAGCCTATCGAGCGAGTCATCTATTCGTGGAAGCGGGTAGCTGTCTTTCTTGGTTATGTCGTTGAGTTTGCGATAGTCTACACAGAATCTAGTTGATCCGTCTTTCTTTTTGACGAGCACCACTGGCGACGACCATGGGCTAGAGGAAGGCTCTATTATTTCTTCCTTCAGCATTGCGGAAACTTGTTCTTTTGCATCCTCCCTCTTGTGAATGGGCAGGCGCCTTGCGTGTTGTCGGATAGGTTCGGATTTTTCCGTGTTTATTGTGTGTTTCACAATTCCAGTTCTGCCTATATTGTTCTTGCCAGTGGAGAAGATGTCTTGGTAATTGTGTAGTAATGAGGCCACTGCATCCCGTTGACTAGCATTGAGTGTTTCTGTACTTGCTTCCAGCAATTCCTTCAGATATTCAGGGACATTCTCGCCTGTGCTGTCCATACTTGTTCTGATAGACTCCTCTGTAGTCTCGTCATTGGCTAGCACCTCATCTACTTCCTGACATGTTGCTACCCTAGTGTTCTTGTATATCGTCTGTGTCTCTTCAGCGACGTTTGCTATCCTTATTGGGACTGTGTCTCTGCCTGTGCCTATTAGTACTCTAGCCACTAGTAGTGGGTATTTCTCCACGAATTTCTCATTCGGCTCCATAATCATTCCATTTGGTAATGTGGTTGGTACCCCATCCAGTCTCCCTGGAACAACGATCTCTTCTCCTGCCTTAATGCATATTGTCTCTGTTACACGCACTGTGTAGACGGTTGGGTAGTCATGCTGCTCTGCATCAATAATTTCATCTCCAACCCGAACCATATTCTGACTTGGTTCAATCGTACATTTGCAAAGCTTTAACAGATCCATCCCGATTATTGCTTGTGGCTCTATGTCAGCTATCCAAATGTCATGACGCAGGGTGACATTTCCAATTTTGATGCTCATTTTGCCCTTTCCTTGTATTGGTTTGGTTTCCCCATCTGCCATGGTCATGTCTACATTAGTCCACTGTAATTCAGGCTTTTGATTTGGTTCGAATTTCTCAAACGCCCTTGTACTTAGTATTGTTGCATTTGCTCCCGTATCTACCAAAGAGTGGATTTCTTGCCCATTGAATTCTACAGGTATAATGATGCCGTCTGTTTCTCCACTGCAAAAGCGCGTAAACACTGTATGGGGCCGTGAGCTATCTACTGCCGGTCCCCGACCCCTGGACTCGGCTGGGCTGAGTTTCCCTGCCTACTTTCTGCAGTTCCACCGTGTTGTGCATACATTCTACCTCCGGGGCTCTGGTTCTTACAGTCTTTCTGCAAATGCCCAAGTCTTCCACATTTCCAGCATCTCGGCGGACCAGATGAACGCCCGCCCATTTGTGTGGACTCAGAATCTCTGTGGAAGCCGGTCTTTTTCGTCACCCCTGCCTTTGACAGCTCTGCCATAACTGCAGCTACAATTTTCTCCACTGCATCTGAAGAAATTACTGCTCCATCATCTTTTACACTGCCCATCTTATTCCCAACGTTAACGTTACGGACCTGTTTCCTTTGTGGGAAATTTCGCCTACGCTCTGCTATTTGGAAAGCCTCAACTTCTACAGCAGCCCCTATAGCCTCCGTAAGTGAAGTAGGATGAGCGTTATACACTCCAAATCGGATATCGGGGTCCTGAATCGCATCTATGAAATGGTCTTTAGCTAGAACATCTTGCAGCTCCGCCTTTGCTGTGGGATACGCCCTCCTAGTAAGGCGCCGCACCGCTTGCCCTAGCTCAGGTAAGGATTCATCCTTCCCCCTCCTCCTGTTTCTTAATTCTACCCGATGCATCTCGGTTTGGTTTTCGGGTTGAAACCTAGCCTTTAGGGCAGCCTCCAGTGACTTGAAATCGTGCCTTTTCTCTGATTCGATATCGCTCAAGACGGCTCGAGCATCTCCCCTCAAACTGGCTGCTAGCTGCATTGATTTTGTCTTGTAACCCCATCCATTCAGTTCTGCAATAACATCAAACTGGACTGCAAAATCATCCCAAGCTGACGATCCGTCATAAGTGGGAGCCTTAGCTGTGTTACTGCGTTTGGTTTTGGGAGCTTTGTTCTGCTTTAAAAGCCTGCCTAGCATTGTTGCTAAATCCTCATTTTCCTCCCTGTCAGATACATCTGTTTCCGATGAGTCTCTGGCTTCATTACCCTCATCTTGCCTGCCTTGTGGTTGAAAAATAATTTCATCGCTTTCCATGCCTGGACTGCCAACTAGATTCTCCATTGTGATAGTATGGGCTCGTATCACTGGATCTTGGGATTTCAAAACGCTTTTCTCAACGTATATCCCTGTATACTACAATTGCCTGTTTCAAAATCTTCCCAAAATCCCACCGCTGCCACCAATTTTTTGTAGCGTAGCCGGGGAGCGGTCCAAGAGCCTTAATTCTTGTGTTTACAGGTATAATGTGTACTATGTGTAGCAGCACATCAGCACCTTATTCATATAGCTCTCATACTGTATGCAGCCTACATGTATCTCATACACCACGTCTATATACGTGCATTCGGACTCACTAGGCGCATTAGAAACCCAGGCATATCATTCTCCCAATCAACCATACAGCAACCCATCCACAGGGTCTAGTACCAAAGACTACCAGTTGCAAGAAGGAGGCTGGTGTTGAAACGACAGTCCGAAATACGGTTCAGTGCAGCATTGCTATATTGTAGTTCCTGCTGTTACAACCGATGGTTTTCTCTCTGCTAAGCTCTGTTACACTGGCCTAGTGGTTCCCCATTAATTTTATAGTTATTCCTAAACAGAGAGAGAGTGCTGTGGACCCGCACTTACCCCCCAACCCAACTGAAAAGTAGTGCAGTGAGCTCGCGGTATTTATACCCTCTCGAGCCAGGGTCACGTGACCAATCCTGTCTTATTAACCCATCATGTATCAAAATGTATTGGAGTACTATACAACCCTGCTTCTATGGCTTAATATTATCTGGGCCTTTTTCCCTAGGGCTTCTGGCCTTTTTCCCTACTGTGGACATCATTAACCTTGGTTTCTGTACAGGGTGTATCACAAAACTATAGGGTGTTCCAAAACCTTCTATACAATTTCTCTATTGGAAATGCACGGGGGCAAACTCTATGGGATTTTTACACATGTTCAGAAATTAAGGGCATGAGCCGCATATTTTAAAGGTGCTCTATCGCATTTTCGCCACACACCAATTGGGAGAATCATGCATTATGGCGGAGGCATCAGTCGCCGTAGCGACATTTCTAGTTTTGGACCTACCTTCTACATGTGGCGTCCAGGCAACGCCAGATTTTGCATGCAGAGATCGTTGCTTATACGTTTTGATTTGATATTACTTTTGTAACGCCCTCTTTTGATCATAATAGAGAAAATGACAGTGTAGGGCTCACACCCATAAATATTTCCCCATAGGGACGTGTGTTAAAAATCAAATTTCAAAAAATTCTGTAAAATAGCTGGGAGAAATGAGGTGTTTCAGCTTCACTAACCTGGATAAGTTAGATGTACCCTTTCATCCATCAAATTCTCTGGGTGGATAATTCAGTTCAAATTCTGTTCAGGGGTACGAAAAGCCAGACTACGAGTTCTTGTCACTCAAAAAGTCACCCATTTTCCGTGCACGTACCCAATGAAATATAGTCCCCTCAAATTCCACCAGAAAAGCTTTCATCTTCTAACCAAAATGCAATTTGTAGAGGAATTCATACTCAATATCTACAGCTATTCAGTTTTTTGCCAAACTGCATCATTGATTTTTAATTAATTTTTTTCTTCATTTATTTTGGTATCTTTGGTACGAATTTGTGAAGGGGTTTCGGACATTCCATTGTATTTACGGGTGTGAGCCCTATAGTGAAGGTCATATTTCTCATTTGACTTTTAAACATCATAAATGTGTTTTTGATGATATTTGCACCTACATCATATGGCAAATTACACATTCTAGGGTTATAAAGCTTCTCAAAGGGACACTTTTGAAACTCACACCCTTTGAGGTTTTTTAAAGAAATAAAAATGTAGTGTTGATCAGTTCTTCATAAGATGAATACCTAGAAGCAGGCAGTAATCTTTGATTATGGGGGTGTCATCATCACATTATTGCCTACAAAATACTTGAAAAGACTTTGTTCTGTCAAACAGACTAACTTTATGAATTTTGACCTCTTCCAGTGGTAGCCAAACAAAGAAATACATTAAAATAACACAGTCATTCAAAGTTGTGTGATACTGATGACTGCTATGTACAAAGGTCTATCTATACCACAACAACACAACAACATAATAAGAAAACAAATTATAGCCAAACAGAGTTGGGGGGGGGGGGGGTAGAGGAGAAGGGGGGGGGGGGTAGGAAGGGGAAGGGGGGAGGGAGGAAGAGATCTGACACAATACAACAACATAAACCAGCAGAATTTGTATGGGATGAATACTTCCCATAGACTTGTGTGCATTGCATGCATCCTCTATAGTGAAGGTCATATTTCTCATTTGACTTTTAAACATCATAAATGTGTTTTTGATGATATTTGCACCTACATCATATGGGAAATTACACATTCTAGGGTTATAAAGCTTCTCAAAGGGACACTTTTGAAACTCACACCCTTTGAGGTTTTTTAAAGAAATAAAAATGTAGTGTTGATCAGTTCTTCATAAGATGAATACCTAGAAGCAGGCAGTAATCTTTGATTATGGGGGTGTCATCATCACATTATTGCCTACAAAATACTTGAAAAGACTTTGTTCTGTCAAACAGACTAACTTTATGAATTTTGACCTCTTCCAGTGGTAGCCAAACAAAGAAATACATTAAAATAACACAGTCATTCAAAGTTGTGTGATACTGATGACTGCTATGTACAAAGGTCTATCTATACCACAACAACACAACAACATAATAAGAAAACAAATTATAGCCAAACAGAGTTGGGGGGGGGGGGGTAGAGGAGAAGGGGGGGGGGTAGGAAGGGGAAGGGGGGAGGGAGGAAGAGATCTGACACAATACAACAACATAAACCAGCAGAATTTGTATGGGATGAATACTTCCCATAGACTTGTGTGCATTGCATGCATCCTCTATAGGGCTCACACCCATAAATATTTCCCCATAGGGACGTGTGTTAAAAATCAAATTTCAAAAAATTCTGTAAAATAGCTGGGAGAAATGAGGTGTTTCAGCTTCACTAACCTGGATAAGTTAGATGTACCCTTTCATCCATCAAATTCTCTGGGTGGATAATTCAGTTCAAATTCTGTTCAGGGGTACGAAAAGCCAGACTACGAGTTCTTGTCACTCAAAAAGTCACCCATTTTCCGTGCACGTACCCAATGAAATATAGTCCCCTCAAATTCCACCAGAAAAGCTTTCATCTTCTAACCAAAATGCAATTTGTAGAGGAATTCATACTCAATATCTACAGCTATTCAGTTTTTTGCCAAACTGCATCATTGATTTTTAATTAATTTTTTTCTTCATTTATTTTGGTATCTTTGGTACGAATTTGTGAAGGGGTTTCGGACATTCCATTGTATTTACGGGTGTGAGCCCTATAGTGAAGGTCATATTTCTCATTTGACTTTTAAACATCATAAATGTGTTTTTGATGATATTTGCACCTACATCATATGGGAAATTACACATTCTAGGGTTATAAAGCTTCTCAAAGGGACACTTTTGAAACTCACACCCTTTGAGGTTTTTTAAAGAAATAAAAATGTAGTGTTGATCAGTTCTTCATAAGATGAATACCTAGAAGCAGGCAGTAATCTTTGATTATGGGGGTGTCATCATCACATTATTGCCTACAAAATACTTGAAAAGACTTTGTTCTGTCAAACAGACTAACTTTATGAATTTTGACCTCTTCCAGTGGTAGCCAAACAAAGAAATACATTAAAATAACACAGTCATTCAAAGTTGTGTGATACTGATGACTGCTATGTACAAAGGTCTATCTATACCACAACAACACAACAACATAATAAGAAAACAAATTATAGCCAAACAGAGTTGGGGGGGGGGGTAGAGGAGAAGGGGGGGGGGGTAGGAAGGGGAAGGGGGGAGGGAGGAAGAGATCTGACACAATACAACAACATAAACCAGCAGAATTTGTATGGGATGAATACTTCCCATAGACTTGTGTGCATTGCATGCATCCTCTATAGTGAAGGTCATATTTCTCATTTGACTTTTAAACATCATAAATGTGTTTTTGATGATATTTGCACCTACATCATATGGGAAATTACACATTCTAGGGTTATAAAGCTTCTCAAAGGGACACTTTTGAAACTCACACCCTTTGAGGTTTTTTAAAGAAATAAAAATGTAGTGTTGATCAGTTCTTCATAAGATGAATACCTAGAAGCAGGCAGTAATCTTTGATTATGGGGGTGTCATCATCACATTATTGCCTACAAAATACTTGAAAAGACTTTGTTCTGTCAAACAGACTAACTTTATGAATTTTGACCTCTTCCAGTGGTAGCCAAACAAAGAAATACATTAAAATAACACAGTCATTCAAAGTTGTGTGATACTGATGACTGCTATGTACAAAGGTCTATCTATACCACAACAACACAACAACATAATAAGAAAACAAATTATAGCCAAACAGAGTTGGGGGGGGGGGGGGTAGAGGAGAAGGGGGGGGGGGTAGGAAGGGGAAGGGGGGAGGGAGGAAGAGATCTGACACAATACAACAACATAAACCAGCAGAATTTGTATGGGATGAATACTTCCCATAGACTTGTGTGCATTGCATGCATCCTCTATAGGGCTCACACCCATAAATATTTCCCCATAGGGACGTGTGTTAAAAATCAAATTTCAAAAAATTCTGTAAAATAGCTGGGAGAAATGAGGTGTTTCAGCTTCACTAACCTGGATAAGTTAGATGTACCCTTTCATCCATCAAATTCTCTGGGTGGATAATTCAGTTCAAATTCTGTTCAGGGGTACGAAAAGCCAGACTACGAGTTCTTGTCACTCAAAAAGTCACCCATTTTCCGTGCACGTACCCAATGAAATATATTCCCCTCAAATTCCACCAGAAAAGCTTTCATCTTCTAACCAAAATGCAATTTGTAGAGGAATTCATACTCAATATCTACAGCTATTCAGTTTTTTGCCAAACTGCATCATTGATTTTTAATTAATTTTTTTCTTCATTTATTTTGGTATCTTTGGTACGAATTTGTGAAGGGGTTTCGGACATTCCATTGTATTTACGGGTGTGAGCCCTGTAACAACTTGCCCGTGTAACAACTAGACCCGGTCTCCCCTATGCAAATATTCCTCGAGACGAGAGGATCGAATATGTAAATGTTGCTCCCTGAGTCAGATCGGGGATGAATTTCATTATTTGTTTCAGTGTCCAATATTTGAAAATGATCGTAAACAAGCCATGAAGAATTTTTTTTTTTTTTTGGAAACGACCTAATGTATATAAAATGGATCTTTTATTTAACCACTCTACGCAAACAGTGATGTTGAAATTAGTAAAGTTTTGTAAGGTAATTGTAGATTATTTTGATAAACTTTGAAATGATTTTCTTGTGTGTGATTATGGGCACTTATACATTAACCCTGTTAGAGGGATGATTTTTTAGCTTACATGTATTGCAGGCGTGCCTGTTATAGAAAGTAGATACGGTACTAAGCTAGTAGTCTGATGTTACATGTACATATTCGTATTATTCATCTCTATTCCATGTACGTCTTCATTGCATGTTTAGTCTGCCATGTAGATTGTTATTCTTGCCAGTTTGTATCTTTACATGTATTCATTTTTACTCACATACCCCAGGAGGGTGATTGAGTTAATAAACTACAAACAAACCCGCACATACACACACACGTCGTATAAGAGCGTACAACCCTCTTTGCACGCTCTAGTCTTACCCGGTACCTTTGGTATTTTACCAAAGATTGGCATTTACGACAAGACAGTCTACACGGCCTTACAAGTAGCTAGCTGCAGTGAAAATTGGAACGAAGCGTACTGTAAGTCCTCACCAAAGAACGATATGTTACTCAGTTCATGTTGTGTATTCACCACAAAGGCGAACTAAGAAACCTACAGATTAAAAATCTTAAGCAAGTGTGGATAATTCAAAAAGAAATTACGTGCTCAAGACAAGTGCAGTGTGAAAAATACGCAAGAGTTGTTGTTAAGCCCCACATATAGGCATTTGTGTGTGGTTAAGCGTTAATGCGTCTGTAATATAGGTCGAATAATGAAGGTTCTAAACTTTTAAAGTTAGAGCTGTTTCATTATTTACATTAATTCACTCATGGCCCAAGGACATGTTTTAGGCCATGCCCATGTTGATCGCTCGCACTGTTCGGAACCTAGACTAGAGTCTATGCCTATGACATAGGCTGAGCTCTAAATTTAGTCTACAAATTGTAGGCCCCTAAATTAAATCTAGAGTGTAACGTAGAGTTCTAGCTAGCCAAGGCCTTGGGGGGCAAGGCTAGCTAGGGAGTAGGGTTCTTCTAGTTATTCTAAATGCTAAGCGTAACATAGAACAGTTATCTAGTGTGTGTAAAATAGCTGTGGCGATGCGATGCAAATTATTTTCTACATGGAGCGGCGGCAACATGTATCTATTCCATTGCATTGGCATCTTAGCATTACCATGGCATGTTGTCAGCATACCAAGAAAAAAAGAATAGCACTCTAAAGTGAAAATTTTAATCTGTCTATAGAAAATTGACTAGACTATACACAGTCCTGTCACAGTACACAAGGAAGTACGGCATCTACTGATCTATTGTAGTCGGGCTAATAGAAAATGTGCATTCTCTTTGGTAGAACAATTAAGCAAATTTGTAAAATTGTATACGTGAGCATACATTGTACACTCAATTTATTAAGCATGAGATTACGAGAATGATTTGTTGTTCATAGAATTCGACTTCAGTTCCCTGTCATTTCTTGGACAGCTAATAACAGTAATACTGTAAAGTCAGACTGCACTACGTATTTGCTGTGATTGGGTACATTCATAATTTGTTTTTGTTTTTGTTTTGGGGGGTTTTTTTGACTTGTTTTGTTTTGTTTTGTTTTGTTTTACAGGGCATACACATTTCATGGTTGGATTATATCTTCCCGTGGACACTAGCCAGTTTTACACAAATTACAGCTTTGCCTGTGCCAGTACGTCATCCTACCTGTTTGCTGACTGCGCCCGTGGACATCTTCCAGATGTCATTGTTTGCTGCTCCTGACAAATGTGACCGACCACAATGCCTTCTAAGGCAGAGAGAAAAGGCTTGGACTCTAGTGCTTGGGAGCAGCAAAACTTACCCACTCCATCATGCCTGTACTACAACATCTCAACCTTTGCGGCTGCCTCCACTTCTACCTCAGCTTCAGTTTCCATGGCAGCAGAGCTGTCCCATGATTCGGGACAGGTGACATCGTCTCTCGTTCACAAGCCTGACTGGGTTGAGTACATGTCAGGGGGAGGAGCAGCCCTCATGAACATTACAATTACCTTCCCCCTCAATAAGGTACATGTATATGAATTTCATGATGCTAGTCAAACCTGAACACTACCGTTTCATGTACAGATACATAAAAGTACAAATGTAAAGCCAGGGCTCCACACTCACCTATTTTTTCTTCTGGTCCCACCTGTCTGCGTCGGACCAGTAGATAATCCACTTTTTCCATTTTTTACTGGTCCATACCTAAAACTACAGGTCAGAAAAAAAGAAGAAAAAATAATGAATAAAGACTTGCGAGCTTATTTTGTTATTTTTTATTACTTACTATCAATCCCCAAAAGATCAGTAAGTCTGCCGCGATGATAATTGCTACATGCAGGCTGTGCATGTTTGGATGTGCAAAACATGTGCTGATGCTGGCATTTACAAGTTCCAACATAATGCGCAAAATTTTTCTACCTTAGTTACCTTGAACATTTTACATTCAATAAGGAATTCATCATATTCATCATCTTCTTTCTTTATACCAAGAATTTCACATCACCATTTTTATAGATGCAAGAGCATTAGCTGTTGTTATATTCCTGGTTAGTAAATGTGAACTTGCAGTTGAGTACACTTTGTATGACAAAGAGAAACTATTGGTGTAATGAAAATTTGTTGACGTACAATTTATATTTATACACCACAAAAATTCATGTATTCTTCACCTGTGTGAAATACAGGTGCTCTTCCGTCAACAACTTCATGGCATCCGTGCCAAGAAAGCGCTGCGCCAAATCAACAGGGAGGGGCTGAGGAACATCTACCGCGGCGTCTTGCCCCCGCTCCTGCAGAAGACCTGCTCTGTGGCGGTCATGTTTGGTGCTTACGAGCACTTCTCACGCATCTTCCGCAGCGAGTTCCCATCGCTCAGCCCCACCGCTGTCCTGTGCACTGCTGCACTGCTGTCAGGTATGAAAGTGCAGAGACTCCAACTCTCCCGCCGAAAGCCCATTTTTGCACAATCTCCCGTTCTCCCGCTTGAGATTTTATTTCTCCCGCCCTGGCTCTGTGTCTCCAGTTGGAAAGGATTTCTTACTTATTGCTATATGGTATGTTGAAAAATAAGCCTAAGATAGCAAGAGAGAGCATCTAGAACCCCAGACTGGACCCCGGCCGCAATGAATTTCGCGCTTCACACACATCAACTTGGAATCTCCCGTTTGCTAGGGGCTTCAGGCGGGAGAATCTCCAGATCAGAAGGTGCTCGGGGTTGGAGTCTCTGAAAGTGTCGAAGGACGAAATCCACAGACTCCAACCCCGAGCACCTTCTGATATGGAGATTCTCCCACCTGAAACCCGTAGCAAAGTGGAAACTCTAACTTGATGTGCACAGAGCACACATCATGAGCACGAAGTCCCTAGGGTACCAGGGTTCTATGCTCTCTCTTGCTATCTCAGGCTTATTTTTCAACATTATGATGGCACTATAAAGTAAGAGATCATTTCAAGTGGGAGAAAATACATCTTAAAGTGGGAGCCACAGAGCCAGGGCGGGAGAAATGAAATCTCAAGCAGGAGAACGGGAGATTTTGCAAAAATGGGCTTTCAGCGGGAGGTCTCTCATCAAAAGCGGGAGAGTTGGAGTCTCTGTGAAATCTGCCACATGATAAGTGCACAGGAGGGATACATTTGACCTCTACCTTCAGACATTGCGATTTACTTTATATACTTTTTGATATCATGTAACCATGAAAACTTCTCAGTTTTTAACTAAAACAACAAGAAAGAGGAAAAAAATACCGTGTAGCAAGAGAAGGAGTAAACTCGTGTTGAAATATCACATTTTCATTATTTGTGAAAAAGACTGCTCTGTTCATGTGTGATAAATGTATGGTGGGTGATGCAAGTGTACAATGCAATGATGCCTGGGATGTTCCATCGGGATGCAAAACAGTTGAAAAATGTGGATCTTTCGATTGTTCTGTATTGATATTATTTGAACACAAGCAGCAACTACTTGATTTCCAATATCATTTCACTGTAAATAAGAGTTTCTATCAAGTTCTGTTTAAGACACACTTTTAACAACTTAAAAATGTGTGATATACAATACTGTATGTGTATAGATTAATGAAGTGTTTTTGTGTGTTTGTGTGTGTGGGGGGGGGGGGGGTTCTTGCAGCCTTGAGAATTAAGTGAATTATTTCCCAACTTTTCTCACACAGGCCAGTGTTAACTGCTTGTTGTGTTGCTCTTTCTTGTCTGGCAATATGTATGACTTGTACAATAGGCCATTGATATCCTGCCACTTAACAAGTTTTGGCTGACCCATTGTCTCAGGTAAAAGGGAATGATACCCTGATAGTACAAGTGTCTTTGTGAATGGTCAAATGAGAAATATTCATCCAACTTTTGTTTCACAGGATCTTGCGAAGCCCTTCTTGCTCCATTTGAGCGCGTTCAGACTCTGCTGCAGGACCACAGACACTCTGGAACATTCAAGAACACGCCCCACGCTCTGCGGACTGTCTACTCTTACAGTATCAGAGAGTGCTACCGTGGTCTGACGGCCATTCTCCTCCGTAACGGGCCCAGCAATATCGTGTTCTTCAGCCTCCGCGGGAGGCTTCGTGAAGCGCTCCCCGAGCCCACCAGCGACGCTGGAGCGGTCGTGAATGACTTCATCAGTGGGGCCATCCTGGGGGCCATGCTGAGCACAGCGTGGTTTCCCGTCAACGTCGTCAAGACCCGCATGCAGTCCAGGGTAGGTGGGAAGTTCTACTCCTTCGTCCACACCTTCCGGGAAATATATGTTGAGCGCGGCTGTCGCTGGCGTGCCATGTTCTATGGCGTCCACCTCAACTTCACCCGAGCCCTAATATCATGGGGCATCATCAATGCATCATATGAAATGCTGAAATCGTTTTGCATAAGCATGAAATCGTGAAATCTTAATTTTAATTTGTTTCTTCCTTGATGTGATAGTGTGTTTGTATCACATTTCATTTTTACTTTTTAGGTACTGGATGAATACATAGAAAACTCTGTCTATGGTTTGTGTACCATTAAGCAGCTGTTATTTTTAGCTTAATTTCTTTGATGGTTGACGCTGGTAATGATCTTTGCAAATGACCTTTTTCCAGTGGTGTTGTGAAGAGTACAAATATCTATGATAATGAATTTTGATGAACAAGCTGCATTTTTCGATTTGTTACGTTTGGTCTTACATATGACTTATAGCAGGGTAAACTCACCGCATGCCAAACAATAACAAAGATTGTCACGAGGTATGTCATGAATTACTTTAGAAGAGTAAATCTGTTTCAGAAAAGAGTTATTATGTAATGCTGTTGTGGCTGCATGAATACTGTAAAAGTGGAAATTTTCGCGGTGTTGAAATTTTTGCGCATCCAGAAACTAGCGCGAAAATAAAAGCATGCGAATATTTTGGCTTTTCATATGTTCCTGTGCGTGATGTCTTGATTCCGCGGAATTAAAAACATGCTAAACTCCTCTTACCTGGCCAAGCGCGAAAAATTAGTCGCGCGAAAATATTCACTTTTACAGCAGTATGCCCGCATGCTTTCTGAATAGTGGCATTGTATTTCAGCAGAACATCATCCTCGTGCCAAAACCAGAAGAGCTCCAAGAAGTGCGTTCATGCATACGAAATTAGACAATCATTCTTGTTTGACCATCATGTGATTGTTGTGTTGGGGCGGATTGTGGGCATTAGAGCATTTGATGATGAACAATGGGATACATAGAGTGTGTCCAAATTTTAATTGAGTTTTCTGGGATCACTGTGTTCTTCCTGTACTCATGCTTGCTGAGACGTACCGCAGATGCATGCAGTATATTGTGTATTCCAATAGGTGGACACATCATATTTAAATCATTGTTGGTGTACTCTCTAGTCTTGGTCCTGTGTCTGGTAAACAGTGCCACTGTATCATTGCTGCATGTACAATAGTATACTTAACACTGGTCATTTTTCAGCTCACAATGCGCCAAATTCTTTCTCGGAGTGAAAGGTAGCCCTGAAGATTGAGTTGGTCCTTTTCAGGGCCACGTCTCACTCCAAGAAAGAGTTTGGTGCATTGTGACCCCCTCCCCCCACCCCAAAAAAAAAAAAAAAAAAATGTAAAAATGTAAAAATCACAAAGGTTATGCCTTACTCCAGAGAAAAATTTCAAGAATACTTGCATACCTTATATGGTGTATGTATACAGTCTGCATTCTACAAAAGAAGGAAGAAAAAACAGGAAAGAAAATCAGAAGTAGAGCTATACTGAGAATTCAAGTGTAAGGCCTTGGAGAGAGTTTCAAGTATGCATTTGTTTAATACCAAGTCAAATTGATAACAAAGTATGTGTTATATCTTAGTGAATATATAATTCTTTATGGTAAGGTACATGTATGAGAAAGAGGGGCATACTGGGTTTAAAGGGTATTAGGGATTGAATTTGAAGTGTAGTATTCGTCAATCTTAATGGATTTTTTACGGTATGTTTGTTTATTAGCTTGCAATTACAGTTTTTTTATTCATGTTATTGTGGATATCAATATCATTGGTATCGTGTATTAAATGTATGTCACCAGCATGTACTTTTGTAAGTCCCACTGCCTGTAGTGTACAGTAAGTTGAATATGGATGCATAAAGAGCCTAAACAATGAGATTCTAGTAAAAAGTTGGAGCTACCTTTTTATTAGGACTACTTTGTTTGTTTTACTTTCTTTTTTGGATATCAGCCATTTCAAAACCACATTTCACCAGATAAACTTTGAATTCCTCATAAAGTTGTATGCTCTTTCATAATTTCAAAAGGGGTGTCTAATTATCTCACAAATAGTTAAAATCTGAAACCCCCATCTCAACCAAAATTGTACCATCCATTTAACCCGTTGAGGATGGACTGATTTTGCTATACTGCGCATTTCCCATAAACACCTGCCCGAGTATTCTTGTGACTCGCCCTCAATGGATTAAGGACTGCTTCCATTTAAATATCATTTATATATGAAAGATTTTGTTTTCAGTAATGGCAGGGTACAACAACAACAACAACAACAACAACAAGAAAAATTGTCCTGACCATGTGGTCTAAAGGCCACCAGCTTAGTATGAGTACATGGAATATATGTGAAATACTGCTTGCTCAGGAGCAGGGATCTTATAATGAGTATCATATATCAGTACTTTTCTGACATTATAATATAGAGAAGTTGTGTTCTCACCGTGGAAGTGTAAATTTGTGAAAATCTGAACCATTTATCTTGGCATTATGTCCACTCTTGTCGTGAAGTTTTTTTTGTTTTGTTTTTTTTGTTTTTTGTTTGTTGGGGATGGTATCTTTCGTCATTTCCAAGTGTCACATTTGCGAAGTCTTTTGCTTGAGGGTCTGTTACGACATGAAGTGTTACTTGAAAGATACCTTGCCATCTGTATTCCTGTAGCTCATGAAGATATGGGGTCATCCCAAGGGACCGGCACCCACAAGTCATACAGCCCTCAAGTTCGACATTAAAAAAAAAAGGTCCACGAGTCATACAGCCCAGGAGTTTTGACACTTGGAATATTGTAAGGCCCATGAATTCAACACTAGGTAAAAACGCCCCAAGAGGTCGAGAGTACAACACAGGGCTTAATGTGTCAGTCTCGCGGGCCTTTTTTGCTTAGTATCAAACTCACGAGCTGTATAACTTGTCGACTGTATGACTCATGGGTTGTATGACACGTGAGTGTCATTTCACATTGAGTTTTACTTGCCTTAAAAACTGGCTGACCCAAGCATATGGGGTGTATTTTTCAAACAGTGGAGTGTACATTGCATTACATTATTCTTGATTTCTGTCCTAGAAATTGTCATGGTCTGTCAACATGCAAATTGATCAATGGGACATCAGTTGTGAAGAGCCAGTGTGAAAGTGTCTTTTGTGATCTATAAAAGTATTTGAGTAATCATTACTTTCCAAATGTATCAGGGGCCTCAAACTAAAATGATTTCTGCTATTTGATTGTTAATGCAGAATGATTTCATTTTCATGATTGAAATTTTTTTTTTCTTTTGGTATTTATCAGGTAGGGTATCTCTTTCCTTTGAGTAAGTAGGAAGTGCCTTATGCATTCAAAGAGCAACCCGACTGCAGAGAGTAGAGAGTATACAAAAATGAATGAATAAAACAAACAAACAAACAAACAAACAAAACAAAACATAGCTTTTATCTCTGAAGAAGTGTTTATAGTTTTGAGCCAAAAAGTTTGCATAGCATTCAATAACATGATCTCCATCAGATACAGTGCGCTCCCATTTAATAAAGACCACGGTTATAACGAAATCTTGGATGGATGAAGGAGAATTCAGGGCCTAAAATTATCATGTAGATATTTTTGTACACTTTATTTGCTCAGATACTAAAATAACGAAATTTTGATATAATGCAAGAAAACTGCTGGTCCTGAAGACTTCATTATAATGGGAATTGTTTGTAATATGTTGGTAGATTACTTGAGGAGTTGTAAAACAGTGTTACTGTCACAATGATTATGTACATGTGTATAGTCTTCTTTACCAGGAGTAACCCCTCCAGCATAAAAAAAAACCAGAACTTTCCAGACAATTTGAAAGGAAACCTTACCAATACTGTCCAATTGCAGGAAACAGTTGCACCCGGGTAACCAGTAGACATCAGAATGAGACATTGTTGAAAAAAAAAAAAAAAGAAGAAAATATAAAATGCATATTTCCAGGGGATTGATTCACAAAGAATTGAAGTCGATCTTAAAAATGCTGATAAACTTAAACTTATGGTAGGCTTTGCATTTCTTCAGTGGTATTTGAGCTCCCTACTTAAAGTGAAAATTTTGCAAGACCTATTCATGCTGCCATCGATATATAAAATGAAATAAACAACAATGGATTTTTTCTTTAAACTTTGATAGCACTTTGGAGTGGATTCTGAAAGGCTGGTCAAATTGAATAGGGAAATCAGTGGCATACCATTTTATATCCAAGCTCATCTTGACCATTAAGATCAGCTTAAATTCTTTGAGAAACATCCCCTGGAAGTACTGAAAAACTGAATATCCAGTTTTTTAATCCAGAGCTATATCTGCAGTCCCATAATTTTCTCACAAAGCTTTCCATACACTATACAACTTCTGACCCCACGGCTCTGACTGCATTTTAGAGCCGCCGATCTATGCGCTATGATATAGCATAGAAATCAGTGTTTGATGCCTCTAAAAGAGATCACCAAGATTATCTGTATATGGTTTCATACCTTTACACCTTCTGCATGTGCATGCAACCCCTTGCCAGTAAAACAAGACATTTATGTCATCAGTTTCCGTGTACACTGATTGACCCATCTTCTTGTGGCCGTGTGACCTCCGATGACATCTTATCCAATCACTTGTCAATGTTAGTCCAGTATAGGGAGCATCTCAGTGTTTTTATGTTCTTTAAATTTGTTTTGTCAATTTCCATTTATACTGTATTCAATATTCATGTTGCATTGGATATTAGGAATGATTAGTTATAATCTGCCATGAAAAATGAAATTTATGATTATGCTCATTACATATTCTCAATGTTCCTTATTTCCCACCTCAGAGCCATGAACAAAACATAGAAAAGGGACAGAATTCAAAGAACCTGTTTCTGAACATAGATATGTGGCAAAATGGTCTAGTTTGAATAAAATTTGGCACATGTACTATTCTAATGCCATATTCAGTCTACAAATGAAGAGAAAAACTAGAGAAGAATGGCTAATTGGTACAGATATGCTTTTGAAAGTTACTGCCTTTAATGCACATGTATTTACATGTGTGAACTTTATATTAATGCATTGTGTAGATATTCCCCCCAGACCGCAATATTTGTGACGAGAGAGTCACTTTTTGAATGAGGCACTAAAGAAGGCTATCTTCCGTAATTAGAGTGTCTTCATGGGTAGGAAGATTGTGTAATACAGGTTTATACACATCAGCCTGAAAGAAGTTTTGCTGTTGGAGTTATTTGGTTGTTAGTTTGGTTTTTTTTTCTACAGTTGTTTCTTATTCGGTGGGGACAAATTTTATTCATCTTGTGCATGCTTACTTATTACGTGGTCACCCACCTCAAATGTGTATTTTTATTTTTAGCAGAAGTCTGCCCATGAGCTTTGATGATTGTCTTTTGTGAAGACAGGTGCAAGAATATTGTATGTATAAAATGTCAGCTTGAAGATACTGTTATGAACCAGTGGTAAGTAATATACCACATGATATTTCAGTTTTCTGTGATGATAGAAAGCTATAGATAGAAAAGGAGCACAAAGAAACTATAAAGGGCTTTCTGACTCTGTTGCTGAAGTAGATCCTGCAAGCACAGTTTTGTTGCTACGAAAGTTGTTTGAGGGGTATGTATATAAGGGTAAAGACGCAAGTCTCGCAGAGTACTAGATGCCTGCTTTACATATTTGTCTCCCCCGTATACCTGCCCTTGCGGTACCGTACCATGTGCTCGTTTGATTGGGTCATTAGTAGTGCATCCCAGGTCCATCATTACTTCTGTTGACTACCCACATGCTGCTTTGAGTTTCTCACAACAGACAGCTGAACATTATTAAGTATATATTCATATGCGCACAATGTCAATGTTAATCAACTTGCTGATCAACATGCTGGCGGGCTATTGTTTTTTTAGGGATTGCGGCATGCATGCGTCAAAATCTATAAGAGGTGTTTTTTTTTGCGTGTGTGGGTTTCTTCCTTCTTTTTTTTTTAATGTTAAAGATATGTGCTCAAGGGAGAGTCATACGTGTGTAAAAGAGTCGAGGATTTATTCACCTTACAATATGCATGTACTCACAAACATGTCATGAACTTACGTAAGGATATTGTTTGATATTCCCAGCTACAAAAAGTACATCTCTTTGCATTCTTTCGGGTTTAGTGCAATTGTGACAAAACAGAAACTTCTCTTATTTTTTTTTCTTTTACACATTGAAACAAAATGTTTTATACATCTGCTCTTAATATTGGTGTCTCTGAAATTGCACCTGTTCGGCATCAACCACCATGAAAGTGATCACCAAAAAGAAAGAAATTACACCAGTCTTTTTTTCCTTTTCCTCCTCCACCTTTTTCTCTTTAATCCTGTAAATGAATGCAATGCCGTAAAAAGCATTTAGCTATATTATAAGTTTAAAGTGGCACTACTGTGTATAGAAAAGCATCCAGCCATCATTCAGCAATGCTTTCAAACTTTTACGAAGAGCATATCAAGAGTACTAAGGAAAGGAAGAGTTGTCGGTGTTATTGAAATGTTTGTTGTTGGCTTTGCAACGCTATCTTCAGAGAGAGAGAGAGAAAAAAAAGCATAAGAAATGAACTACTGACATGTTGATATGAAACCAGCAGCAGTGATGCATATTCAGTGATAAGAGTTAAACTGAAAGACTATAAGCGCTTGGTATATAGTGTGGCGCGGAAAAGGTTGCGCCGTTATTAAAAAAAAAAGTCGCACGTATTGCTCAGCCCTCCCCTCTATTGTAAATTTTCTTGAACCTCAGGTGTATATTAAGTTCTTTGTGGAGATATGTATTGGATTATGTCTTGAGATGTGGGGTACTTCGAAGCATGAAACAAAATGTATCAGCTATTAGTGAATTGTCAGTTCCTTCATGTGAAATGTCCTTTTATTGTGAGAAGGGAAAGTAGACGGACTATATACTACGATTTGCATGCAAGAAGGACATGCAACACTACTAATGGCAATTAAAGAGGTATGTATGTGTACTTCAGTGAAAATGCAGTTGTTGTCGTGCTCTGTTTTCGCTCATAGTCAAGAAGTGGTGTGATTAGATAAAATTGAGATTATGAATTTCTTGTTTGTATATATATGTGTGTGTGTATATATATATATATATATATATGTATATATGTATATATGTATATATATATATATATATATATATATATATATATGTATGTATATATATATATATATATATATATATATATATATATATATATTGTGAGATATGAGAAAGGAAGGAGAAATCGGTGTGTAGCTTTGACATCATTCCTCTCACTGTTCATCCTTTTCGGAAAAGTGGAAGAGTTGAAATATATATATAATATCTATATATATATTGTATCCCTATATTATACATAATTATTTACGGACTGTATATATATTTATGAATTATGATGTTATATGTGTGTGTGTAGTTGTATGCATGCATATCTACAGCTGTATATTAAATGATTATGTTGCTTCTTAACACATATACTACAGTCAATCAATCTGGTTTTATAAGGAAAGAAGGGAGGACAATCGGCAATGAGTGGGGCCTATATACCTTACCTATATATATATATATATATATATATATATATGTAATATAATATATATGTGAAGTGTTATTGCAAAATGAGCTAAGCACCATTTTTAAACATATTTCAAAGTAAGTCCATCATCAGATAGAGCAAATTAAACCTTTCCAGTAATACTGCACTTGTGACATTACAAGGAATTTTCTAGAAGTCACGATTAAGGATATCCTGTATTTTCTTATTATCTTCTTTGTTTTTAGCAGCTTTAATCTCAAATATCTCAACAAAAATGGATTTAGCTCGTTTTGCGAAAAAACCCTGATATATATATATATATATATATATATATATATACATGTATATATAAATTGCAATACTAATCATGCTTTTTCACCACCCCCCCCCCCCAAAAAAAAAAATGCTGCACTTCAGATGATTATTAATCACTCGTGATACATTACTGTTTTATTTTTCTCTCTCTTTCTCATCTGCAAACATCGTAGGCAAAGCGTATTTCATAACGTGTGCTTGGGATGGTTATTGGAGCCGCGTTTTGTGGCTCAGTGAATCAAACTGTGGATCAATTCTCTATTGCGAGATTATTGTCTTACGAAGCACTTTTATATCCCATTATATACCTTGTCCTTTAATGGGATGTAAAGCCGTTGATGCCGTCGTAGTTTCCGTTATGGGGAGCTTTAGAATTGCGATGTGGACGTTCAAGATGACGATTGCATTGACAGTTCTCCTCTCTCCCTGCGTCGTGTTGCAAAGTAGCTTTAGATTACGCGAGGACGCAACCTTGTAATAAGTAAAATGTCACCCCTATAGATGATCACTGCATTAAGTAGCTCTCTGCGTCGTGAATGTCGAGCGGACGTAAAAATGGCCCAGAACGCATGGTGAAAACTCAGACGACGCGAGCTATTTTTGAATCAATTCTTATAAGCAATTTTATGCATGTGCAGAACAGATTTTTTTTTCCTCTGAACGTCCGTGTCGCAAAAATCTAAAGCTCCCTATAAAATGACGACGTCATGTCCGTCCAAAAAAGAACTGAATACTATTCTCTTGAAACCCTTCACAGTGACCATCTAGACTCCATGTGACTAGGCCTACTTACTAGGCCCCCTACCCACCCGCTTCCCGCCACCCCCCCCCCCCCCCAAAAAAAACACCTTCAATCTCATATACTGTATACAGTACTCTGTACAAACATGAACACAAATTCAGATAATATCCAATCAAATCAAACGATACGCACTCCAACAGACAATCCCATGCATATTTTTCTTTTGTTCTTTGTGACGTTAGGAAACTTTCTGGTATATATTCATTCATCATTTTTCCCAGGCCTCCATCGAAGTCAAGGATTGTTAGGCCGCTGGCTTCACACTTTCACAAAATTTACACAATACCTATGCCTATGGTTGGGTCCCACCTATATTATCAGGGCCACTTTGTTATACTTTGTTTTTTGGATATCTTTAAAATCCAATTTCGTCAAATAAAATTTGAATTTCTCCTGGAGGTGTTTGCTCTTTCATATTTCATATAAGTGGTTTCTAGTAATTTTGCAAAAAGTTAAAACCTGAATCCCCATCTCAGCTATATATACCAGCCCTTAAAGACAGACAGTTGCTATAATACGTCAGCTGTGATTCTGTGCTCATACATTTTTTGATAGTAAGGCATAGAGACGTTCACGCACTCTTTGACGTCTGAAGTCAGCTCGTCATGAGACGGACATGGGGTAGGTGCCCTGAAATACGACGTATGGAATGCCGTGTGGCAATAAATACGGATAAACTCGAAGTCATTCGGAGGGGTGAATGCCGACACCCAGCGATCAGTCGTAGCAGGGCTGGCGTCCCAGTAAAGGCGGTCGTCGGTGAAAGGAATATCCAAGCGCCGGCAGAATTTCGGCAAGATAGCGGCCGCGTCGGCGAGCAGATCGTCGCTGTCTATGACAACGGGATTCGGCTCATAGTTCTCCCTGACGTGAACCCATAGGTCGTACAACTCCTTGTAGAAGAGCCCCGGAGGATTATACACAGCTGGTATGTCTTTGATCATGTGGAAACTATCTGCGATTTCCGTGTTACTGTCTTGAGCAGCGCCCTCTAGCGACTGGCGGAGCCCGTACATCACCTTTCTCCAGGACGAGAAACTTTGGCTGGGTGCCGCAGAAGGAAGGCGAAACGGAACTTCGAAGTCTTGTCGGGAAGAAACTTGTAGCGGCCGTCGATGGAGTGGGCAACGTCCTTCAGCAACACCAATTTGTTCTTTGCATCAGGATGTTGTAGGAGTCTTTGGATGTGCGGAAACCTGAGAGAAAATGATTTGTACATCACATGTTATACATTAGTTTTCATGTAGGCCCATGTAAATTTAATATTTAGAAATTATATAATTATGTTTGAACCACCGTACTTCTCGATATTAGACAGCGTTGCCAATGCTATGACTTGGATATTGTACCTTCACCTCACGTAATATTTCGTATAGTGTTGGACATTAAGTGAGCATTAAAGTAATAACAGCGGCACAGTACAATTACCGAATATCAAAGCTATAAGAGAAATTACAGCGATACATTTACTTATAGGAAGTGTGGGCTTAACAATAATCGTTTTGGTAGAATCAAATGCTATCAATAGTGATACACGTAGATGTTTTGAGAAGTTTTTGAGAAAATGACTGCAGTAGTCGTTTAAAACTCTTGATTTTGAGAAGTATGAGTAAAAGTGGACTAAAAGGTCGGAAAACAAAAGTTCCTCCATTGCTGCTTGTCATCAACAAGTTAAAATTGACCCTATTCGAACTTTTAAAAAGAAAATTTAAAGCTAGAGAGACACGTAGTACTTCCAATGACAATGACACAAATTCACCCAGGAGAGTTCGCAAATCCAGTGCGTGACGTCAGGCGAAATGTGCGGCTTTCCTAACGCATTGGGCGTATTCAGGCTCTACCAAGACGTCACCTTTCTTTGCATCTTTTAGAATCGCAGAAGTGACAGAACGTTACCTCATTGCATTCTTTGAGTTCTGAGCTTTCCAATGATATCTAGTTGCCATATTTGAGCCTTCGCTTTGAATTACTGCTTTAAGGGCAACAATTATCAATCACGGCAAACTTGCACCTGTACAATTATCAATCACGGCAAACTTGCACCTGTACCATGTATACAGTTGTAATTCACTGCCTTCAGTGGCTACACTTCTCTCCAAGTGTGACCCGTTGTGGGTAAAAACACCTTGTCCAAGTATGAACGCAACCAGCTGGGCAGGTTCCGAACCCAAGACCTTCTATTTACAACACTATTACCTTCGTCACTACATCACGGTACGCAATTTATGCAGACTGATCCGCCGCTCCTCCACAAAGTCGTTGTTTGTTTTGTTCTTATTTATGTCTCTCTTTATTTCTCCAGTTACAGCAACAAGTAAATAGGCCTACAAAAAAAATGAAACAGATTAAGATTGGTAAAGTAATGGTTGAATCCCTATCAACGCATGTCCGTAACAGCATAGCATGTTAGAAAGTAGCGGCGTTGAATTCCACATTCACACTCGAACGAGGGAGAAACAGTACAAGAGATCGCCCTCATGTAAGCGGATGTGTATTAAGTGTCCAAAAGAGCTGAAGTAGGCCTACGAGGGGCTAGGATTGTTGCAGGAGATACTAACCACAAGAAAATTCAACGACTTGGTGTAAAGTAGACGATGAAAACTGCAGAGAGTTAGTAGGACCAACAGGGATGAGGAGAGGGAGGGGCAACCATTGACCCTTAAACCCCCATCGGCCTGCCGCCGCCCCCCCCCCCCCCTCACATATACACACTAAAAAGTTTACCAAATGAACATGTATCATAATAGTCTTCTAAGGTATAGCAAGAAAGAAAACATTGAGAAAATAATCTCACTTAAACATATCGAAATCAACTCTGGTGCCGGGACATTTCTCTCCACTGATTAGCTCCGCCACCTTGGACCACGTCTCCTGGTCAACGTGATCGTAGTAATCCGTCGACAACGATGAGAGATCGACGCTGATTCCCAGAGATCGAAGTTGGGCCAGGGCTTCGTAGCAGAAGTAGTACGGCTCGAAGAAGACCTGCGAGTCCGGTACGAAGCTCAAGCACTTGGTGAAAACCGAGGAGGTCGATCGGGGGAGGCACCACAACATGACGCGCGATTGCTGTGGGATATCGCCCGTCGCTCCTGTCGGCTCAGACGTCGAATCGGCCATGATTTCGTTGCGTTTTATCCAGCGGTGTAGACTTGTGAACTGCTAAATGGAACTCTCAGTCTTCACTATGGGGGTGGTGCGACAGAGCATAAATGCTATGAATCTGAATTACGACAAGGTTAGCCATTGTCAGACTTTCACGGATGACATGGCAATGACAATTCGATAACTTCACCAAAGCGTGGCAATAGTAGTATTATGATAGTATGATGATAACTACGCTGCTAAAAAGCAGAGCATTGATGCCTCAAAAGATCTCGTCTTGAGTAGTTGCTTCCAAGAGTTCACAGTGAAGTTGTAGCTCAGAGTTTAAGCTTTGCCTTCAGAATGTCGTTGTACCTCTTTAGGGATCTTAATTCCCTGACCGTACGTGGCTCCCCTGTTTCCATTCTTTCGACTATCAGTAGCAGTAGCATCTTTGAAACCCTTACGTCGTCTTGGGTGCGTGTCACGAGGTTGACACCCATACAGTTCAAGAGTCATACAGCCCATGAGTCATACATCCCACGAGTCATACAGCCCACGAGTCATACATCCCACGAGTCATACAGCCCACGAGTCATACAGCCCATGAGCTCGACATTAGGCAAATAAAGTCCATGAGCCCGACACGAGGCAAACATGAAGGCCCACGAGGTCGCCACTCACACATCACGAGGCGTAATGTACGCAGTGTAGGGCTCACGGGCCTTTATTGCCTGCGTGGTGTCGATACTCTCCTTGCAAAGGAATATCCGTCACAGCATTCTATAACATCACACCAGTATTGGTACTCATTTTTAAGAAGAAAAGTTGTCCCGAATAGGCATATTCCTCACACGATTCTTCCGTATTGGGTTATGTCCGTCAGTTGTAACGATCACAGCAAAACACTGAAATAATTATGATTATTTAGATATTATGCCTAATGCTTTGAATATCATGAAAAAAATGACTTAAAAGTAAATGAAATGATGGAAATCATCAATACATTATAGCTCAACAGTTATCATGACTGGCGCATCCACAAACAGATTATGTAAGATTAATGGGGGTCATCCCGGCCACATATACCGAAGCCCACGAGTCATATAGCCCACGAGTTCGACATTGAAAACAGGTCCATGAGTCATACAGCTTACGAGTCATACAGCCCATGAGTTCGACACTAGGCAAATAAAGCCCATGAGTTCGACACTAGGTAAAAACAGCCCACGAGTTCGACAGATACAACACGGGGCTTAATGTGTCGGTCTCGTGGGCCTTTTAGCTTATACCGGGTGTCCCCAAAAAAGCGGAACGGTGGATTTTCAGTACCTTCCGTTCTAAAAGTGATATATTTTTTGACATCATTAGAAAGAACATCTTCCGCAGAAGACCATGATACCAAAATCATTAAATTTGGTTCAGTACTTTTTGTTCTACGCCAATTTCTATAAATGCAGTCATTTTAAATTTTTTGCGACTTATGAGATAATAATTTGGGTGCGACACGCGTTCCATACGGTGAATTGTGTAAGCTCGTTGATCCATGTCAACAAAAGATAACGCTTTCATATTGGGAGCGCACACACACACACACACACACACACTGTTTTTTCCTGGCCTGTGCCCAATGTGGAAGCTGTATCTTTTGTTGACATGCATCACCGAGCTTACACAATATTCACCGTATGGATCGCGTGTCGCACTCAAATTATTATCTCATAAGTCGCAAAAATCCGGCGAAATTTGACAATGACTGCATTTTCAGAAATTGGCGTAGAATAAAAAGTACTGAACCAAATTTAATGATTTTGATATCATAGTCTTCAGCGGAAGATGCTCTTTCTAATGATATCAAAGGATATATAACTTTTAGACCGCAAGGTACTGAAAATCCACCGTTCCGCTTTTTTTGGGACACCCGGTATAGTGTCGAGCTAATGGGCTGTATGACTCGTGCGCTCTATAACTCATTTGCTGTATGACTTGTGAGCTTTGTGACTCGTTGGCTGTATGACTCGTGGGTGTAGGTCTCGTGACGTGCACCCGATTAATCTATCAACTCTTTAAAACAGTTTCACTGTCACGATTATGTTGTGCTGATGGCATTGATATTATAACATGATGATAAATGCGAAGGTTGATGATGATGATGATGAAGTCTTGTATAGCGCCGGTATCCGCCAAGTCAGGCGCTCATGGCGCTTGCTCCAAAATAGATACATAATTCAGCTTAAATTTCATGGGTGCACCGCTGACGTTTTCTCTCCTTAATTGTGCGATCATTTCCATTTAACCAAGGTATGGGCGGACGTTATAGCTTCACTTTTATCACGCATACGAACAAACGAAGAAAGCAAGCAAACAAATAAACAAAAAACAAGAAGGTGTACAATGCCTGGATGACGTCCAAAAGGAACTCACATTCTATAACGTACGAGTTCCAGACAGAAACAACCACCATTCCAAAAAAAAAATTGAAAGCTCTTCAATCTGGTAGAAAAAACAAAGACAAAACAAAACATAAAGACAAGTCCTAAATTTGTCCATTCATAGCAAATTTCCGTCAAAAGCGCATGCGTCAAAACGTGCGTACTTTACATTACAAATGATATTCAATATATATATTATGGCATATATACTATACTCTTGTTTGAAAATGACTACTAGTATAATATTTGTTGAGCGAAATGTCACGGCATGAGTGCACTATTCATGATAATTCGGTTGAATAGCAGTACTTCACTTTAAGCCCAAGATGACTTCTCCCATGCAGATAATGCTATGTTGATACAGACCAGTTATGCGTGTCCAAAAGGAACTCACATTCAATAACGTTCGAGTCCCAGTCAGAAAAATACAAAACGCCATTCCAAAGAATTTGAAAGCTCTTCAATCTGGGAAAAAAAGACGAAACAAAACATAATCGTAGACTTTGTACATAAAGTTTTCATTATTTTCCGTCAAATGCACATGCGTCACAATTTTAGTAGACGTTCTGATCAATATACACTGTACATCATAAACGCCGTACGGGCTACTCTTGTTTGAAGATGTAGGACCTATAGTACTGGTATTATGAGGGAAATCTCACAGCACGATACTATACATGATAAGTCGGTTGAATAGCAGTATGTACTTCATTTTAAGCCCTGTATTATAGTGACTTCTCCCACCCGTAATAGTAGAGCAGATAAGCCGAAGAATTGTGCAAAATTTGACTAAAGCATGAAACTTTCACCATTGTTAGTACATGCTATAAGATTAATTTTAAGATCGGGAGGTAAGTCTGAATTGACCTCTGATGACCTCTAGAGGTCAATGACCTCAAAATCTAAGAAAATTGATATTTTGCGTCATTGGTTAATGATAAACACAGTAATGATGTACTAAAACTTAATTTTTGTCACAGTGAAATTGTCTTTATGTTCCACTGAGCCCTGACAGGTTTCTACCTTTGACCTCTGATGACCTCCAGAGGTCAATGACCTCAAAATGTCAGAAAATTGATATTTTAATGCGTCACTCATAACTGAAACACAATAATTATGTACTAAAAACTAATTTTTGTAAGAGGAATTGCCTCAATGTTCCACTGAGCCTTTCGAGTCAGATTTCTACCTTTGACCTCTGATGACCTCAGATGACCTATGGTGAGGCCAATGACCTCAAAATGTTAGAACATTGATATTTGGTGCAATTGGTTGATGACAAACATGATTTAGATGTTATATTCATTTGTATTACAATTGAATTGTTTTCCTATTCCACAGAGCAAGAGAAATTACTCACGTGTCTCTACCTTTGACCTCTGAGGAAGGTGACAGGTCAATGACCTCAAAATATCAGAATATTGATATTCTATGTATAGTCAATGGTCAACTTTGTAATACCCGATGTACAATCATTTATGCTATAATAGAAGAATCTTGTCATTCCATGGAACATTGGTCATTAGCCTGTGCATTATATCCAACTTTGACCTCTCAGGACAATGAGAGGTCACTGAGGTCACATGTGTAGGCTTACCTGAGTGATGTTTGGCTTCACTGGTATAATCGTAAATGCTTAATCATGTACAAATCACGCATTGACGTTTTGATCAAAGTATATGCATATTCCACAAAGCATTGGTTTATAGTAACAGGTCTCTGAAATGTGTTTTTCACTATCCTTTTTTATTTACAGCTGCATGACGGCAGGTGCTCGTTATTGAGTCACTATAGCCCTGTTGTTTTGATCCTTGGTATTCCATCATAGCTAAAACGAAACGGTTGTTTAAAAGAAATGGATCAAACAGGACACAAATTTTATAACTGTTGTTGACCATCACTCAAATAACAAGCGATACACCTTTGCAAAGTTTTCACGGTGACTTCATTTTTTTTCTTTCTCTCAGTGGAAAAAAAATATATATCAAGTTTTATGAGCTATAAATGAATTTCTTTAGAAGAGCTGTTTTTATATAAACTGTTCCTCTTTCTCATTTATAGATGCAATAACGGCTGTAAATTTGAATTTCCATTTTGTTGCACCCATACAACGTCTATCTGTTTGATGTAAGTTGTATGTATAGCAGTGTCCTAGTTGACTTGAAGTTATAAATAGGAATACTCATCTTCTACTACACCATTATACGGAATAGTTCTTTAGTTGACTCGTAAAACTGATGTGCATGTGCAATCTATAAAGCAAGTCACATAACGCACGTTTATGACTAGGTCGTCTACGTGTACATTACGAATGTCATTTACGAATATTTCTCGCTTTTTTTTTCTCAATGACATGTCTACTTTCATTTATGCAGAAACGTTAGCCATCAATCATTTTCTTTTTCCCCGCAACTCGAATATATAATGTTTCTTTTCCATACACGAGCGCAACTATATTTATAGTTATGGTGGACATGATCCACGTTTTAGTGAACTATTGTACAAAGCGACTTACTGCCGATTTTCTCCGTAACTTTGTTTTCTCAAAGTTTTCCATGGTGTTCAGTAAAGCTGGATAAATAGGCCACAGAAATGTCCGTCCTCAATTATGATATTTGTATCACACGATATTTACAGAACGCCCTCGGAAATTTGCACTTTGTTCATTCTTAATTTCCTTTTCATTTAAGTAGTATTTTTACTTATACGATCATTACTGGTCCCTGTCATTGATGATTATCTACTTACCTTGGCAAAGCAATCGGCTCTTTAATCAGTGATTATGAACCCTACCCCATAGTTTTTGTCTGCCGTGGTTGCCCCTCGTGACACTGCAACGACGGGGTCCTCTGAAATGTATTGTCATACGGTTCCTTTGTTTGTTAGAATTTTGTTCGAGAATGCGGGCATGTGAGTTCGATTTGCAAATTCTTGTTTCGTGTAAGCCTCTGCTGATAAACAACCCAGTATTTGCATGGGTCGTTGTATCATGGACTCATATATAATCAAACGATCTGATTTTTTTTCTCATTACTATTATCCTTATAAGTTTGCATCACAATGTCAACCTGCCACACACACACACGCATCTCATAGTTATGCAGTTCTGTTATAATGTTAATTTGAACAGATTGCAGTTGTGTTAAAATGTTATATAATAGAGATCTGTGTACGGTTGTCTGACACCGGGAAATTTTTTCCAGTTATGTTCTAAGTCTGTAAACACTCTCCTAAAACTTCTGGCTTTGTAGCTCTTTTCTTTCTCAATAGTGATTCGTTCATCGACCCCAAGAATGTTCACGGCTACTTTTCATTTGTTTGAGCTTACGTGTGGGTAGGTTCTATTTGTATGCTGTTCACATTAATGGAGTCGTGGTCACTTACCCTGTGTCCCGGTATGCAGCCTACTACATTGGGATAAAGAACCCTTTGTTTATAATGTGAACAGTCATGTATTATATGTATGCATGACTGTCCCATTAAGTTATCCAGTTAAGTTTTATTCCCACTACATATGATTCTGATTACCTCACAATAATCAAGGAATATAGTTTGATATATTTGATTTCTTCCCTTTTTTGCGTATACATGACTACCTTTTCCGTGTTTGCTACTGTTTACTAAAAAAAAAAACCCGTTAACGGTGTTTAGTTGTCCTTTTTGTCCCCTACTTTGAAAATTTATCTGATTTGAGACTAGCAATGTTCAATTCTCATGTTACGACACGATTTGCGTATGTATGTATGTATGTATGTTGTCTTTCTGTCCTTCTTTCTCTGTCATCTTCCTTATGTTTGTCCTCTCTCACCTATCTTCTTTTTCAGAATTCTATGTTTATGTGTATTTGCCTACTCGCTGTACGATTCGCGAAACCGGAATTGTTTGTGCTTCACCTACATGTATGTCAAAATATCTTATACCTCAACCCCGGCAGTTGATATGCTTTCATTTTGGATTTTATGCTCCTCCTTATGGCTAGTCAACTCAATTCAGCGTTTGATTCCCTTAATGATGATGAACTCTATGATTTGTTTAGATGCTCCCCTACAGAATTAAGTCGGATAAATTCACGTTCTTCCGCTACTTTTGATAACCTCATTGCCAATAATGTTAATTTATCTTCGAAAGATTTATATGATGATTACGATTGTGAATATGATTCCTCCCATATTTCTTCAAAGTATGTTACAGTTGATCAATTCACAGATCTTGTCAAAAGTTTTTCAGAAAGTACATTTTCAATGTTACATCTGAATATCAGGAGTATAAATAAGCATTTTGATGATTTACAGATATTATTAGGTAATCAAATGAAAAAACAAATTTCTGTAATAGGTTTAACGGAAACATGGTTATCTTCTGATATTAATTTACCACACGCATTAAATGGTTATGAGTTAATTGTCAATAATAGAGTGAATAGGACGGGTGGGGGTGTTGCGTTTTATTTATCACAGAAATTTGAGTTTACTGTTTGTGAGGAATTACAAATTATGAATGATACTATAGAGTCCTCGTTTGTGGAAATTTCCATTCCGCAAAATAAAAACATTATTGTTGGTATTGTTTATAGACCCCCAAGTTCTAATCCTAAAGATTTTTTGAGTTGTATTGTAAATTTATTGAAAAATCCCCTGTTGGTAAATAAAAATATTTTTATAATGGGTGATTTTAATATTGATTTGATTAAAAATGACGATAATACGTCACAAGAATTTTTTGAAATATTTTTGTCAGCCTCATATTTGCCATTAATTTCGAAACCCACACGTGTTACAAATCATTCCGCCACCCTTCTTGATAATGTTTTCACTAATGTATTGCAAATTTTAAACTCTTCTATTATTTTATCTGATATGACTGATCATTTCCCTATTATAGCGTGTTTTGATCTCGGGTATTCGGTAGATAAATTTGGTTTTTCTCCAACCAGACGTAGAGCTACACCAGAAAATTTGGCTAGCCTTGGTGCTAGCCTAGAAAGGGCTGATTGGTCTAGTGTTTACGATAGTAATGACGTTAATATATCATTTAACAATTTTTCAGGGATAATTAGTAATTATTTAGATGAGTATATACCTAAATCAAAAGATAAGTTAGTTAATTATAAAACATCCCCCAGATTTCCGTGGATATCAAAATCTCTTCTTCGTTCAATCAATAGGAAAAATAGGCTATATTATAAATTTAAAATGGAAAAAACTGAGAAGTCAAAAGAAAAATATACTTCCTATAGAAATACTTTAACTAAGATTATACGGTTAGAAAAGAGGAAATATTATATGTTTCAGTTAGAAAAATATAAACATGATATGAAGAATACATGGAAGGTTTTGAACCAGGCCATGAATATATCAAAAAAGAAATCAAATATTACAACAATTAGATATGGCAACAAAATATATGAAGATCCAAGTGACATAGCTAATATTTTTAACTCTTATTTTTCAATGATTGGGGAGAATTTGGCTAGAAGGGTACCACAGTCAAATACGCATTTTTCAACATTTTTAGGTCAACCAAACCCAAGTTCTATCTTTTTTGTTCCAACTACGAAATATGAAGTTATTGATATTGTTACTGCAATGAATGACAAGCGAAGTGCTGGTTACGATGACATAAGTAATTCTATTTTAAAGGGAATTATATTTTCAATCGCTGACCCACTTTCACATATTTTTAATAGATCTATATCATGTGGTGTTTTTCCTGATTTTATGAAAATAGCTAAGGTTTTCCCTTTATTCAAAAAAGGCGATAGTTCTGATATGAGTAATTACAGGCCCATTTCTTTGCTTTCATCTTTATCTAAAGTTTTGGAAAAATTGATATTTAAAAGAACAATTAATTTTTTAACTTTTCATAACGTTTTTACAAATTCTCAATTTGGGTTTCGACAAAAACACAGTACCATTCATGCCCTTTTGAAGTTTATCGACCACGCAGCGCATACTATTGATAATCATTCCCATCTTATTGGTATATTCCTGGACTTCTCCAAGGCCTTTGACACAATAAATCATGAAATCTTATTTTACAAGTTGTCTCATTATGGGATAAGGGGGAAGGCCTTGGAGTGGTTCAGGAGCTACCTGCAAAACCGCAAACAATACGTATCTCTGAACGAGAACGTTTCAAGTCTCGAATTCATTAAGTGTGGCGTCCCACAAGGTAGCTTATTAGGTCCTTTACTTTTTATCATTTATATCAATGATTTTTGCAGATCATCCGACGTGTTGTCATTTATACTTTTTGCTGATGATTCAAATGTTTTCTTTTCACATCAAAATCCAGATGAACTCGTGCACATTGTTAATTCCGAATTAAAAAAAGTGACCCAATGGATAAGAGCTAACAAATTATCTCTTAATCTTTTGAAAACTAAGTATATGTTATTTAGTAACTCTACAGAAGTTTTACGTAAAGAGATTATTTTTGATGACATTCAAATAGAACGCGTATCTCATATAAAATTCCTGGGGATTACAGTAGACGATAAATTTTCATGGAGGCCGCATATTATTAACATAAGTACAATAATATCACGTAATATTGGAATCATTAATAGACTTAAGTTTCATATTCCATTGTCTTCTTTGCTGACGTTATATTTCTCTTTAATTTTACCTTATCTTAACTACGGTCTTTTAGCATGGGGTAACGCTCATCAAACTTTATTAGATAGATTACTGGTATTACAAAAAAAGGCACTTCGTGTTATTTGTGGCGTCCCGCCACGTTCCCATACAGATCCATTATTCACTAAATATAAGATTTTAAAAATTAAAGATTTGTATTTTTTTCAGCTTGGACAGTTTATGTTTAATTTCAACACAAATGCACTTCCCTGTATATTCAATTCAATGTTTGCAAGGAATCAATTTTTCCATAATTATCCCACCAGACAATCTTCTGAGTTTCATCTACCTCTTCTGAGAACATTATTGGCTCAGAATACATTTATATACACAGGCCCTAGATTCTGGAATTCATTAAGTAGCGAAATAAAAAATTCTCCTTCTTTGTATTCCTTTAAGCGTAAGTTGAAATCCTTTCTGTTAAACCCTCTCTGATGTTCGTTTTTGTTAATCAAGTTCCAACAACCACAGAGTTTATCATCCAACCATCAATCAATTGATTTCTGAATTCATTAATTTATGAAATAGCCATTATAATTTCTACACAGCTGTATGCAACCACCGGCTGTTTAAAGAATTTCTTCAATTCCCTCTTCAATTCTCTCTTTCGTTTCTTTGATCAGCGTGTAGGCATTCTCCTTCTTTCTTCCTTCCTTCATTTCATTTTCCACCTTTCTGTCTAGTCGTGTCATGTTATTGTGTGTCTCCCGTTTGTTTCCGTCTTGTGTAAATCATACTTGTGTCCAGCATATACAAATAAGTATTTAGTTAGAGTTTCTTGAGTGGTTCACAATCTACAAGCTTGCTTTTTAGTGGACCTCTCAGTTCTCCTTTTTTTCAATTGAAACAAAGACTTATATTATTTTGCGTATACATAAAATGTTACTTTATTATTGTATCATTTGATATCATTTGTAAGTTGTGTGTATACGATTGTGATAATAACCTAATTCATACTGTGTTGTGTTTTGTTGGAAAAAGGAGAATGAAATAAAATGAAATGAAATGAAATGTGAGAGGTCAATTACTTCAGAAATAAAGCTTAAGTTTCTTGAGTGATGGCAGTGACCTCAAATATAACTGTTATGTTTGGGTTAGTTATGTAGACTAGCAAATATAGGCAAATATGGCCATTATCTCGACACTCAAGGAAAACAAGGCCCACGAGACTGATATACAGAGTGTTTAATCTATTCAGTGTAAGTCTCATAGATCTTTTCCCCCATTTGTCGGACTCATTATGGGACTGGTTTGCCTAAGTGTCAAGCTCATGGGCAATATTTGCATAGTTTCCAGCTGGTGGGCTTGTATTGGCCAGTGTAAAGCTGGTGGGTTGTTACTATATGACTGCGATGAATGACTCATGGTCCTGGAGTATACAGTCCACAGCTGCGACATCATGAACCATCTTGAAAACTTCGACATACTGTGAGGCCCAACATGCATTCCACATGAAGCAATCCTGTGTATTGCAACTAGCTTTTGCCATCCGAGACCTACCCAGGGAATAGATAAGCATTCATGGCAAACCATGGAGAAAGCGGATTGTGCAAAATATTTTGGAGTTCCAATAGGAGGCTCAGCTGGAATCAAATCGCCACAGCAGCTTAAAAAGGTTATACTTCAACCAAAGACTCTCTCCAGACGAAGATACGAGTATCATAAAGTTCAGTTGTTTTGCTACTCCATGCCGCTCAGGACTGTCCTGGAATATGCATGCATCATCTGGGATCCATTCACCCAGGTGAAACAACATGAAGTTTGGAATGATCCAGAGAAGATATGCACTCTTTAGCTGCAATGACCATCATATGCAAAACAAGCAGTGTTACAGCCACACTTGAAAACAAAACAAAGCAAAACAAAACAAAACTACAATGGCAATCCCTGTAAGAAAGTACAGCAGAGGCAAATTCAGCGATGATGTTCTGCATCAAGAACCCCACAATATCCACTCCTCGGGAAGTTGTGGCTCTATTGCTGCATTCTTCAAAAAGGGCCAATGACCAAAAATGTCAGGCATCACTTGCAAGAACACAAAGTAGGCCTACTCCCAAAAAAGGTGGCCGCTACTCTAGGCCACTGTCTCTTGTATCTCTTTGAAACACTTCAGGAGAGAGATACTCAATATTCAGCTCTGTTATTAAAGATACACATGTCTCTCTTTTTGTTTTTGCATTTGTTTGTTGTTTTTTGCTTCATAGCTCTTTGGATACCTTCTTTAACCAATTAAGAAAAGGCTCCATGGCAGATTACAAGATTACACAGTATAATGAAGAAGAAGAAGAAGAAGAAGAAGAAGAAGAAGAAGAAGAAGAAGAAGGAGAATAAGAAACGAGATCTGCTGTCAATGATGCAGAGCCAATACCAATCAGTTCCATGGCAGATCTTAGTCGGCACTGCAAAGGTTTGGATGTCTCTCTCTGTTGACAGAGGATATTCTAAAGCTCCAAGTAAATCCATTGGGTGGTTTACATTGTCTGGGCATAGAGGGTTGGGTTGGGTATATGAGGATATGATGCTTTGTTATAACAATTAGGTCTGAGATATCTGTTTTTTATGTTTGTTTTGACCATCCCGCATGGATCTTCAACGAAATGGAATGATAATGTGTTAGACCCAGCCGCCACCGTGTTTTTTCAATAGATTTTGATATTACAGTGTAGTTGAGAAAAAAGTAACCGCTCATTGTCCTAGATGGAAGTCAAAACTGAACTGTGTGTGGAATACTCTGCATACAATTTTGGACACACACACACACACAATGCATTTTTTTATATAATTATTATTTCATAAGCAGCTGGCCTTACAAACAAATGAGACCAGACATCGATATTCTTACATTTTGATGCATATCTTTCAATATCTTCCAGAGGTCAGAGGATCATCGCTAATGTTCATGTGATATGAGTACACGCCTTTTGAATTGCTCACTTTTATTGCTATAGAAATACACAATATGTGCACCATGTCAATCATTAAATATTGTATCAGTTTCATTTGCAGTCTTGGATTATTTCTTCTATGTACAAATAAAATCGTGGCAAAGTAAACAACTTTCACATCAAAATATAAACGAGAATACTAAAAAAGAAATAGATGTAATAACGTGCAAGGCAAATACTAGGCCTACATCATCTTAAGGTATACAGGTGAAGGAAATCACCTTATTGATAAACAATTTACCTGACTGGGATAGCGACCACTGAACAATATTGTTTCTTAAAACTCTCTCTTCTTTTCAACAAATGGAATAAAACACATGCACATACCGGGGCATCGGTTTGGAGGTGGGGTGGTGGCAGGGATAGTTGACCCCCACCCCATTAAATTCTGAGATGTGGACTATGTTTTGTTGTTGTTAGTTTTTGTTGTTGTTTTTTGCTTTTTGTTTTTTAGACAGAAAACTGCCCAAGTTTTTCACTTTAAGTGTGCATTGGATTGTTAAAATTTAATTCTGAAATGCAAAATCTCCCTTCTGTGAGAGGGGATAAATCCTTTCAATAGACTCCTTCCCCCTGCTTGGTTCCTTCCACAGATATAACATACTTTGGGGAATGATAATTTCCCTTATTCTATGAAAAATGTTTTTAAGAGATATCTTTATTTGAATTCCAAAGATGAAAAGGCTTTCCTATATATGCACGATTGTTCATTTTGGAGGGCAAGAGGCATTTGCCCCGCCTCCCGAGAAAATATGGGAGGGGGAATGGTGGGGACATAAAACTTTGCCTCCAAGTATTTCCTTTTCTTCACTTTTTTGACAGAAAATGAATTGTCACTGAACATTTCAGCTATAGTATGCACCAGATTAAAAGGCAGAATCTCCTTTGCATACCCACTCCCCCACACTATCTTTCGTTATGTCCCCTTCCATATACGCTCAGTGCTTTTGTCCCATTTTTGTTCTATATCATCACAAAGTATGTACTAGATCTTTAATTTCAGTTCCGACATATTAAAGAAAATCCCTCTTGTTGGAGGGGGTAGTGTGTCTTTCAATTAACAATCCCTCCTCGGTTTCTACCCTTAGATTTGGAACACTCCTTTTACTGATAATTTCCCAAATATTCCATCATGAATGTGTATACTAGATTTTTTTTTTACATTTTTATTCTTACTGCAAAGGCTCCCTCGCATGGGAAGGATTGGGGGACAGCCCCTTTTTAATACCCTCCTCTCGCTGTATCAACCTCTCCTCCATGCATTGATTATGGCTACACATTTGGGTATGGACTTTTTTTTCAAAATGGTAGTTCAACCAAGAGTGGCACGAGATCATTGAATTGCAAACAAAAGAATGCAAAAGCTCCATAATGTGGGAGGGGGATACCTCCACCCACATCCTTCTGTCGATTGGTCTCCCTCCGTAGGTGGCTGACTTACTACACCTTTTTGATACAAATTTCGAGGTATTCCTTCAAAAGTGCCTGTGTGCCAGGTCGTTGAATCTCATTTCTCAAAATACAAGAGCTGTCTCGAATGGGAGTGGAATACCCTACCCTCGCCAACGCTGCGCTTGCTGGGTTCCCATCCATATAGACTTGGTACACCTTGGTGATCCATAATTTTCCAAATATTCCCCAAATCGTATGCATCAGATTCTTAAAACAAAAAAAACAAAAAAAAAAAACTTCGTCTTTGGGAGGAGGGTAGGTGAGATGCGCCCACACCCCATCAACTTCCGTATAAGTGATGACGCACACATTAAACAAGAGCTACACTGAAATACTGATTTCAGGTCTAAACCTGCAAAAATCCAAACCCCCACCCACATCCTCCCCTCCCCCTCCGCTTCATTCCTTTGCACCATGAACTTATGCTTTTACATATTTTCCAAGTCCCCCCCCCCCCCACGTGAAAACAGATCGACACCCCTTGCTCTGTGCACATACCCGACTTAGATAATTACCTGAAAAGTTCTGCGGAATGAGTAGCCACTTTTTTGGTAACAGAAATGCATGGTTTGTAAGCCCTACATTATAAACAATTATTAACTATTAACTATCGCAATATCAATATTATATATATATATATATCCTCACATTTCATTCGAGGTATTTGACCTTGTGTGATTTTCATAGGTGAACGGTAATGGCTCGTTAATAAGCAGGGCCTACGAGTGCTCTCTAGAACATCATCATGTTTACCATTGATGATGCCAAACTATTCTGATATTTTGAGGTCATTGACCTCTCGAGATCATCAGAGGTCAAAGGCAGAAACTCGTCTGTGTGCCTTGGAATATGAAGACGATGTCATTGTACACAGATATGCTTGTTTTGTACATCTTTACCATGTTTGACCTTTCATCAATGATGTCATACTTCAATATTCTGATATTCTGAGGTCGTTGACCTCTCAAGGTAGAAACCTGTCTGCTCTTTAGAATATGAAGACAATTTCATTGTAAGATAGATATGCTTGTTTTGTACATCTTAACAATGGTTACCATTAACCAATGACATCACAGATCAATATATTTTGAGGTCATTGACCCCCAAAGGTCATCAGAGGTCAAAGGTTAAAATCTGTCAATGCTCTGTGAAATTAGAAAATGGTTTCCCTGAAGTATAGATGCATGTTTAGTGAATCATAACCACATATATCATTCACAAATGTCTAAAAACATCGATATTTTGATATGAATGACCTCTGGAGGTCATCAGAGGTCAAAGGTAAAAACCTGTCAGTGCTCTGTTGAATCTGGAAATGATTTCTCTCTGGTATAAATGCATGTTTAGTGCAACATAACCACATATATCATAATTATTCGCAAATGTCTAAAAACATCGATTTTCTGATATCTAAAGTACATTGACCTCTGGAGGTCATCAGAGGTCAAATCAGACCTACCTCCCGATCTTAAAATAAATCTTATGGTATGTACTAACACTGGTGAAAGTTTCATGCTTTAGTCAAATTTTGCACAATTCACGTGATTTTGAGGGCTTATCTGCTCTACTATAAAGGTAGGCCTAAATGATTATCTATGCTGAACAGACCATGTGTGTCTGGGTTACATACTCTGGCGACGAGGGGAAGGATACATAGGCCTATACATACATGCTCCACGTTTTTATAGTTGTTTACAGCATTCATAACGTTCTGCGTCATGGTGCATCACAAAAAGCTGGACAGGTCGATTTTTTTTTTTTGAAAACGCATATATTTGTCAGTAAAGGTGTCCATTGCTTTTGGTTTATTTGTTTTTTGTATTTTATTTTTTTGTTGTTGTTGTTGTTCTTCTTCTTCTTCTTCTTCTTCTTGTTCTTGTTCTCGTTCTTGTTCTTGTTCTTGTTCTTGTTCTTGTTCTTCTTGTTCTTCTTGTTCTTCTTGTTCTTCTTCTTCTTCCTCTTCTTCTTCTTCTGCTTGTTCTTGTTCTTGTTCTCGTTCTCGTTCTCGTTCTCGTTCTCGTTCTCGGTCTCGGTCTCATTCTTGTTCTTGTTCTTGTTCTTGTTGGGGATATTTCCAGAAAGAATAACCCTCCTCTAAAAAGCGTAATTCTGGGCAATTTGCTTTTAGTTTCTGTTTTCAGGGTGATGAACAAACTTGAAAAGCTGTAATTAATAGTCACCACTCACCAGTCTGCTAATAACTCAATGCAAAAACTTATCTTATCATTTCTGGTTTATAAAGAAAAGATTGAAACAAATTGTAAAGATTCCTTGAAATCACAACACCCATTACTCCCCCGTCAAAGGTGCCGTCCTTAAATTCTTCCAGTCTAAGCGGGGAGGGGGGGGGGGGAAACCATTGATCCTTGACCCCTCTTACCCGCACGGGACAAATTCACTTCTAATGCTGCATCACCAACTCTCCCTCAATTTCTGTGGTTTTATGCAAAGACGTTCTCCAAGTGGCATACAAATTAAAGGGATGATGCAGTTTTGGTTGAGATGGGGCTTTAAGGTTTCTAAGATTTTTCGATCATGTTTTTTTTTTTTTTGGACATAATTAGAAACCTGTTATGAAATATGAAAGATCATATAATTTCAAAAAGTTTCCAAAGTTTATTTGACAAAAATAGGGTTTGAAATAAACTGAGATATCCCAAAGAAAGCTACCCTAATAGAAGGCGGGACCCAACTTTTATTAGGATCACTTTGTTTTACTTTGTTTTTTGATATCTCATCCATTCAAAACCGATTTTCACCAAATAAACCTTCAATTCTTCTAGAATTGTATGCTCTTTAACATTTCAAGTTGAGGTTTCTAAGTATCTCGCAAAAAGTTAAAAGTTAAATCCTCACCTCAACCAATACTATCAATCCCTTTAATGTTACGCGATGGCCGGCTGCCGAATAAAACGTCCGAGATGGCTATGAAGTCCGAAAACGTGGATCGAAGTTCTCTTTCACTCTTTATTTTATTTTTGCATTCAAATCAGGATATGTCCAAAATTCTTATAATCAATCCCTTACTCCCCACTGTCTACCCCCCCCCCCCCCCTTGCATCAAAGAGTAAAAAAAAAAATACGAAGTTGATCTATTCGAGGGAGATTTATGCATATCAATAATCAAGCTTCTTTGAGGGAGTGGTGAGCCACTACTCCCCATTCTTCTTATTCTCAAAGAAAGAAAGAAAGAACATCCTTTCTAATAACCGTAAATTTTAAAGGGATAGTACTGTATTGGTGGAGCCGAGGATTATAGGCTTTTAACTTTTTGTGAGATACCAAGAAACCACTTATGAAATAGTACAGAGCATACCTTTCTAAGACGAATTAATTTTTTTTAAAATGAAAATTGGTTTTGGAATAGCCGAGACATCCAAAAACAAAGTAATATAAAGCGATCATAATAAAATGTGGGTCCCACACTTTATTAGGATTGCTCCATTTTGCGTATCTCGGCCATTTCAAAACCAATTTTCATCAAATAAACGTTGAATTCCTCTTAGAATTAGTGCATGCTCTTTCATATTTCATAAGAGGTTCGTCATTATCTCACCCAAAAATGTTAGAAACCTGATGTTTGATCTCAACCTAAACTATGTTCCCTTTAATGCTCGAAAGTTTCTTGAATCTCCAAGTAGCAGGTTTCTAGAAAGACATAACAAAAAAGAGGATTTTGTATATACTTTATGCAAGATAAAGGAAACATTGATACGTGCCTGGGTGTGCTCGGATCTTATTATTATAAATCATATTTGTTTCTAGGCCAAATTTAAAGACTACTAACTCTCACGTGTGTTCGGATTCTGCTTCTACTATATACTGTTTTATCTCCTGGGGAATTGTTCGTGATTTACAGTATGTCAGTTGATGCACGTTACCTTTTTAGAAGAAGTATTACCAGCATAGGGATTACAAACACAAACAAATCATAAATTTAATTATATTCCCTGAATTACACATTCTAGTAGTACAAGAATGATATACATGCAGCCATTTTTTATTCTACGCCGATTCTATTAAAGGGATAGTATAGTATTGGTTGAGATGAGGATTCAGATTCGGAAGATTTTCAGACTTTTATATTTGAACAACTATAAATAAGTTATATACCGAGTACAGAGTTTCAGAATTTATAGTGACTGGGATGAGGAATGATATTGTTTTCATAATTCATAACAACTTGCAATGAACAAGGGTGACGACATGGCAGCCTCGTCATAAGAATGCATGCGTTGGGGCTCAAGGAAGCAGAAAACACGAAGGAGGCATGCAAAGATTCTACACAGGTGAACTTGTTAAGCAAGCGGTATTGTAATGGAATTACACTGCTACATTTCTGAAATATGTGAGGCTTCTGTGTCTCCGACGCTTTTCAGTGTAATTTGTTTCAGTTTTCCAGATAATTGGTTTCTCTGCTCAAGGACCACTATAAATTACACAAATCTATACATGGAGCTGTTGATTTATGTACGACACGATGTGAAATTATGCAAATCGTCTGGAATGCCTCTTTACTGTTTTGCAAGATATGTATTTTAGAAACCACTCTATGAAATGTTAAAGAGCATACAAACCTAAGGGAAATTGAAAGTTTATTGAGTATTGATGAAAATCAGTTTTGAGATGACTGAGATATTAATAAACAAGGTAAAACAAAGAGATCCTAATAAAGTTGTGGCCTGCCGCATTTTATTAGGATCGCTTTTTTATATTTCTCGGCGATTTGAAAAACAATTTTCATCAAACAAATTGTGAATTCCTCTAAGAATTACAGGTTCTCTCATATTTCACAAGAGGTTTGTTTTTATCTCACAAACACAAACACATAAACAAACAAAAAGTTGGAAACCGGCAGCCCCATCTAAACCGAAACTGAACCATGTAATGTCATACTGCATGTGTAGATACAATCATATCGGTACAGATACTACCGGCGCTCGCGTAACGCAGTGCACAGTACGGTGTATGAGAATGTAGATGAGCTGAGTAGGCATAATGACGTCACGGGGTCAAACTAAATTTTTCACACAGTGAGTAGGGAATTAACGCTGTTTAGAAAAGCCTTCGTCTTACTTCAAAATCAGCCTAAAAAAACAAGGGAAAAAACACAATAATAACACCGTTTTATAAATTAAAAACAGAAACCGATGTGAGTTAATTCGAACAATTTTATGAAGTGCCAGGCATGCTTATACAACAACGGGAAATTGGGTCCTTGTGAAATTATGCTTACCGGTATGCATATTATAGGCAACTACAGGGTCTACTACAAAGCATGGAAATGAATTACAGTGCACTCCCGTTATTGTAACAAACACAGTCATAACAAAATTCCGCATATGCACGAATCAGATTCAGGGCCCAAATTATCATCTTGATATATTTATACACATCATTCAATTCGGATATAGCAACATTTCTATAATGAAAGAAAATTGCTGGTCCCGAGAACTTCGCTATAACGGGAGTCGCCTGTACATCTTGCTTATGCTCCACGTTTATTATCTTTTGTTTTTATCTCAGCACTATGTCATGATATATTTTTAAACGTGCAACGCATGACTGAGTTGAGAATTTCGGGACAAAGGAATATAATGCTTTCCTTGCCTTCTAATACCTAACGGCCCTCGCCGTGTACATTTTATTGTATTACCCTTCGGCTGTACCAATGTGACATTGTAACTACATTTGTATACGTGTACTGTGACGATACACTAATCATGCGAATGATTCACGTTGGATATCCTTGTATTATGTGATGTAACTTTGACTTTCGACCTGATTGCATGGATTGCCATTGATATTATGCTGGTTTGAGATACACTTTATTGATGTACCTAAATGGTATAGCAAAATACGTCCATTGTCTATGATATACTGAGAGCAATTTGACACATTGACGGCTTTCGACAACCCAAAGCTTATATAGCTATAACCGAGGCAGTTAGATTTAACAAGATGGGAGTTACTTCGGCCAACGTTCGGAGCCTGCAGTCTGTTCTCGCTCTCTTTTGGCAGATGTGTTTCGGACTCGGGCTGTTGAAATGCGTCGGGATCTTTCTGCCGTTCATCAACAACACACTCGGAATGACCGCCATCGACAACGGAGTCATGTTTGGACTTTACACTGCTGCTATGTTCTGTCCAGGTTTGTAGTTCTTCTTAGTTTTTGTGGTCGAATTGTTTGGTTGTTTTTTTTCTATGCCTCCGCCACGAAGTGTAGCCGGTGGCAATGGCAATATGTTTTCGGGTTGTCCGTCCGTCCGTCACCATGGACAGCGTAACTTTAATAGTACCATTGGAGGTAGCCAATGCAAATGAAATATGGCATAAAATTATGTATGTATGTATGAGATGACAAAGCTGTGCCTTTGAACTTTTGGGCACACTCACTCAAGGTCAAAGGTCATAAAATCAAAGTCAAGTTGTAAAATTTTACCCCCCCCCCCATCGCTACCATTCCTAATGATATTCTCTTGAAACTTTGTATATGTAGGCCTTATGTATATTACCAGGTGAAGAGTTGCTAAAGAAAGTTGAAGGCCATGGGGTCAAAGGTCAATGGAAAATGCTGACATTTTATGTTTTTCTCAACATCTCGGATATGTTACGCAAAGGCCGAATATATCGTACAGAAAACAGGAAGACAACTTCCACTTGCTATATGGTGCTCGCCTCAGATTACTCTTGAGTATAAAAAATCTAAGTATTGAAGATTTATGTCTCTTTAAATGAAATAAGATAATATTCGACCCAAAATTAGTTGCTGGAGAAGAGAGAGCTTCAGGATCCTTTCACGCCATATTATTAGCCTGTGCTCCATTATGCAATTTGTTTTGAAGACATCTTTGTCGCTTGCAAGCTGTACTGACAGCTCTTTTTCGCCCTCACTCGCGGTGCCAATAGTGATCATTTAACGGTAAAGGCCGTGTCACACCTTTCCGGTCAAGCCTTGCGTGCGACTTGCGAAGAACAATATACAAATGATGCACAGGATAGAGTGCGTTAGTGAAGGCGTATAGTGCACTCGAGGGTATTTACAATTGTGAAACATGCACTACATCGTAAATACCCGAGAGTGAGCTATACGCCTCCACAACACCACGAAATAATCCTGTGCATCATTTGTTTTATAAAATGGGTCGAAAATTCGAAAACTAACAGCATTTTTCAGCGTTTTTCACGTACCTTTGTGGGTCAAGACGTCCGAAGATGTTCGTCCCAAACATTTACGCACGTCGCACTCGGAAATCCCGCACATACAGTATGATGGGGGGATGGGTTTCCGGACACTTAAGTTCCCGCATGAAAACTTACTTATTATACATAGAATATGCACCCTTTACCTTAAAGACTTGATATAGACTCCTCATATAGGTCTACTAGACAACATACTCTGAAAACGGCGTGAGAATTAACCTGCTAAATCGTTGGATTTGCCCTTCAAAGTGACTCCATGTACGCGTCCGGTCCCACAACGCTTGGTCTACTGTACTGTACAAAGTGTACGTAAGTAGAGTATACGTACGCCAAACCTGTGCCACACATGTTAGGCACAAGGGAAGAAAGGCCGGCCGGCCGGCAGCCCGAACTAGAAGTTGTTTACAGGATTGACAGCGCGTATGCATGCAATTCAAAGGAGCCGCCGCGCGCACAGACGATCGGCAATAGGATTTAACATGCAGTGCAATGGGACTGAGTAACCAAGGCACACGTCACTCATTTCAGCGCTTCCTATTGGCTACATTCTTGAACCCATTTTATAATCTTTGCTACCCGGAGGTCCCCGCAGATGACCTCCACATGACAGTACCTAGCACGTATTTGGATCCAGGACAACTCGCCCTCGAGACTAGTCACCCCGAAGACAGCTCGCCCTCGATTTTCGAGGGCGAGTTGTCTTGGGTCCGAGGGCGAGTTGTCTCAAGTGGCGAAGGAATATACCCCAAATGATTGATTTAACTTCAGACAAAATAAAAGCTGTTTCAAAATAATATTGCATTTATCTCCCTAAGTTGAATATCAGAATGTACACAGTTTCTATTTTCTCCGATTAAAATCATTGTTAAGATGAAAATTATGGCATTCTGACTCGCATTTTCCCAGCCCTGAGATCACAAGAATTGCCGAATCGTCCATGCCCGATCTCCTGATCTCCATGCTCGCCTCCTGATTCCCATCGGCAAACTGCAGTAAATTGTTTTACTTTGAATGCACCTCTTAGACTTCATTTATGATTCAGGTTTGTAATGATGCTAGATAGTAGGTTAAATTCGATTTATATTTCACTGTCTTTGTTTATTCAGCAGAAGAAGAAGTAGAGTCGATCTCGCCCTCGCCCCTTTTTCTCCGGCTAGCGCGGAGTGCATTGTGTGGGCTGCATTGTGCTCCCGTAACCGCTCCCGTTATGCAGCCCACACAATGCACTCCGCGCTAGCCGGAGAAAAAGGGGCGAGGGCGAGATCGACTCTACTTCTTCTTCTGCTGAATAAACAAAGACAGTGAAATATTAATCGAATTTAACCTACTATATAGTATCATTAATCAATAATACAAACCTGAATCATAAATGAAGTCTAAGAGGTGCATTCAAAGTCAAAAAATTTATTGCAGTTTGCCGATGGGAATCAGGAGGCGAGCTCAGATCGGGCATGGACGATTCGGCAATTCTTGCGATCTCAGGGCTGGGAAAATGCGATTACAGAATGCCATAATTTTCATCTTAACAATGACTTTAATCAGAGAAAATAGAAACTGTGTGCATTCTGATATTTAACTTAGGCAGATAAATGCAAAATTATTTTGAAGCAGCTTTTATTTTGTCTGAAATTAAATCAATCATTTGGGGTATATTCCTTCGCCACTTGAGACAACTCGCCCTCGGACCCAAGACAACTCGCCCTCAAAAATCGAGGGCGAGCTGTCTTCGGGGTGACTTGTCTCGAGGGCGAGTTGTCTGGCGCCCCACGTATTTCACCCGCAGTCATCCGGAGTGGTGCACGCAGGTCCTATTTACCTGCAGCCAAGAAAGGCCCTGTCACACCTTTGCGGGCAAGCTACGCGGGATTGTTGCGTGTCGGGATTTTCCAGCATGCAGGACAATTTTTGCGGGTGGACAATGATTTGGGCGAGTTTCGCGTGCGTCCTACATGCTGGACCCGTGCCACGTACGTTCTACCTACGTGCATTCCATGTGACCTGCGTGTCAGGCGCATGGGTGATGGCGAGTGAGGGCTGACAACTTGGTGAAGGAATCCCTCTGAAGGAATTTGACATGGCAGAACTCCCACAGAATGCATTATCTTGGCCGCAGCCTACTCTCAAATATATATATATATATATATATATATATATATATACAATGTATATATATATATATATATATATATACATGTATATATATATATATATATGTATATGTATATATACATATATATATATATATATGGAATTTTCCACGTGTTGGACTTCGAATGTTAGAATTATAAGAAGAATGAGTCTCAAATACGCCATCTGTACATCCAACAAGAAGGTTTTTATTCACAAAATTATATACAGATGGCGTATTTGAGACTCATTCTTCTTATAGTTATATATATATATATATATATATATATATATATATATATATATATTATATATATAAGCACTTTTTTATTATCACGAATGATTTGGTTACTATAACTTTCAAGTACATCCATGAATTTCAGGTCTGAAAATGCAAAATCTCCCTCTTGTGGCCAGGGTATCCCCTCCCAACACTCTTTCCCCTCATATTCCCAGGCATATGTGTGTATGAATATATATATATATATATATATATATATATATATATATATATATAATATTTGTAATAATGTCTTTATTGATAAACAAATGACATGTTGACATAATAATACCAGGTCCATGGTCCTATTCTCGACACATGGCAGGTAAAGACACATAAATAACAATATAGCTGTATTCGCAACAGATTTGTGAGGTTGACAACAATTACAGAACATTAATTACACAAAATTAAATACATTTCCCTACGCAGTACACATACACTGTAATACCAATGACCAATGTAATAATTCAACATAATGACTACGTTATTACTAAGTACCTTTCATTCCTACATGTTACTTTCTACGTGATTAACGTCCCCCCCCCCCCAGTTTTGTTCTTTTCTTGCATAGAATATGGTGAATTACGAAACTATTGCATATCTGCTGTCTTGATAGAATGCAGTGGGACTTTGTTTGGATTTATATGTTGTGAATAGGTCTTTCAGTCGTTGTTTGTTTTCTAGTGCTATCTGCCCCCTTGCTCCGATCTCGATGGCAAGAAAGGAAGGCTTATAGCCCTTGCGTTTTAGTTCATTCAACAATACTTTGTATTTCTCTACTTTTCTTTCATGAGCGGCCTCAGTGTTAGGTTCGAAAGGTACAGTCAATTCAACAATTAGGATTCGTTTTACTCGTTCTAGTAAGACTACTATGTCTGGTCGTTGATTAGTTGTAACTACGTGGGGTGGAATACGTTCTGCCTGCCACTTTGCACCCATCTAGATCAGCGTATATGACATGGCCAGGGGGAAGAGACTCTTTGATCGTACGGTAAATATATTGCAATATGTTGTTGTGTCTCCATTCGTACCTTTCCAAAAATGCCGGGCAATTTGACAAAATATGGTGGAGAGTGCCGGTTGTGTTAGGACAAAATACGCATTTGTTTGTTAACCTTTTCCCCCACCTATAAAGACTTACATATGACAGTTTGTATGATGGTAAGGAGTCAATACATGCATTTGTAACAAAACTTAGTATACCCTTTTCGGCAAGTTGTACAATTGATTTCCAGGTGAGATTTTCGTCGGAAAGGGCAAGGAGCTTTACGAATTGACCTTGCACCAACAGCGGCTCGATACGTTTTTTCCAGTACTCGGTTGTATTATCTTCAAGTGCCCCCTTAATAGTTTTCTTTACAAAATTCCACTTACTGTTATCGACATCAATGGTGTCTTTGGCCTTTTGCAGACTTTTATGACAGTGGGCCATCATTGACTGCTTATTTGACCATTGTAGTTCTCGCCTGAGAGTACAATCAAGTGCGTGGTTCACTAAGTTGTCACCTTTTATTCTTGACCGCGCGTATGCGAGGGTATTACATTCACGATAAACATGATAAATGTCTGATAATTGTGGTACATTCATTCCTTTAGGTATATGTAAGAGACCTACATTATCAATATATATATATATATATATATATATATATATATATATATATACATATATATATAATCATATATGACGAGTCTACAAATAAAAATAATATATGACAATGTTCTGCTTGTTATCAAAACAGGTCCAGTAGTTGCATATCTGTATAGTCGCAAGAATATTCGACGAGTCTTGCTGATATGGGGAGCGTTTTCATCATCGGGGTGCGTCGTGCTGGCCTCTATGTCGATGAATGCTCGATTTCTAATGACCATGATGACTCTTTCAGGTGGGGCGATATCAACAACTTTAGTTGATACCATTGGTGTGTCATTTGCAAGAAGGTTACGGATAGAACAACGAGAATGCCTTATGACTCTCAATCTCTTAATAACATATACATTGTAGTAATCACACTGTCTATATCCTTTTCGCTATACAATGTACAAGTATAACACCATATATGAAAACTGAGTGATGTCGATTGCATGAAATTTTTTTTCCGTGTTTTGACTTGATTGGTAGTGTTGTTAGATTTGATTGGTAATATTGAAACAACAATTCTCTTCTTCAGATTTTTACCTGATTAAGTAAAGTCAGCCTGACAATACCGTGAGGAATTTCAATTCTTTTATACAAAAGGTATACAGCTCCGAATATCATGTCAGGGACAGTTTATAGGGTTTAACATGGAGAACATGGAAAATCGAATGATATAATGAGACGAGTCTCGCTATAGTTTTTGGTTGATCCAATGAAACGTATAGTGGATTAGCATCTGTTGTGGCTCAGTAGAGTATGTATTTAAGGTCACAATTCATACAATGACGTTCCCCGTTTAGTATACAAAATTCAATGATACACAGGACAGAGTGGATCGGTTAGAATTGGATGCGCGAGTTTAATTTGGAACTATCAAAACCCATAAGCGCATGCAGCTATATAGTGGGTTAAAGGCTGCGTTTATCAACTTTCCCCTGTTTAAACGGCTTTCCAAAGCCCTTTCCAAAGCCCTTTCCAAAGCACTGTACTATTAATGTGCCGCTTGTTTTCGAAGAAGGGACGGCGAAAAGCAATTACCATCATAAAGACATATCTTCCTTTGAGAGTGACGGTTGTCTTCCTATCAGTGAGGCACATACTTCAAATATTTCTGAGTGGCGGCATGAGACTTTCGCTGCGTTTATCAACTTTCCCCTGTTTAAACGGCTTTCCAAAGCCCTTTCCAAAGCCCTTTCCAAAGCCCTGTCCTATTAATGTGCCGCTTGTTTTCGAAGAAGGGACGGCGAAAAGCAATTACCATCATAAAGACATATCTTCCTTTGAGAGTGACGAGTCATGATGCAATGCCACATGAATCAATTGTCTTCCTATCAGTGAGGCACATACTTCAAATATTTCTGAGTGGCGGCATGAGACTTTCGCTGCTTTTATCAACTTTCCCCTGTTTAAACGGCTTTCCAAAGCCCTTTCCAAAGCCCTTTAGAAACGGCTTCCAAAATAGTTGCGTTTATCAACTCTCTTCGCGAACACGATAACTGGCCTGTCACTGCACAGCTGCATTGCGCAATTCGACCCGAGGAGAAGAGGTCATATAAGGCGTGCATTGTTCGTGAATGCAGTACAATACTACAAAGCCGTTTCAAAACAGCTTTGCGTTTATCAACTTCACAAGGCTTTTACAAACAGGTTTCTGAACACCTGTTTAGGAAACCTGTTTGGAAAGCCACAAATTTGCGGCTTTCGAAAAGGCTTTCGAAAGGGCTTTCAAAACAGCTTTGCGTTTATCAACTCATAAAAATTCCTTGAAAGCTGTTTGGAAAACCTGTTTCTGCCGAGAAAAGGAGTTGATAAACGCACCCTTAGACTTTCCAAAGTTAAACGAGATCATGCAATTCTCACTGATCCACGTAATAGGCCTGTGCATCATAATTATGTTTTATTATAAAAATGGGCCCGTGAATTCATGAAATTAAACCTTTTCCCCTCATCTGCGTCCGATACATCTACGATACAATGCAAGGCTTGATCCATGCATTCGGATTTAACCGGACGCATGGCTCAGTGTGGATCAGTAAAAATCAATGCATGATAATTGACCAATCAGATTGCAGAGATTCTAAAGCCCACTGCCGTGACAGGTAGTCCTCACAGAACTCTAGGATAGTCCTCCATTCCTTGCCCTTGTGAAGTGAGTTGAAGCAGGTAGTCCTTTAGCAGCTTACGATAAACGTTTACTGTCTTCCAATATTAATAATAACTTTGGATTAAATGGTAATTGCCATACCAACGTATTCCATAGCCAATCTAAGTCAAGAAATCCTGTTGGTTACTATTAAAGTAAAGTTTACCATAGTTTCATGCAACGGGGCATGGGACGTAATATCAGTAATCATGTGTATTATGGATTCTTTGTGTTTATATACGCATTGCGATATAAGTAAAAACAACTTTGTGGATGTCAAATTCGCGCTTGGTGAGTTATGGATTGAAATCTACCTGCTGATTCTTTTATAGATTTTATGTGAGTCGTTTATGATGTTTGACTGTAAATGTATTCAATATGCAATATTTTGTACGATTATTGTTATGCTTATAAATTAATCAATTAAGGTTCAAGGTTTTGGTGATGTTCCTACATTTAGTTTGCGTCAGTTACTTTTATACATGCTCTTGTACTTGATAGTTCGTCCTCCGTTCCTAGTGCCCATTATATAGATGATGACTGTTCCACCCGAAGGGTTTGAAATGCTATTGAGGGAGGTTATAAGTCCCGAGACAAAGTCGAGGGACTTATAGCCTCCCGAAATAACATTTCAAACCCTAGGGGTGGAACGTTTGGTACATGTTCCCGACAACAAAAGTCATCATCTGTTATATTAGTTATGGGTCAGTCAAATCGGCTTTTTCACATTGTATGGAATAGGCAAATTTATCCTATCGATTGCGTGAAAAATATGATCGTTCAATCGTTTGGTATCGTTTGTTATTTGTTACGTGAAAATGTTTACCCATGGGAGAACATTACAAAAATGTTCTGCTCATGGGCGAACATAACCAATGTGCCTCCATCACGTGACTGTGTTTAGCCAATCACTAACCGGTATTTGACAAACCAATTTAACATTGGAAGTTAATTCATGCAGGTTATCCTTCAGTAGCTTCTGATAAACCATTACGGCTTAAATCTTACTCGTCATTGATTAGGTAGAAGCTGAAACCTTATAATTCGAAATGATTCTGGAATCATTTTTCTTGTTCCGTCATCATCCTTGTTAATTTGCGTGCACCCCAAGGCAGGGCAAAATGAGGGTACGATTTACCAGGAGTCCATATTATGGCTTTAGCTGTTCTTTTGCCCTATAGATCCCACGAAAACTTGCGAAACATTAATTTTAAACACATTTTTCTCTGCATATAAAATCAGTGATAAATAATTCAAATCCTTGATTACACTTACATGTTAAATTGGGTAGAAATATCCACTGATATCATGTATTCCGTGTTTGTTTTGCAGTATATGAATCTAAACAAGCACACATACTATAGGCCTAAAATAGCTGAGAATGTAAATATGAAACTAACAGATAAGAATTTAAGTGAATCATGTTTTACCATTAGATATCCCGAATGAATTCATTTTCATGTATGTTATCCTTTCAGGGATTGGCAATAGCATAACGGCCACCTGTGTTATCATCACCTTGAACGAGGTTGACTCGACGCGCTTTAATTTCCTCTACGGCTTGGGTAAATCCGGCTATGCATTTGGTATGGCGCTAGTACCCTTTCTTGGCGAATGCCTTCGAAAAATCTACGGATGGAGAGCTGCCCTTGGAATTATTGGCGCTTTTCATGGACACATCGTACCGCTTGTCTTGTTACTAGACGTTTGGTCCACGCCAGAAAGAGATGGTGATAGCACAGCAGCGAAACATTGTCTACTGGAAAAAGCGAAGCCCCACACCTTCACAAGTCAGGAGAGTCATCAACTGCAGAAGTCATCAAAACATGTTGCTGAAGATCAAGTGAACCACACCATGATCACATCGCCGGATAGAAATCCCTCAGTGGGGAATTCCCACAATGGGCCAAACTTGACCCAAGACCGAGTCGCCGGAAGTGGTGCAAGGGAAGTCTGTAGTGGTCAGGTGGGTTGTAAGAACAACAAAACATGTGCGTGTCATCAGGTGCCCGCTCCGGGGTCTCGAGATGGGGAGGACCGGCTGTGTGATACTGGTAATCAACGAACACCGTCTGGTACGATTACTGACGAAAAGGCTCCGACGACATCGCCACTGCCAAATCGTAAGCGTCTACGAAGATCACATGGAGGAAATATGGCAGATGGTGAGACGCATGATGAAGGCACAAATAACGCCTTATGTTCCGTTGACTGGTGGAAAATCTCGTTGTTTTACCGCGATCCATGTCAGAATTTAGTCATCTTGTCTGGAATTTTGTTCTGCATGGTAAGAGGTGCTTGGGAAGCATTCGTCATTCCGCGAGCTCTGGATCGCGGGATTTCGTCGGATCAAGCAATGTACCTCGGTCTCGCTACGGCGGTGTCCGCGTTTTTCGGGCGTGCTTTCAGCGGGCCAGTTAGCTCTAAAATCAGTTCGCCCACCGACATCTTTCTTCTGATGACGGTCTTGAATATGGCGTCTCTCCTTGCCGACACACTTTATAATCATTTTGCAGTGATGGTCACGTCAACTTTCTTCTCCTCCCTGACTTTGGCGGCGAGAAGCATTCTTGCATTCATCATAAGCAAAGATCGTGCTTCTGTCAGGAGAGAAATTTATCTTTGATTTTGCCAGTGAAGTGAAATTGAACTTGTCCTAGAAAGCCACTAGGTCAAACTACAAGAAAGTGACTGTCTGGAAATTTATATTAAATGAGACAAAGTAAAAGTTAAAGAATAAACTGGCATAGCAACAGCATGTCTAGATCAGTCAAAGTCAGACAGGGCAGTCACATGAAATGAGACAAAGCAAAAGTTAAAGAAATAGCATGGCAACAGCATCCCCGGTTTGCAATATTATGTATTAACTCAGACTATAGAAATTGAGTGAATAGAGGTGTTATGTAATAGCTCCCATCCAGGTGGTGGCTAGGAATGTTCTCTAGCTCAGTCGAGACTCAGCTATGTCAGTGTCCCTAGGGTGTTGGTTGTAGTTTATTGTTCACAAGTTCATGAGTAAAGATGTTATGTAACAGCAGTCTAGACGATGGCTAGACATATTGTGTAGAGTTTCAATAGGGCTATATTTAAGCATGATGATTGGATGATCCTTTTTGTGTAGAAAAGGCATGAAAAAGCAAGTGTATGGGAGTGTAAGGGACTTTAGTGTTAATCTCTATGGTTAGGGAAGCTAATAAAAAGCTCAGTAATGTAGAGGATCGAGGAGAAATACTTTGATCAGACATCCAGCATAGATCTCCGCTTAGGCAGCAGTCGTTCTTCTGGGGGTTTTCTACGTCGGTGAGATGCGAGCTCCAGCTGCCGATAAAACTGAACTCGGACAGTTATGATCCGAACTTTGGAACGGAGCTCAATCTCCATTTGCCTGCTCGCCGTCGTTTGAGCTCGGGCATCGCAGATCAAGGCAGGAGTCTGCGTGGTAGCAGGGACTAGTGAAGGCCGAGGAGCTGAAAGGACCGCCGATAGGGTAGCGTCTAGCTGAGTGGCCAAGTCAAGGGGTGCTTCCAAGAGACAAGCCAAGCGACTGTGCCGAGGTCGACGACGATGGTATCGGACATCGATGACGACTGAGCCAAGCTGAGGGGATCACCAGTTCAGGTCATCCAAGATAACCTAAGTTATGTATTTGTGATTTGTTTCATATTATATTTTATGCTCAATGTATTGTTATGAACGAGAAAGCTGCAAAGATTTGAAAGATTAAACTCGAACATAACTGTATACGAACAGTTTGAATTTCCATTATTTTGGTGTCAGAGTAGCAGAGAGAGAAAAAAAAAAAGGTCACTCACGTGACAGCTTCTCATGATGATTTTCCCCTACTTTTTGCTGTGTCTGAGGTCACTTATGGTATTGGAACGAGCCTCGGAGCACTATTCGTGGGTATGTGTGACAATCAGAGTCCAGTGTAGGGCCTACACAGGTTGTGTGTGTGTGTGTGGGGGGGGGGGAAATAGCGATACGCGCTATTCTGCAAATATGGTGGCACAATAGCACATCTGTGTGTGTGTGTGTGTGTGTGTGTGTGTGTGTGCAATGGCTAAAGATTTCTGCGCTTGTGAGTACAGTACCGTGCCCATTCTACAAATTGTGAGTTATTAGTAGGCCCTACAATACGTATAACTATGTCCTTGGGTATAAATAACCCCAAAAATCTACCTTTAAACATTGCCAAATAAGGCGCGTATTTTGTCCACAACAGTAGAGAAATTTTTAGCGAGACATAGGCGTCACTATTCCGTTGTCGTCCTCGTCGTCGGCGGCGTCGTCAACAATTCGGTGTACTCTTACTAGCTTTGAGCTGTGACCATCAAACTTACACCTCAGGTACGTAGGCTTACGTAACCTAAAATGCTGGTCAAGCTCGAATGTAGGTGCAGTCCGATAAGGTCAAAGGTCAATGAACGTTACCTGTTACTTAGTATTGTGGTGCACTCTCAATAGCTTTGAGCTATGACCACAAAACTCGCCCCACAGATATATCATCTAGAGATGCTGGTCAAGTTCGGATATTAGGGAGCTTTAGATTATCGCGACGGGGACGTTCAAAGGGGAAAAAACCTTTCTGAGCATGCGCAGAATTGTGTATCAAAGTCGATCTATTTATAGCTCGCGTCGTCTGACTTTTCACTGCGCGTTCTGTGGTATTTTTACGTCCGCTCAATACACGACGTATATTGACCGATTCGGGTTCGTTGAGGGCAGCAGACATTTTACGGCACAGGGCGCAGCCATGGTGTGTATCAGCCGACCCCCCCTGCTCTCCCCCACCCCGGGGCAACATGTTTATCACGCACTTGTAACAAAGGTTCGCGCACTAAGCAAGCATTCGCGCACTCAGTACGAGACGCCCATTGGCTAAAGCAGTTTTTCATTCTGCGCGCGTGCTAATGTAGGGAGAGGGGTGGGGGAGTGCGGAGGGGGGTCTGCTGATACACCCAGTATGGCTGCGCCTATGCTAAAAATACACATAGCGCGTCACAGAATCGGTCAATAGAGAGCTACTTCATGCACCGATCATAATCAATGGGGGCGCTATTTTATTTTTTATAGGTTGCCTCTCGGTGTAATCTAAAGCTACTTTTTACACGACGCAGGCCCAGAGGAGAACGTCCAGCTTAAGCGTCGTCTCAAACGTCCGCGCCGAAAATCTAAACCTCCCTAAGTCAGACAAGGTCAAAGGTCAGAGGTCAAAGGGTCAATAAACTTTCCCTGAAAAAATTACAATCACAAATGGTGATATGCGGGTGGGCGAGACATCCTTTGGGGAATACCTTGCGTGTTATCTTGTCTTTATACAATCGTATGATAATTCCATATTATTATCTTTACATCTTTTTCCTAGGAATGATTGCAGAGAAACATGGATCATATAAAGGGACCTTCTGGCCTCTCATCGTCATCGAAGTTGTGGTTTTCCTAACCATGCTCCCGCCTCGGTTTGTGAAAAGTCCTATAGTCGTCCATCAAGCCAAGGAGGTTGGAAGAAACTCCCACCTCCCTGATCACACTGACTAAGATATTGTAACGAAATTTGAATAGCTAGATTTTTGTGTAAGGTAGTGATACTTAGTATGGTCGTTTTTCATCTATTTTTATCCAAAATGATTTAAGGATTGCTTTCATGTAAACTGTGGTGCTCTCTCTGTCCTAAGATTTAATCATGAATTAATTTAGCTTGCTCCTTTTCCGAGTTAGTTCATCCTTGCTTTCGACCTCGTCTCCGTCCTCGCTTCAGTCCTCGCTCTATCCTTGTATTCGACATGTCACATGAAATGAGACAAAGCAAAAGTTAAAGAAATAGCATGGCAACAGCATCCCCGGTTTGCAATATTATGTATTAACTCAGACTATAGAAATTGAGTGAATAGAGGTGTTATGTAATAGCTCCCATCCAGGTGGTGGCTAGGAATGTTCTCTAGCTCAGTCGAGACTCAGCTATGTCAGTGTCCCTAGGGTGTTGGTTGTAGTTTATTGTTCACAAGTTCATGAGTAAAGATGTTATGTAACAGCAGTCTAGACGATGGCTAGACATATTGTGTAGAGTTTCAATAGGGCTATATTTAAGCATGATGATTGGATGATCCTTTTTGTGTAGAAAAGGCATGAAAAAGCAAGTGTATGGGAGTGTAAGGGACTTTAGTGTTAATCTCTATGGTTAGGGAAGCTAATAAAAAGCTCAGTAATGTAGAGGATCGAGGAGAAATACTTTGATCAGACATCCAGCATAGATCTCCGCTTAGGCAGCAGTCGTTCTTCTGGGGGTTTTCTACGTCGGTGAGATGCGAGCTCCAGCTGCCGATAAAACTGAACTCGGACAGTTATGATCCGAACTTTGGAACGGAGCTCAATCTCCATTTGCCTGCTCGCCGTCGTTTGAGCTCGGGCATCGCAGATCAAGGCAGGAGTCTGCGTGGTAGCAGGGACTAGTGAAGGCCGAGGAGCTGAAAGGACCGCCGATAGGGTAGCGTCTAGCTGAGTGGCCAAGTCAAGGGGTGCTTCCAAGAGACAAGCCAAGCGACTGTGCCGAGGTCGACGACGATGGTATCGGACATCGATGACGACTGAGCCAAGCTGAGGGGATCACCAGTTCAGGTCATCCAAGATAACCTAAGTTATGTATTTGTGATTTGTTTCATATTATATTTTATGCTCAATGTATTGTTATGAACGAGAAAGCTGCAAAGATTTGAAAGATTAAACTCGAACATAACTGTATACGAACAGTTTGAATTTCCATTATTTTGGTGTCAGAGTAGCAGAGAGAGAAAAAAAAAAAAAAGTCACTCACGTGACAATTTGGAGGTCCCACCGAGACACTGCTACCTGATTGGAAAAAGTTATTCAGATACTCTTTTAACATGCTTTAGGCTTAAATGCGATGTTTGTGTTTGATTCATGATTGAAGTTTCATTGCTCGATCGTACGCATTACCGTCATATATTGCATGTTATTATTGTCGATATGATAACCGTTTCGTATGTTTGATCGGAAACATTACCCCAGTGTGAATCGTACGAGTATGTCGCCTTACGTGACAGTCTGATTGAAGTTTTTCTCCCCAAGGTTATGCCCTTGGTGTTGCCTACTAGAGGCACATGTGTGATGTGGATTCGGGTATTGAATCTGTGTGGAGTGTTGCTCCGTTTTCAAGGTTACGCCCTTGGTGTTGCATGTTATATGCATGTTTGATTGATTCGGGTTTGTGTGCATGAGTCTATGTGGAGTGTTACTCCTTTTTCAAGGTTACGCCCTTGGTATTGCCGGTTAGAGGCAGTGTGATAGATTCGGGGTTTGCGTGCATGAATCAGTCTGTGCGGAGTGTTACTTTATTGCAAGGTTACGCCCTTGATGTCGCCTGGTATAGGCATGTTTGGTGGATTGTAGTGTGGGGTTTGTACAGTCCCAAATCAATTGTATGCTCATTGGGAGATACAGCTCTAGTATGCTTATTGACAAGGCATGCTTGGTATGTGGAATGTTTGTTGAGTGAACTCGTGTCATTTCACATTGCCTGCATTCCAGTACGCTTTTGACACGGTACTAGCGGTTTGATATGTGGAATACTTGTTGAGTGAATTTCAGCTGTTTGTCATTTGCAATTGTATGCTCGTTCGGAGATACAAATTGTTGTTAAGTACGCTGGCTGCAAGGTAGTACTTTTGTCGGACTTTGATAGCTAGGTGCTAGTCAGCTGTTGTTTTGTATGACTACACGTTTGCTTAGTCTGGAAGTTACATAGTCAGTATGGCTAGTGTTGAGCAAATCAGAGAGTTCTCTTCATTAGGCAGAGAAATGGGCCTTAGTGGTGGTGAATTGAGTAGCTTTGTTTCAGAGCGATGCCAGGCAATTGAAGCAGAGCTTAAAGCTGAACGCGAAGCTCGTGAAGCTGCCCGTGAAGCTGATCGTGAAGCACGTGAAGCTGAGCGTGAACGCGATGCTCTAGAAAAGGCGCGCGAACACGAAATAAAATTAGCACAGTTGCGTGTAAGGGAAGAAACAGCGAATGTTGGTAGGCCCCAGTTAGCTGGCTTAAAGCTGAAAGTAGGTCGATTTGATGACGCACATGATAAGTTTGATGCTTATGTCACAAAGTTCGAAATGTTGATGAAAAGTCAGAATATCCCGGTAGACATGTGGGTGTTGTATTTGATTTCCAATCTAACAGGCAAAGCGTTAGATGTTGTGAATCGGATGAGTGCTGATGATCGCCAGAGTTATGCTACAGTGAAGCATGAGTTGATGTCATATTATCATCTCACTGAAGAGGGGTATAGGCGGAGTTTTAGATCAGCAAAGCCAATGAAGTTTGAGCGCCCAAAACAGTTTGCTACTCGAATGAAGGGGTATTTTGATCATTGGGTGGAAGAGGCTGAGATTGGGGATACTAGGAAGGATCTAGAAGATTTGATTTTGCAAGAGCAATTTCTGATAGATTGTCCCAGAGAAGTAGTTAGGTTTGTCAAGGAACGAAAATGTAAAGATTTCAACGAGGTAGTTGATTGTGCAGAAATCTATGTAGAAGCTCACGGTCCTCATGCATTTTCGGGTGTACAGAAATCGGAAAGAAACCGATCAGATTCAAAGCCGGAAAGCAAACCGCCCCAACAAAATCAGGTCAAAAGGACCAGTACGTATCAGAAACTGGCTGATGCTCAGTCAAAGGCGGGAAAGACTATGGGAAATAGGACTTTTCAGGGCAGAGGTTGCTATATGTGTGGAAACCCAAATCACATGAGAAGAGATTGTCCCATGTTGTCTAGGCCTGCATCAGCTCAAGGTTTGATGGGTGCTGGGGAAGGTACGGCCCCAAAAGTAGACATGAATGTGGCGAATGAGGTGTCGCGGGGTGATTCTAAGCCGGGAGTTGTTGGTTCGACGGCAGGTTGTTTCCCCATTGAGAGAGTGGTCGATGACTTTGAGGATGTGAAAATGAAAGTGGTTGACAGAGTTGGAATGGCATACAATGATGTCGCCGCGATGGTGAATCGTATGCCGGTTGTGTCTGGAAGACTGATGCCAGATAATACACCCGTGTCTGTTTTGCGTGATACAGGTTGTAGTACGTGCGTGGTGAAAGAGAAATTGGTTAGAAATGACCAATTAACAGGTCAACATCAGGCAGTGAGGTTAATTGACGGTACGGTTAGGCGTTTTCCCGTGGCTAAGGTAGCTGTTGACTCGCCATATTTTGAAGGGGAAGTTGAAGCCGTGTGCATGCCTGATTGTTTGAGTGAGGTAGTTATCGGGAATGTAGAAGGGGCTCGTGAACCGAGTGACCCCAATCTACATTGGGTCCCAAAGAGTGTTGTGTCTGACCCGGATGTAGAGGTCATAACCCCGGATGTGGGTCTAGAAAGTTCAAATGAGGGTGTAGAACAGGACGTCGAGGTCGCATTCCCGGGTGAACTGGATGATACTGGGATGGCTGTTCAAACTCGTGCACAAAAGGTGAAGGATTCGAGGCCTAGTAAAGGTTTGACTGTTGCAGATCCTGTTGATAATGTGCGGTCGAGTGAATTTCTAAGGGAACAGAAAGATGATGAGTCATTGCGCCCTCTATGGCAGAAAATAGGACAGGTTGATAATTCCAAGTACAAGTTTGTGTGTGAACAGGGGTTTCTACTTAGGCAGAAAAGGGATGAAAGTAATCAGGGCATAGGTCCTAAATTGCTCGTAGTGCCTAAGCCTCGTAGGAACGAGATAATGCGAGTCGCACATGACTCACTCTTAGGTGGACACTTGGGTATCAACAATACTTTGTCTAAGATTCAGACTCAGTTCTGTTGGCCTGGGATGTCGGAAGACGTGGCTAATTTCTGTAGGTCATGTGACGTATGCCAAAGGACTATTGACAAAGGTAGAGTGCCCAAGACTACCCTTGGTAGGGTCCCCCTCATTGGTGTCCCGTTTCAACGCATTGCAATAGATCTTCTTGGTCCATTCATGCCGTCTGCTCGCAAACACACTCATATCCTGACCATTGTAGATTATGCGACTAGGTATGTGGAGGCGATACCGTTGAAATCGATATCAACTGTTGACGTAGCTGAGGCGTTAGTTTCGGTATACAGCCGGGTTGGGATTCCGACTGAAGTGATGTCGGATCTAGGGACACAGTTTGTGTCTGATTTGATGCGTGAGGTGTGTAGGTTGCTGTCGATAGGACAGTTAACAAGTTCTCGCTACCATCCTATGTGCAACGGCCTCGTAGAACGATACAACGCTGTGGTGAAATCAGCTCTGAAGCGGTTGTGTTCCGAGGAGCCACGTCAGTGGGATAGGTATCTTCCGGCGTTGTTGTTTGCTTTGCGAGAAGCACCGAGTTCGAGCCTGGGGTTTTCTCCGTTCGAGTTGTTGTATGGGAGACATGTTCGGGGGCCTTTGGATGTGCTAAGAGAACTGTGGACAGCGGAGAAACTAGATCCAGAGCTCAAGAGCGAGTACGAGTATGTGATAGAGTTGAGAGACCGGCTGGTCAAGTCATGGCAACTTGCACAAGATACACTGAAGTACTCTGCAAAAAGGTACAAAGGGTATTATGACAGAAAGGCTAGGCCTAGGAAGCTGAATGTAGGGGATGACGTGCTCATTCTGTTGCCAACCGAGCACAACAAGCTGCTGGTAAAGTGGCGAGGTCCTTACAAGGTAGCAGGGGTCAAGTTTGACTATGACTATGTGGTCGATGTTGATGGTGTTGCCAAAACATATCACATCAATTTGTTGAAGAGGTACTATAGTCGACGTGAAGAGGTACCAGTGGCCAGTTGCTTTGAGGTTGAGAGAGTCGAAGGCAATGAGGAAGTTGTTGAGGTCATGGCTGACGAGGAAGATGTGGCAGAGGCTAGCCCTGATTGGAATAGGGAGATGCCCAGTATGCCTAGCGTAGTACAGATGGAGTTCGTTGACATGGTAACAGTAGATCCAGTCTTAAAGGATAGTGAGAGGACTCAGGTGCAAAAGATCCTCTGTGAATATCAGGATGTATTCACCGATATCCCGAAGAAGACAACCATATCTGAATGTGAAATCTCGTTGACGACTGATCAACCAGTGCGATCTCCGCCTCATAGGGTACCTCAGGCTATGGAAGAGGAGATTAGCAAGGAAGTTGATTCCATGTTGAAGTTAGGAGTAATCGAGCCTTCTAACTCTCCATACGGTCATCCCATTGTGATAGTCAAGAAGCCGGACGGCTCTAATCGGTTTTGTGTAGATTTCAGGCGATTGAATAAGGTCACAGTCTTTGATCCAGAGCCCATGCCCAATCCTCAGGAGCTATTTGCGTCGTTAGCCGACAGTAGGTACTTCACAAAACTAGACTTGACAAAAGGGTATTGGCAGATCCCAATGAGGAATGAAGATAAAGCAAAGACAGCTTTCATAACGCCTAAGGGACAATACCAATTCAAGTACATGCCGTTTGGGCTTGTGACAGCCAGTGCTCAATTCACTAGAATGATGAGGAAGGTACTAGATGGAATGTCGAATGTTGTGAATTACATCGATGATATTCTGATTCACACGGACACTTGGCAAGAGCATGTGGAGGTTCTAGATGAAGTCTTGCATAGACTGCGCGATGCCAATCTGGCAGCTAGGCCATCCAAATGCACCGTAGGTTCGAGTACCATAGAATTCCTAGGACACACATTAGGAGAAGGCGTGATTCACACTAGCGATAGGCTCACAGACAAAGTGCGCAAAGCTCCAAGGCCCAAGACGAAGAGGCAGGTTAGGTCTTTCCTAGGACTCTGTGGCTACTACAGAGACTACATACCCAATTATGCAGACATAGCCCTACCCCTTACTAACCTGACTCGCAAAGGTAGGCCTGGAGATGTTGTGTGGGGGCCTGAGGAGGAAAGTGCATTTGTCAAGCTGAAAGAGTGTCTTGCAAACCCTCCAGTGTTGCGGTTGCCCGATTTCGAGAAAACCTTTATGTTAAAGGTTGATGCTTCTGACAGTGGTCTGGGGGCGGTACTCATGCAGGAGCATGATGGGGATGAATTCCCGTTGGCCTATGCTAGCAAGAAACTCCTTCCTAGGGAGCAGAGATACTCCACGGTAGAAAAAGAATGTCTTGCTATTGTCTGGGCGGTCAGAAAGTTTGATTACTATCTGTTTGGGAGAGTGTTTGAGATCCACACTGACCACAAACCCCTCACGTACCTCCAAACAAAGAAGTCGACAAACAAACGAATCATGAGGTGGAGTATGTGCCTACAGGAGTATAGGTTTCGCCTGGTGTCCATAAAGGGGTCTGAAAATAGGGCTGCTGACCTCATGAGTAGACTACTATAACTGTTTATATTGTTGTTGGTAATGGTCCTTGCTTTTCCATTACATGTTGACGAGGTAAAGCTCAAAGAAAGAGAGGAACATAAATGATGAAACACATATTAATTTTGTTGAATTGTCATGAACAAAATAATGCTCATGTAAGTGCAAATGCTACAAAAGCCTTTCTCTCACTCTCTTATTTCTCTTACAGGATCAGCGAATCGCGATTACAATATAGATGTAAAGGGATTAAGAGTAGGGAGTAATGCTTAAGGCTTGGTTAAATCTTACAGTGTACGTATTCAAGTATATATGAGGTATTAGAACACTAGGCGTACTAAGAGGGTAGCAGGTGTTAACCAGGTAGCAAGATTACATTTCAGTAGATTTTTATTCAGATAAACAGGTACATAGCAATTACATTATCTTGTTGTAAGGTTTGTGCAACATGGAAGTATCGGGAAATGAAAGCAAGGTACAGGCAAACATATTAGGATATCTGAGCAGGAATATGTGATAGTACAGATATTATTGGTAAAAGGTATCATTGTTGGAGGCAGTGAAGATTTTTTGTATACATGCTTGATGGTTCTATTTTAGTTTTAGAAGACTTAAAGCTTATGCATTTGAAGATGATGTATTAAGTAAGCTATAAGGCCTTTATTAGGAATACCAACAAAGCAAAAGTTGGTTGTTAAAAGGCTTGGGAGATGATTATGAAGTTGTTTCTTTTTAGAACAAGGATGGCAGAAGAGAAAAGGATAGTGTAATGTATGATGTATATATGCTGTTGATATTGATGTCTATCAGTCTCTCTTTTGAACATATGCATATTGACATACACTGTGGATAGTATGTTGGTTGATTGAATAGCGTGTACCATAAATTTCTTGTAGGATATAATTTTGATATCCCAATTATATCTTAAGGTGGGGGATATTGTCAGGAGAGAAATTTATCTTTGATTTTGCCAGTGAAGTGAAATTGAACTTGTCCTAGAAAGCCACTAGGTCAAACTACAAGAAAGTGACTGTCTGGAAATTTATATTAAATGAGACAAAGTAAAAGTTAAAGAATAAACTGGCATAGCAACAGCATGTCTAGATCAGTCAAAGTCAGACAGGGCAGTCACATGAAATGAGACAAAGCAAAAGTTAAAGAAATAGCATGGCAACAGCATCCCCGGTTTGCAATATTATGTATTAACTCAGACTATAGAAATTGAGTGAATAGAGGTGTTATGTAATAGCTCCCATCCAGGTGGTGGCTAGGAATGTTCTCTAGCTCAGTCGAGACTCAGCTATGTCAGTGTCCCTAGGGTGTTGGTTGTAGTTTATTGTTCACAAGTTCATGAGTAAAGATGTTATGTAACAGCAGTCTAGACGATGGCTAGACATATTGTGTAGAGTTTCAATAGGGCTATATTTAAGCATGATGATTGGATGATCCTTTTTGTGTAGAAAAGGCATGAAAAAGCAAGTGTATGGGAGTGTAAGGGACTTTAGTGTTAATCTCTATGGTTAGGGAAGCTAATAAAAAGCTCAGTAATGTAGAGGATCGAGGAGAAATACTTTGATCAGACATCCAGCATAGATCTCCGCTTAGGCAGCAGTCGTTCTTCTGGGGGTTTTCTACGTCGGTGAGATGCGAGCTCCAGCTGCCGATAAAACTGAACTCGGACAGTTATGATCCGAACTTTGGAACGGAGCTCAATCTCCATTTGCCTGCTCGCCGTCGTTTGAGCTCGGGCATCGCAGATCAAGGCAGGAGTCTGCGTGGTAGCAGGGACTAGTGAAGGCCGAGGAGCTGAAAGGACCGCCGATAGGGTAGCGTCTAGCTGAGTGGCCAAGTCAAGGGGTGCTTCCAAGAGACAAGCCAAGCGACTGTGCCGAGGTCGACGACGATGGTATCGGACATCGATGACGACTGAGCCAAGCTGAGGGGATCACCAGTTCAGGTCATCCAAGATAACCTAAGTTATGTATTTGTGATTTGTTTCATATTATATTTTATGCTCAATGTATTGTTATGAACGAGAAAGCTGCAAAGATTTGAAAGATTAAACTCGAACATAACTGTATACGAACAGTTTGAATTTCCATTATTTTGGTGTCAGAGTAGCAGAGAGAGAAAAAAAAAAGGTCACTCACGTGACAGCTTCTCATGATGATTTTCCCCTACTTTTTGCTGTGTCTGAGGTCACTTATGGTATTGGAACGAGCCTCGGAGCACTATTCGTGGGTATGTGTGACAATCAGAGTCCAGTGTAGGGCCTACACAGGTTGTGTGTGTGTGGGGGGGGGGGGGAAATAGCGATACGCGCTATTCTGCAAATATGGTGGCACAATAGCACATCTGTGTGTGTGTGTGTGTGTGTGTGTGTGTGTGTGCAATGGCTAAAGATTTCTGCGCTTGTGAGTACAGTACCGTGCCCATTCTACAAATTGTGAGTTATTAGTAGGCCCTACAATACGTATAACTATGTCCTTGGGTATAAATAACCCCAAAAATCTACCTTTAAACATTGCCAAATAAGGCGCGTATTTTGTCCACAACAGTAGAGAAATTTTTAGCGAGACATAGGCGTCACTATTCCGTTGTCGTCCTCGTCGTCGGCGGCGTCGTCAACAATTCGGTGTACTCTTACTAGCTTTGAGCTGTGACCATCAAACTTACACCTCAGGTACGTAGGCTTACGTAACCTAAAATGCTGGTCAAGCTCGAATGTAGGTGCAGTCCGATAAGGTCAAAGGTCAATGAACGTTACCTGTTACTTAGTATTGTGGTGCACTCTCAATAGCTTTGAGCTATGACCACAAAACTCGCCCCACAGATATATCATCTAGAGATGCTGGTCAAGTTCGGATATTAGGGAGCTTTAGATTATCGCGACGGGGACGTTCAAAGGGGAAAAAACCTTTCTGAGCATGCGCAGAATTGTGTATCAAAGTCGATCTATTTATAGCTCGCGTCGTCTGACTTTTCACTGCGCGTTCTGTGGTATTTTTACGTCCGCTCAATACACGACGTATATTGACCGATTCGGGTTCGTTGAGGGCAGCAGACATTTTACGGCACAGGGCGCAGCCATGGTGTGTATCAGCCGACCCCCCCTGCTCTCCCCCACCCCGGGGCAACATGTTTATCACGCACTTGTAACAAAGGTTCGCGCACTAAGCAAGCATTCGCGCACTCAGTACGAGACGCCCATTGGCTAAAGCAGTTTTTCATTCTGCGCGCGTGCTAATGTAGGGAGAGGGGTGGGGGAGTGCGGAGGGGGGTCTGCTGATACACCCAGTATGGCTGCGCCTATGCTAAAAATACACATAGCGCGTCACAGAATCGGTCAATAGAGAGCTACTTCATGCACCGATCATAATCAATGGGGGCGCTATTTTATTTTTTATAGGTTGCCTCTCGGTGTAATCTAAAGCTACTTTTTACACGACGCAGGCCCAGAGGAGAACGTCCAGCTTAAGCGTCGTCTCAAACGTCCGCGCCGAAAATCTAAACCTCCCTAAGTCAGACAAGGTCAAAGGTCAGAGGTCAAAGGGTCAATAAACTTTCCCTGAAAAAATTACAATCACAAATGGTGATATGCGGGTGGGCGAGACATCCTTTGGGGAATACCTTGCGTGTTATCTTGTCTTTATACAATCGTATGATAATTCCATATTATTATCTTTACATCTTTTTCCTAGGAATGATTGCAGAGAAACATGGATCATATAAAGGGACCTTCTGGCCTCTCATCGTCATCGAAGTTGTGGTTTTCCTAACCATGCTCCCGCCTCGGTTTGTGAAAAGTCCTATAGTCGTCCATCAAGCCAAGGAGGTTGGAAGAAACTCCCACCTCCCTGATCACACTGACTAAGATATTGTGACGAAATTTGAATAGCTAGATTTTTGTGTAAGGTAGTGATACTTAGTATGGTCGTTTTTCATCTATTTTTATCCAAAATGATTTAAGGATTGCTTTCATGTAAACTGTGGTGCTCTCTCTGTCCTAAGATTTAATCATGAATTAATTTAGCTTGCTCCTTTTCCGAGTTAGTTCATCCTTGCTTTCGACCTCGTCTCCGTCCTCGCTTCAGTCCTCGCTCTATCCTTGTATTCGACATCGCGTCACTGTCCTTTCTTCCGTCCTCGCGAGTATATACCCTTGCTTACGGCCTCATCATAGTCCTCGCTCAATCCAGGGAGGTGGAAGAGTGCTCCCTGCTCAATCCTTGCATTCCGACCTCACACTGATCTGGCTGTATTATGTACTTGATCTGTATTCAAGCTGTCCCGACTGCAGGAACAAGCTCTACAATTTGCGGCCTTGTTTATAATTTCACTCTCGGCCTTTTGAAGTGATCCGGTCGCGTGCGACCTTCGTCATACACCACTCGACATTGTTGTTGTTATATGCGACCCTGAGTTACGTAAGACAAAGGACTCCCGATCGAGGGAATTTATCCCTGACCTTAGTGAGGTCAACCCGCTGCTATAAATACTGTTCTTATCACTGTTTTGAGGAGTCGCGTGGGTAGTCCTGATCCGGGGAACTTAAGTCGCAGAAGAGAGACTTTCGGGTATGAATTCTCCTTGCTCAATCCTTGCATTCCGACCTCACGCTGATTTCCCTCCATGCCGGTCATCTGCACTTCATTTGTCTTCAAGCTATCCCAGCTGTCCGAACAAGCTCTGGAAAGAAACATACAATTTGCGGCCCTGTTTATGATTTCAGCCACGGCCTTTTAATGTGGTCCGGTCGCGTGCGACCTTCGTCACAATATTTCTATCGACATCGCTGTTGTCATGATGCGACCCTGCTGAGTTGCGTAAGAGGACTCCCGATCGATCGAGTGAATTTAGCCCTGACCTTAGTGAGGTCAACCCACTGCTATAAATACTGTTGCCATTGAGTCCATGCTGTTGTTATCACTGTTTTACAGACTCAAGTGGTTAGTCCTGATCGGGGGAACTTAAGTCGCCGAAGGAAGCCTTTTGGATCCTTAAAACGGAGTTTCTAAAGAGAGCACGGCAGTAACTTTGAATGTGTAAATGCGTTCAAAATGTTAACATTAAACTTGAAATTTGGGATCTGTGTGATTCCCTCATTCTATGGTGTACCCTCTAACTGAATTTAAGGTTACTATAAACACAGTCATCACATCGAATCGAATCTATGCACACGTCCACGCCACCTCATAAACATTCAACAATGTTCAATTTTAAAAATTCCGATGTAGGACTGGTTTTCGAGCCCGAAAATTATACCACACCCAGAAGGAAAGTTCTTTACAATGTAACAAAATGATAATTATGACTATTGCTATCTATAGCAACATGTAACCTTTGACACGAAGTGTGATCTTCCGAACAAAAACAAAGTACATTTTCTTTTTTTTTATCTTTCATGGGAACAGTCATCACAAATCTGACCTGTTTGTCAAGGATATGTGAAAATAAGTGAAAATTGAGATGTTTTCCAGAAACATATGTTTGATAATATGCGACATGTATTTGCATAAGACATTTGCAAGACAGATTTTGGTACTTCCCCGAACGGATCAAATTCATGAACACTCCTGCCACTTTCTTATTATGCTGATATCATATTTGATTCAAGTCATGAAAAATATATTAAACAGGGTTGCAAATTCTTCAAAATCGCGCTGGGCGGATTATCGTGAAAACAAGTCCGTGTACGAACACGTGTCTAACTTGCAAATTCATTCTATTTCAAATTGGTCTTCTTTTGAGTCTTTTCAGACGTATAGGAAGCATTTGAAAATGTTTGTATTTAAATCAACTCGTATCATTATGTCATCCTCACCCATAAATGATATATTCCAGACGTCCTGTTACTCACATTCTCTTCATAACGAAACCTCGTACTGATTGTTGTGAGAGAACAACACATTATAGGGGATAATTGAGATACAATACATTGCCTCCTTTGAAATTGTGTCATACTCAAATCCACATATGTTTTTAAAGGGATTAGAAAATTGTATTTCTGATTTTATGCGATTATTGTTTATGTAACATGTAGATGCATATTCCTCATTCATTTTCTTTCTCTGTTGAATATACGTAGATGTTTATTTATTTTGGTATGTATATTTTGATCATCGGAGTAATATCAATCTCAACTGAAATGTTATTTTGAATGTTTGTATTTTCTTCTTATGAAACTGTACTCTTTGTTTATATTTCTCATGTAAGGGTACTAAGGGACCTCTCCGTAAAACATCACTGTTACGATCAGTAGGGTCATCTCTAAGTTTAAGTGTCTATTTTATGTAACATGTAATATTTGTTTGTACATCTTTTTAATGAAGGAAAATGAATACAATACAATACTATATACAATACAATGAACAGACAATGAGGATAATTACACCAATTGCCGGCAACCCTGCCCCTGAATGGCAGGCCACTTTGTCTCTCTCTGTAAAAGGCGATATTTAAATGTTTCCGTTGTCTTTTTTTCTCTTAATTTCACAATTATTATTCTCCCTTTCATCAACTTCTCATCTTAACTTTACAGAGGAGATGGTTGGGGCGAGAGGTTAAACAGATATATATTCTGGAATTCTGGAATTAAATGGATGTGAAATTAGGGTTTTAAACAAAACAGCCGGCTTGTGTGTGTGTGTGTGTGTGTGCGTGCGTGCATGCGTGTGCGTATGTGTGTGTGTGTGTGTGTGTGTCAGTAGATGTTTATATAGATTATGATTCTTATTCTACCAATTCTTATGTGCGATGCTTTTGTCAGTATGTTTTATATAAAATATCATAATCATTTGTACAATGTATGTTTCTTTCTGTTGTTGTTATATGCCAGTGGAGGCAGAATTTTTGTATTCATTTTAACAGACAATTAATTACCTTGAATCTTTGTATCATTTCATCCTTCTTCTTCCGAAATATGTCTGAATGACGGTGTTATGGGGATAATGTAGCCTAAGCTATATCTTGCGATGTTCCTCGTAATATAATATTTGATTATAAACTCATCATAAAGATAATACATAGTAAGCTCTCTGCTAGCTAGTATCTGGTAAGCGGCAACGATTAGAAACAACACATTAACCCATTTCTTACTGTGCGCTGTAACCAGACTCTGTAAGATAAATTTCGTTGTCACCCGATATTGACTGCGCATAGTACGGTAAAGTTGTCAATTCTGAATGACGAGGCAGATTCAGTATCTAGGAACAGATAATAATTGACTGGCCTCGAGGTAGATTGTATTGGGGTTTAATGTATTCACAAATGAGCTAGGTGTGTGTTACGGCCTTGAATTGCATTCATCTTCTTATACGGCTCATCCTCGAAATAAGTCATTCACACAGAGTAAGAGGTACGATCCTCAATTGCCCAAAGCAGGGAGATGGTTTAAAGAGAAGCAAAGGAGATGCATATGTACATTGAGGGTGGCCCCGGTAAGAGTGGGGCGATGATTGACGGACTGGAGTCCAAAGGTGAACTCGTTCGCAGTACACTGTACATCACGGAGCCTACATGTACATACTCAACATGATACTAATGCGAATTCGTGAGCCCCTATTCACTGCCACGGCGAAATAAACCTCTTCATGCGCCTTTCGCGTTGACCTCCTTTAGCTTTCCATGGTTCTCTGTGCACGAACAGCATCGGACAGGCAATTTAATACTAGTCCTTCCCTCCTTTGGAATCGGTTGCAAGAAAAATGGCGGGAAACAACTCCAACTCGGAACAGGTGCGTGTTATGACATGGTGCACGCCACGTTCGACCTCCTCGGTGTTCTGCAAATGTCTGAGCTTCGTGCCCGGCATCGACATCTTCTTCGACACCTTCTACTTCGCCTACGAGGCCGAAGTCAACCTGGCCACCATTGGCAAGGTGGTCGATCACAATGCCGATAATTTTGGGGAAGACGTCTGGCGAAAGGCGGCTGAGATGATATGTGAGGAGGATTGCAGTGGCGACAGAGTGCGATTGGACATGCTAAAGTGAGTCGATCCTCATTAAGTTGTATCTAATGTTTCGAACATCGTTGGTTTCGAATGCTGGATGTACAGACTCTAAGCCTATCATACGGGGTGGTGGGGGGGGGGGGGGAGTATCCAAGCTCCCCTCCCCCTTATCTAGCTCTCCTTAGCTCTCCCTCCCCCTTGCTTTCTCTCTTTCCCACCTTCCATCACTCTATCTTTCTTTCTGTATCACTCTTGTAAGTAAATCTATCTCCGTGTTATGTGTGTTGTTCACTCATGCATGCGCACACCCACTCACTTTCGTTCAGAGGTATCCCAGGATAACATTCAATAGGCTCTTCAAACTGGAGTTCCTAAAACCAGTGAGGTGAGTTCTTCTCACTTCCCTGTTAAATCATAATCTCGCTGAATTGATGCAAGTTCATTAGCGGCTATACCTTACCAGAGGATTAGAGGCGGACCTATATAGTGGAAGAGCATATCAGATCCCAACTTTGGGTAAATACGACCATTTAAAATGTCACGATTTTTTGTCGCTATACCTACAAGCTAAACACATTAATGCGCACACACATGATTATTCACTATTGTAAATAACGACGATGTGCGGATATAAATATTGTAGGCCTATCCATACATACGGTAATATCGAGACGTGGCAATCAAGGACATTGCAGTTGATGGACATTCGTTTGACTTGCCCGAATGAGCATATCATGATGAGTGTTTGGCAAAGGTCCCATACTTCAAGGACAAGTTCACCGTCATAAACAGAAGGATTGAGAGAATGCAGCAATATTAGTAGAACACATTAGTGAAAGTTTGAGGAAAATTGGACAATCGATGCAAAGGTTATGAATTTTTAAAATTTTTGTGTTGGAACCACTGGATGAGGAGACTACTAAGACTCGTGATGTCATATGAGTACAACAGTATAAAGAAAATGTAAAGAAAATTCAACATATTTTCACTTTTTTCGCATAATAAAAGAGCACTTGACTTGCCTCTTTCTAAAGGCAATGGGAATAATATTACCCATAACATATGTCAGTAACGAGTCAAGGGAATGTGTACTTTTTTTTCAAAAGATGAAATGTTGTGAAATTCTCTTTATATTTTCCTTATATTGTTGTACGCATGTGACATCATACACTGCAGTAGTCTTCTCATCCAGCGGTGACTTCACAAAAACTTCAAAAATTCAAAACTGTTGAACGGATTGTCCGATTTTCCTCAAACTTTCAACGATGTGTTCTACAAAATTGCTACATTCTCTCAATCCTTATGTTAATGAAGGTGAACTTGTCCTTTAAAAACAGTAAGACCTCGCGACTGAATTAATGCACGCCCGACAGTGATGTTTCAGTTCTTTTGTGGGTTTGTAGCACCCTGATGTGCGTAATTTTCTCGAGTTCCCATCTCCCTACTGTAATGCATAAACGAATCGCAATTCAAACCAACAACGAGCAGACATTCCTGCGTCTGTTCAGAACATTACCAAACTTACAATGATGAGTTGAACACGTCAAGGTCACTTACAGTCTCCACGATGCACCTTGTTTGTCATCAAACAGTTCGTAGATGATCGATGTCAAGAGGTCATAAAAAAGACTGCATATTATTTGAAGGGTTTGTTTGCAAAAACCGATAAGTCCATTTCTGAAGATTTTGAAGTACGATCTCTGTCAGAAAGTACAAAATAATACTTTTTAAATGATATATTGGTCACTACATATAAAGGTATAGTTTTGAAGTTATGGTCAAAAGAAGCAAACAAATTTTAATTATTCTCTTTATTTTTCTTGACCTTTAATCGCAAATATCTCCATTTGGCAAATATGGACTTATCGGTTTTTGCAAACAAACTCTTCATTTCGTCTTCCCAACTAATTTATGCCCCTGTGCCGTATTTTCTTTTATAAAAATCGTATGTTTATTTTAAAAGAAAATCTCTTCTCTCTCCCTCTCTCTCCGTGTCAAACATACATACACTGCTTTTTTTATTGCATTGGTCTTTTCTAATCACCTTATAATTTCCTTGCTTGCAGCATGACTGTAATCGGGTTCTATAACAGATTATTGACATAGGCCTACCATTGAGTGCTATGCAGGGGAATAATTCAAATAGCAATTAGTGCACTTCTTTTTCAGTATTAAAGTTTGAGTGCGTGTTTCCCCAGCAAACTGTGTCAACACTACTGATAGATAAAACATTTATGAAAAATGCAAGCCGGCTATGAATTTATTGATACAAATATCTTTATCAGTTAATCACCATTTACTGCTCTGATAAATATGTGCATTGTCACGTATGATATAACAATGGGAACGGTTCTGCGTCTATGTCATTTTAACATAACGTGTCATATCGGAAAATTAGCAGGTCTGCTAAATTACTTATATATGCTTGATTTTTGTACAGGATTTTTGGTTAATTGGTCAACCTTCTCACACATTCAATACACGAAGTCCGACCCTCCCCCCCCCCCAAGTGATCCAAATGAATTCTATTACATATTTCTAATCGATGCCGATACATACTACGGACATGTAAGGATTGACTAGCTGTATTTTTGGTGTTGTGGTTCTCTCCCTCAGTCTTTCCACTTCTCATGGAAGAACAGTTTTACTCAAATACTGCATTTCACCATGGAATATTCATTCATAACATTCTATTTTCGCCTTATATCTCTAACAATTGTTTTCGCTGTTTGTAACGGGCTATCATTTATTTTTTACACAATATGGCGACATCTTCAATTTCACTATGTGTTTGAATGATTTTGTTTGAGCTTTGCTAAATGCCCTTCTTTTTTTCTTCCTCTGATAACCTCATTTGCTGCCGTAATCATTGATTTGTTTATTGCCATCTAATTAAATTTTATGCTATTCTTTGTGTGTGTGCAGTTGTTTACTCTGAAGATGGAGTTAAAAACCGCATCATGATTGCAATGCAATGTCAATCGGTGTCTTTACCTTCCGTTCCAGTTATTTACGTCATACCTATAGTTTGATAGAATTTAATCTGGCGCACTGAAAGAAATGACAAATATGATATAATAAAATATTATATGATATGATATAATATAATATGATATAATATGATGTGATATAATATGATATGACGATACATAGTATAAGGAAAATTCGTCAAAGAAGTTGTTTTAACGAATTTTCGCCCATAAATAGGGCTTTGGCAAGTCGATCAGAACCCTATGCCCGATGGGCGAAAATTCCTTAAAACAACATTCTTTCACGGAGTTTCCTCAATAATGAGAACCAATAGCCTTCTTAGACTCCGAGCAGAAACCTTTTGTTGTTATTCATTAACATACACACACACACACACACACACACACACACACACACATATATATATATATATATATATATATATTGTATTGACATTTTCATATGTACAATCATTGCGTACGGAAGACATAATCCTTTATGGGTAGAGTGGAATACACTTATTCATTGATTCGCTTATTCCTGTATCCGCATCTTATTACGTGTATTAAATTTTACGTAGCTTTTTGTAATATTTGTTTGTACCTACATGAGTTTTTTTTCATATTTCCTCTGTCATCATATCATTGCTACTCCATAATGTATACAGTATGTCCCCAAAAAAATTACAATCAGATTTTCGCATTGATAACACCCAATATGATTAAATTGTCTAAATGCTACTTCGGGGTCTTTAATTATAACATCTTAGCTCTATTTTGCGGAAAACCCCATTCAATTCGGTTATGCAGTCACAGAGAAATTTGAATTGTTGTAAAGCATGTCATGAGTCTGATTTTTCCAAGTTTGGCACTTGGATGCTCTTGTGTGTGGTGTGTGAACACAATCTTAGACAGATCTTGGAGGGAAGGGATTCATGACACGCTTTCCAAAACTCCTTATTTCTCTTTGACCACTGAGGCAAATCGAATGGGATTTTCTGTAAGATGTGGGCAATGAGTTATAGTTTCGTACCTTGAAATTTTATTTGGACTGATTTACTATTTTTAAAGTTATCGTTGCGGAGGGTCCCGTTGATTTTTTTTTTTTTTTTGGGGGGGGGGGGGACATACGGTAATTCGCTTCGCTCTTCCGCTCTTTGCAACGTGTCACAACAATTTCTGAAGTGGAAGTGTCATTCTATTGTGTTTATTTTGTACTGTCGATACAGGTATCCTTACATAAAAAAGATGCTGGACAACCCAGACCCGAACAAGAAGGTCATCTTATACAAGGGCGTTTCTCAGTGTATGGACTCCAGTCACTTCCGGTTCCTGCCGGACAAGTCCAGTAACTACCGCTACTCGTTCCTGCTGCGTCACCCTGCCAAAGTCTTCCTCTCCTTCAAGAAAATCATCTTCAAAGTCTTGCAAGAAGTCGGCGACGGCAGCGGGAAAAAATTACCGGCTTCGACCAAGATAGAGAACTTCGACATGAACACGGATGCCCCTCCGAAGTATCGGCTCTCGGGGCTCCTCTACAAGGAGCTCCACGCCCTCTGGCTGCACGTCAAGGAAAACCTGGACCCCAGCCCCGTGGTCGTGGAAAGCGACGACATCCTCGCCGACACGCCCCGCATGCTGGCCAAGTACTGCAACGCCTTAGGAATCCCTTACACGGACTCGCTGCTCAAGTGGGAGCCCAGTCCAGCGGTGACCGATTCCTGGAAGTGTGCCTTCATGCCCGTCAAAGATTTCGAGTTTATACGACTCTTCTGTCACAACGCCTTTCATACCAGTTACTTCCTGCCTCCAACCGCGCCACCCGCGCTAGACACGCTCCCGCCTGATGTCCAAAAGAATGTAGACATCTGCATGCCTTACTACGAGGAAATGTACGAGACAAGGATGACTTAAGGTCTATATAGGACAGTAGTCATATCAAAATGACTTACACATTATGGTCATTAATCGTTGTTTTCCCCGCTTTGTTGACAGAGTAGAAACAGATGAGATGTATCCGCTGTACAAAGTATTATAGTCAGTATGTCCTACTTGAATAGCTTGTTTTGGAAAGTTTTTTGTTTCTTTAATATTGTCCAATGTATCTATCCTAACAGCATTTGTCTGACTGGAAACTACTTACAGTCACCATGTTAGGAAAAAGTTCTGAATAAGCTACAACAATAGAGTGTGTTTAATCATTCCAAGATCAAAGTCCATAATATACAAATTCCAACGTCCATTCATAGCATAATACTGAATATTCACATAGTATATATTTTCATTTATCAAATATATTTCATAAATTAACACCACCTCAGCCTCACACCTAAACACTCATCTTAAATCCAGCGAGAGGATTTTTTTTTATATGTACAGGAAGCTGATTCCATCTTGCGATACCCCTATTTGAAAATGTTTGATAAACTCCGTTTCTTGAAATTTGTACGAGGTCTTGATAATTCTAGATTCTTACATATATTTCTCAAACCACAATATAAAATTCTTTTAATACAAAATATTTCATAAACTCAACAGCTATCATTTCGTGGACAATCTTATATACAACATATAAAACATGTTCATCTCTCCGAACTGAAAGATTACCAATCTTCAAACACTCAAATACTTCTCGACAAGAAAATCTCCAGTCAACATTGAGAACCACCCGGAGTGCCCTATTTTGCATTCGTTGTAACATTTCCCCAACACCCTTTCCCAACATTCTCCCTCACGAAGCATGAACAGCTCACGAAGAGAAATACATAGCCGTGAGGTGCAGTGTGTAACGTGTGCGCATATTTCGTCGTTTTATTGTACTGAATCTATTGTACACGCCACGAGCATGGCGAGCAGAACTCGTATAAACGCACAACCACAATGGCATAATCATCCATTTACAACATTGCGGAGAGACTCCTTGATTTCAGTATTCGTATTAACAAAAAAGTAAGCATAAAGCATAAATTGGATATAAGACATTTTGGAAGAGAAGCTAATCGCACTAAGTTTGAAGAAAAAGTTAATGCATTTAACGATATACACAAACCAATAATTACGCAAGTGGTATTGAGCCATAGGTAATGTATGGACTAATGATATTAGATCCTAGTTACACATGGTGAAAAAGTCCGTTTAAACTTTGCATTGTGTATCTTTGTTGTTGCGATTATTCACATTTCCCGCGGCCCGTCATTACCCCGTTTCCGGCTTTAATCTGTATAGAATTAAAACAGGTGAACCGTGTACTGATAGGCAACGATCTTACAAGTGCAAGTTGATGAGTGTGAACGAAGTTATTCCATTGCAGTCATTGTGTGTATACAATCATATTATGCACTGATACTTTCATTTAGTGTATTTATGAATTCATTCAAAAAACATTAGTTTTTCCCGGCCCAGTGTGTGAAATTGTCTTCTTCTCTTTTTTTTATTTTTATTTTATGTGCATTTGAATTTGTATGTTTGAAGCGGTGAAGCGACTTTGGTCAAAAGATTCACTTTAAATGCTTTCAAATTCCTTTTTAGGCACCCAAATCAATTCGTGGTCAGAAGTTCAAATGCGGATGTAAGCATTCGAACTCGTGTTCGGGCATGGAATTCCAAATTTGTGCATTCATATTGGTGTGATGGGCCGGCTCGACAAGCTCTTGAATCCATTTCGTTTTTGAGCAAGCTATTTTAACAATTGAACGTTCGGTTCCATTCTATAATGCACGTTTATGATTTATAAGCAAGAGTGATTATGTCGAGCTAATCATTGCATGTGATTTTTATCTTTTGTCATGAATGTCATCATCATGATCACATTTGTTTAATTGAACATCCAGATTTGTTTCTTTTGCAAAACATGTTAAATATAATTGAATATAAAATTCTCATTTCGTCAAGTCAATACATGGTTTTCTTCATCTCTTACTTACATCTTTATTTCCTTGTGTTTATAACATTTATTTGACATCTTTTTAAACTTTGATCATCGTACTAAAATTAGTGATCTTCATTAAAATTTCCATACCTAATTGCATCATGTGTGATCCACATGTAGATGTTATAAACATTTAATCTAAAGAGCGATACAAGTTATGTACTTTTAATAGGAATCGTATACAGGTTGAATTTGAATACTCCTTTTATGAACTTGTTTGCTCATATGCGAACTTATACTCGGAGAAAGCTGGCGACAAGGTGAGATAAAGTTGAATAACCATTGCCAAAAATGTGTGCGCATTCAAAGATTTAGAATGCGCAAATGCGAATTTAGTTCCCTAATAATCACTATATCAATTTGAACGAAGAAAAGCGATTCTGAATGACCGTATTTCGATGTCTGAGCAAATTTGATGAAAACGAATGCTTCTAATATGAAAATGAATGACATAAAGAATGAAATAAGCCGGGAATGGTGGGTTTTATTTGGTAATGAAGAGTTGACGTGATTTCATATCAGCTAATGTTAAGTTCACTCCAATCCATATTAAAGTTGATTTTGTCCAATAAGACTACAATCAGCAAACGAATGTTCACATGTTCATGAAAATGATATACATGTACATAACAACAGAAAAATAGATAAATATTTATGTGGAATGTAAAGCCAACTTTTTTCTTGACTTTTAGTGAGCACTTTCTGTTCAATTTCGGATTAACATACTTGCGGAATGACAAACCTTGTTTCATGTATGGATTAACACACCTTCGGAATAAAGAACCGTACTTCAGTGAATTACGAATCTTCGGAATAACGCCACAAATAATTGGAATAACAAACCCCTTTCTTTTCATTTTCGCATTAACACGCATTCGGAATAAAGAACATCACCGGATAATAATGGCCACGCTACGTACTCGACAAAGTTAAGAAAAGATGAAAATGCATATCAACTTCATCTGTGATAAAGATGCTAATAAAATCATGCACGCCTACGCATGTCGGCATAACTTATTGTTGAAAGATTATATCGTCTGGTTTAATACAACGAAAAATAGTTTTTCCTCCACTCTCTGAAATGTCAGTAGCGAATAATTTAACTGGAATTCAAAAAAAAAAAAGAGTCCTAGTACTCAGCATCATACTACAGTGTATACAGAAATGTGGTTTTCTGACACTTGATTTTGGCTTAATCTGATGACATTGCGAGCATGTGAGGGTCGATTCCAGTTGCCTCACATGTGACAGCCCATAGTTGTTTAGCAAGGCTCATGTCTCGGCCAAGCTTCGCCTCCTTGGTCATCCGGCAGTTGGCGTAGTACGCGCCGGGGTTCTTCGAGACCGACTCGTCAATGGCGCAGTGGATTGTGGTCTGGGCCCCGTCCGTTTCCGACATGGCCCAAAGCCTGCATGACGTAAAAAAAAAAATCATTAACAAGTTCCATCCCAAAATAGATTAATTCCATTCTTAATCATTTGAGATATTGGCGATGAAAGTTTTGAGTAAAAGAATAAAGAAAATTTGGGATATTTCTAATCATATCTTGAAGAATTTGCCTTGTAGTGTAACAATTAAGTGAGGTAGTACTGGATAGGCTTTAGTTAACTTTATCTGATGGTGGACTTACTTTGAAATGTTTACAGATTGCTCCCTTAACTCGTTTTGCGACCAAACTCTACAAAATAATAGAGATTGAACATGCTTTGTACACAATGTCATGCCATATTAGGCTTATGTGAAACCAGAGAGGTGTACACCTCCCTGGTGAAACTGCAAAATGCAAATCGTAAAAGTGTGTAGGGCCTAATTGTCTCCCAACTCACCAAACACGGACCAGCATTTTGTAGTGCGCCAGCGTTTCCTGCGCATTGTAACTTTTCTGGAAGATTCCGGTTGAGACCAGTCCAGGGTGAACGCAGCATGCAGTTACACCTGAGCCCGCCAATCGACGCGCCAGTTCTTTGGTGAATAGGACGTTAGCTAACTTGCTACGCTCATACATTCCACGTGGTTTTAAACCTGAACGGGAAACAAGAACCAAGGAGGAAAACATACAATGAATGAGGTATAAAGCGACAAAGTTACATGACATTGGGTCTTCTAGATTTTAACATCGAGATCGGGGCACAGAAGAGTTCAGTGGATCGGGGACTGCTACTTGATTACGCCATTTGCAGTCACTGCGCATGTGCCGTGCCGCTATCCCCTCCTCGTTCGCTACCCAAGTAAAAAACAAACAAATGAACAAAACTAAACTAAACTAAACAAAATCAATCCAGGACATTGAACAGTTGACGGTAATGTTGAGCAAATCATGTTCAGGGGTATACAGCATTATTTTTTATCATTGTTATTTTAACTTTTACTACATTCGTTTAACATTACCAGCATTGAACAATATATACAATCCTCATCATGTTTACTTCGGATGCGGAATTCTGAAAGACCTCTATATTGGTAAATTTATCATCGAAGCTATATAACTGGCAACACATTCTACGATATCAAATTTAATGTTCTTGGCACGATTTTGCCCCTTTTTAGCAGAGTAAAATGTAATAAGTTCTATTCTTCCCATACGTCAAAATACAAAACAAAAAAAAACAAAAAATTGTAGAATAAACATTTAGGGTCGTCCACCGAATTTACACCAGGGCAGGATGGGCTTACAATCTAGGAGCCCGCCCTCTCCCCGCTGGTTACGAATAACTGAAATTTGTACTCCCACTACTAGACATGGTTGCTTGGGCGTTAGAAGGGTAGATAACCTGCCAGTCATGGTAATTATGCTCTCATTTTCTTGTCCCTGGCAGCCCTGTTTATTGTGTCATAGTACTCTACTTTTCTATCTCTGCTTGTTCCTGCTTTTGTATCTTATGCCGTTTCTGTGTCACGCTGAATCGAAATTGTTTTGTGACTCTCTATGTATGGAGACGTTGTCTGAAAAAGCCGAAAGAAAAAAAAAATTGATAATAATAATGGCAGGCATCTGAATAACATCTTAAAGGGGAATGATATAATTATACCCTGTGATATGACAGACAAAATGCACATTAGCACATAAAGAGAGTACGGTAGGCGTTACCTGCACCAGATTTGTTGGTGTAATCTACGTCCTTCGCACGGGTGTGGACGAATGACGAAACGTTGATTATTCGACTGGGGGCGCTCTTTCTAATCAATTCGATGAGACTCAGCGTGAGGACGAAGTGGCCCACGTGATTTGTTCCCATGATGACGTCAAAACCCTCGGGAGTCGTGACACCGTTTGATGTACCACGGATACCTACACAGAGAGTTGCATTTGACGTAGGAATATTCAATTAAAGAATGATTGTATAATTCCGCCATCATCATAATGCACATTGGTATCAGAGCTAAGAATTTAAGTATAATCAACATTTGCCAGAGACATTTGTTCGTGCTTTGCTTTGTTGTAGGGTTTGCAAAATTACACACTGCCTGATCCATGCATAACTTCGTGATAGTCTAAAAACAAAGCGTTGTATACGGTAAATGAGTGAACGATATACAGTACTTAGTGTACAGAGAATGGGCGGTATCTCGGAGGTATGCGAGATAAACATGAACAAGAAAAACCAAGTGGTTTATACTGTCTGCAAGAACCATTCGGGTACTACTATTTTAATGTTTAAAAAGGGAAGAAGGAGGAGGAGGAGGAGGTGAAGGAGGAGAAAGAGAAGAAGAAGAGCTGTACAAGGCAAAGTACGATGGGAAACCAGAACAGTTTTATTCTCTATCGATGCCTCATTGCCCCCATCTGCCCGAGAGATAGTCATAATTTTAAAAAGCGGGATCCGTCTCAATGCCACATGAAGAAGAATTGCGTATCATTCAGAACTGGGAGTCGTGGAGTGGTGCACGTCACGAGTCCGAGACCCACGAGTGTCATACAGCCCATGAGTCATGCAGCCCATGAGTTCTTCACTATGATAAGGAAAATAAGGCCCATGAACCCTACAGCATGCAAACAAGGCCCACGAGACCAACAATGAGTACGTTATTAAGCCTATCATAGTGATGTAACGAGTGTTGAATTCGTGGGCCTTGTTTGCCAACTGTTGGATTCATGGGCCTTATTTTGCCTATAGTGTCGAACTCATGGGCTGTATGACTCATGGACCTCTTTTCAATGTCAAGCTCGTGGGCCGTATGACTCGTGGGTGACGGGCTCATGGGATGATCACGTGGAACGGCAACTTGCCTATATAGAACGAGATGCCAAGAGGGCGACATGCTTAAATTACCAAAAACACGTAATTTGGGACAAGAAGGACCCCTAATGTCTCGGCCTGTTCGAACAAGTTTTACGCAAGGAAGCTCGGGTGAGTTTTCACAAGATTTGCAAAAGTAAATTTTCGTCTTCTCGTTCTAAATTAAAAAAGCAACAAGACGAAATGTATATATATATATATATATATATATATATATATATATATATTCATATATAATATTCCTGCGAGTTCTGAATGATCGCCTTCGCAGCTTTTCATCCCAACCAAGGCGTCTAAAGGGACAGTACGAGTTTAATAGCTTCAGCTCGAGCGTAAGAGATAAGCATTATCCGTGCTTACCATTTATTGATATCGTTATGATATTTCACAAGTGTGTCTTGAGTGTCAATGCTCTGATGCTAGAATTTAGGAAGCGGTTTAGATATCATAGCCGCACATTTAAGTATCCTTACACAATCATGTCTAACCTAGAATACAAAATACAACGTGCACTCAGGGGCGTCACCAGCATTTTTTCAAGGGGGGTGCGTTTTGACACTAAAATAGTTACGAGATTTTTTTGGACAGACATTTGGAATATACGAAGCTCTCAATCCCTAGACTTTTACTGGGTTTTTTTTAGGGAAACCAAGCGGGGAAAGGGCACCGGCGTAACTAGGATTTCATCTTGGGGGGGGGGGTGGGGGGAGGGGGGTTAGTATGCGAGGGAGCGAGCAAGGGTGGGGGAGGGTGTAGAAGTGCCGGAGGGGGGTGTACCCCCTATAAATGGATTATGGAATGACGGTGTGAAACGACAAATTACTGGCAACGATATCAGGAGAATGGCATAACGACTACATGCGAGCGAGGGGAGCGAGCGAGCTTGAAAATCTTGACATTTTACAGTCCAAGAACTGCCGTTTGTAGCCATATTTTTGTGCTTTGTAAATTAAGGGGGGGGGGGGGCGCGTACCGGGCGCAACTGCTGGTAATTACTGGCAGCAACATCAGGAGAATGGCATAATAATTAAATGCGAGCGAGCAAAGAGAGCGAGCTTGGAAATTTTGACATTTTACAGTCCAAAAACTGCCATTTGGAGCCATATTTTTTCGCTTTGGAAATAAAGGAGGGGTGGGGGCGTAACGGGCGCAACTGCGGGTAATTACTGACAGCAACATCAGGAGAACTGCATAACAATTAAATGCGAGCTTGAAAATTTTGACATTTTACAGTCCAAAAACTGCCGTTTGTATAGCCATATTTTTTTGCTTTGGAAATTAAGGGGGGGGGGCGCACCGGGCGCAACTGCTGGCAATTACTGGCAGCAACATCAGGTGAATGGCATAACAATTAAATGCGAGCGGGCGAAGAGAGCGAGCTTGAAAATTTTGACATTTTACAGTCCCAAAACTGCCATTTGGAGCCATATTTTTTCGCTTTGGAAATAAAGGAGGGGTGGGGGCGCAACGGGCGCAACTGCCGGTAATTACTGGCAGCAACATCAGGAGAATTGCATAACAATTAAATACGAGCGAGCGAGCGAGCGAGCTTGAAAATTTTGACATTTTAAAGTCCAAAAACTGCCGATTGTATAGCCATATTTTTTTTGCTTTGGAAATTAAGAGGGGGCGCAACGGGCGCAACTGCTGGCAATTACTGGCAGCAACATCAGGTGAATGGCATAACAATTAAATGCGAGCGGGCGAAGAGAGCGAGCTTGAAAACTTTGACATTTTACAGTCCCAAAACTGCCATTTGGAGCCATATTTTTTCGCTTTGGAAATAAAGGAGAGGTGGGGGCGCAACGGGCGCAACTGCCGGTAATTACTGGCAGCAACATCAGGAGAATTGCATAACAATTAAATGCGAGCGAGCGAGCGAGCGAGCTTGAAAATTTTGACATTTTAAAGTCCAAAAACTGCCGTTTGTAGCCATATTTTTTTTGCTTTGGAAATTAAGGGGGGCGCACCGGGCGCAACTGCTGGTAATTACTGGCAGCAACATCAGGAGAATGGCATAATAATTAAATTCGAGCGAGCAAAGAGAGCGAGCTTGAAAATTTTGACATTTTACAGTCCCAAAACTGCCATTTGGAGCCATATTTTTTCGCTTTGGAAATAAAGGAGGGGTGGGGGCGTAACGGGCGCAACTGCGGGTAATTACTGGCAGCAACATCAGGAGAACTGCATAACAATTAAATGCGAGCTTGAAAATTTTGACATTTTACAGTCCAAAAACTGCCGTTTGTATAGCCATATTTTTTTGCTTTGGAAATTAAGGGGGGCGCACCGGGCGCAACTGCTGGCAATTACTGGCAGCAACATCAGGTGAATTGCATAACAATTAAATGCGAGCGGGCGAAGAGAGCGAGCTTGAAAATTTTGACATTTTACAGTCCCAAAACTGCCATTTGGAGCCATATTTTTTCGCTTTGGAAATAAAGGAGGGGTGGGGGCGCAACGGGCGCAACTGCCGGTAATTACTGGCAGCAACATCAGGAGAATTGCATAACAATTAAATGCGAGCGAGCGAGCGAGCAAGCTTGAAAATTTTGACATTTTAAAGTCCAAAAACTGCCGATTGTATAGCCATATTTTTTTGCTTTGGAAATTAAGGGGGGGGCGCACTGGGCGCAACTGCTGGCAATTACTGGCAGCAACATCAGGTGAATGGCATAACAATTAAATGCGAGCGGGCGAAGAGAGCGAGCTTGAAAACTTTGACATTTTACAGTCCCCAAACTGCCATTTGGAGCCATATTTTTTCGCTTTGGAAATAAAGGAGAGGTGGGGGCGCAACGGGCGCAACTGCCGGTAATTACTGGCAGCAACATCAGGAGAATTGCATAACAATTAAATGCGAGCGAGCGACCGAGCGAGCTTGAAAATTTTGACATTTTAAAGTCCAAAAAATGCCGTTTGTAGCCATATTTTTTTGCTTTGGAAATGAAGGGGGGGGGGGCGCACCGGGCGCAACGGGCGCAACTGCTGGCAATTACTGGCAGCAACATCAGGTGAATGGCATAACAATTAAATGCGAGCGAGCGAAGAGAGCGAGTTTGAAAATATTGACATTTTACAGTCCTAAAACTGCCATTTGTAGCCATAATTTTTTCGCTTTGGAAATAAAGGAGGGGGGGGGGGGCGCACCGGGCCTAACTGCTTGTAATTACTGGTAGTAACATCAGGAGAATTGCGTAACAATTAAATGCGAGCGAGCGAGCGAGCTTGAAAATTTTGACACATACAGTAAAAAACAAACTGCCGTTTGTAGCTATATTTCTTCGCTTTAGAATTTAAGGGGCGCATCGGGCGCAACTGCTGGCAAATAATGGCAGCATTATCAGGAGAGCATAATGATTACATTCGAGCGAGCGGAACGTTTGTAGCTATATTTTTTCGCTTTGGAAATCAAAGGGGGGGGGGGCGCACCAGGCGCAACTGCCGGCAATTACTGGCAGCAACTTCAGGAGAATGGCATTACGACTAAATGCGAGCGAGAGGAGCGAGCGAGCTTGAAAATTTTGACATTTTACTGTCCAAAAACTGTCGTTTGAAGCTATATTATTTTTTTTTTCTCTTTGGAAATTAAAGGGGGGGGGGGGGGGGACCGGTGCGCCCCTCCCCCCGGATCCGCCACTGTAGTCAAGGGTGTGGGTTTATGTTCATGACTGGGGGAGCTATGACCAGCGAGGTGGCGTCGTGGAAAGGATGTCCAAAATCTGCACTTTAGAGCATTCCCTAAACTAATTGTGTTTGTTTGTGTGTGTGTATTATATACATGGAAAAGTTAGGAATTAGCCCAGGTCAAGTCTTTTTATTGGCAATGCAAGACATTTAGTATGTAAAGCAACACTGCAAAATCAATGATCTCGCTTTGATATAACGAAGCGTGAGGTACAAAGGTGTACATTCTACATCACATTGCGCAACATTGTAGCGACTCTTCGTTCGGATGTACTGAGTACACTGCGCACATCCTGCTTATAATATGCAGAATGCCAACCAGGAATCACGCTAAATCACAATCTTTTGTCGCGTTCGGGTTTTTTGAACAATGTTTCACACTATATACCTATTTAATTATGGTTTAAAGAAATCATAGAAAAAATATCTTATTTCTTGATCACCCTTTCATTCAAAAAGCAGTTTACTAACACTTGAACTACTATTTCGGTAGGTTTTGTTTGTTTTTTTTAACCAGCGGATTGGGAGGGGGCGCACCCCCCCCCCCCTCCGTAGTTACGCCACTGCTTTTGGGTGAAATAATTGGACAGATTTCTTAAATTCTAACAAAAAAGCAAGAAAATCTTTTCATCGCGGGAATTATGATTATGTGGGGTGGGGCAAACGGTGCGCTTGCCTTCCAATATTTTTATGGGGGCAACATTTTTGTTTTCTTTCAAAAGCAAGAAAATCTTCTCATTACGGGAATTATTAATTATGGGGGGGGGCAAAATTCAAATATGCTTGCCCCTCCAATATTTTTATGGGGGTAACATTTTGTTTTTCTGTCAAAAAAAAGAAAGAAAATCTTCTCGTCTCTGGAATTATGGAGAGGGGGGGGGGTGGGCAAAATGATATGCTTGCCCCTCCATTTTTTTTTTCATTTTTTTTTTTATGAGGCTAAGGCTCGCTCTTGGGCTGGCAATATGGATTGGTCAGAAGTAACGTACATAGTCCCTACATACTTGTAAGTAGCACACGTACATGCAAACGTGTATAAGTGCTCCGTATCGCACGGATGTACGATACGGTCGATAGATAGTAAACACTGTAGAATACTAATAGATATGTATAAAATCAGTGCTGCCAGAACCAGGGGTGCGAATTGTTTTTGCCGACGATTTGTGTGTGTGTGTGTGTGTGTGTGTGTGTGTGTCCCTGGTGTCAAATATCTAAAAAAAATAGAAAAGAATAATTATTTTGCGTCCGGCGTTGAGGTCGCTCGCAGACTGATTTTTTTCTTCTTCTTCTTTTTTTTTTTTTTTTTAAGGATCTGAAGGGGGGTGCGTTCGCACCCAGCGCACCCCCCCTGGTGACGCCCATGGCACTTGATTTGAGTCGATTTGATTTAACTTTCTGCATTTTCAATGAAGTACCCGTACATTTTACAGCAAAGTACAGTCGTACTTTCAACAAAAACGTACTTAACAAAGTAATAAAGTTTAAAATGTAATAATTATGATAAGCTTTACAGCAAAGTACAGTGTACTTTCAACAAAACGTACTTCACAAAGTTATAAAGTTCACAATGTAATAATCATGATAAGTTTTAAAATATTTGAACAAATGTAATGAAATAAAAGAAATCGGCAATACACTTGTTTCCAGTTACAGAGAGAAACGGGGAAAAACACAGAAATCTGTCATTTTATAAGCACGTAAGTGTTGTGTAGTGAGGGTAAGCCTCGTGATAGAAAAACAAAACAAAATTAAAGATGTGTTTAATAGATCGCACAAATAGGGGATATCCCCTAGCCATGGGTAAGGCTCCCATACTCAAATTCACAGTTAACCCGTTACATACAGGAACCTGATGGCCTGTGTATTGCTGGGGATTTCAGATTTCAGTATGGAACGGGTTAATGATAACCACCTGCATTGTTGATAAGAATGTCCAACCTGTCCTCTTCTCTCAGTACGGTATTGGCGAACGCTCGGACACTCGTCAGGTCGGACAGATTTAGCTGTCTGAAGACCACGTCGTCGCTGCCTGATCTCCGTCGAATCTCGGCCAGCGCTTCCCGGGCCTTGACCGGGTCACGGCACGCCATGATGATCCTAGCACCACGCCTGGCGAGATCCACGGCAGTTTCCCGCCCAATCCCAGCATTGGAACCTGCAAAATTAACAATAATGATAATGAAAATAATATAACAATAAAACAAGTGATAAAAACGTAACGAAGTTTGACAAGATGTCCCCCCCCCCCTCCAAGTCATTTACTGTTCTTGTTCGTAATTGCAGAAGTGCAATTCACTGTTGATTAACTCGAAGGCCAGAAGATGTGTTCAATTGCCAGAGTTGATGTCTTAAAATAATGTGTGAGGGAACATATAGAAATGCACTGGTACACACAACATTCGCACATACGTTGTGAGAATCATGCAAAAAAAAAATGCGCACGAATGATTTTCGGCTCCATTGGCGGGATACAGTAATACAACTTCTCTGCATTTTGAACTTCACCATTTTGTCGACATTCGCGTTCTTGTCGCAGATTACCCGCTTTTTAGCGAACACTGCCCTTAAAGGTCCTGTTTACCTTTGGGAGCAGTGATTTAAAAATGTTCAAGATATCACATATGATGCATATGTGTAGGTCCGTTCACAAAACATCCTATATAACCATACGAAAATTTTGCCCCCCCCCCCCTCAAAAAAAACCTAAAATATAAGTAGATATCAGTATTTTTTCTCATTAAACCATAACTGTAGACGATTTAGTCTGGAAACATTTTTATTATAACTATTGTTCACATCTTGTGTATTTAACAATACTTAGTATCGATTATACGGATTTAAATCTTTACAGTGGTTGTTTCTATCCCTAACTCACATTCCAGCACTATTTTAAAGCACTAATGCTGGTTTTTGTTTCTTCTGCAATTATGCCTTTAAAGGGAACCCATGATTTCATGCGTACATTTGCATTCTTGGCATGACATGAAGTTAAAACTGTATACGTCTGTTTAAGGGTGGCGTCACCATGTCCCAAAATTGTCACAAGGTGGCCATACGAGTATGGAATTTTCAATTTCTTGCGAAGTACGTTGATCCCGAACTTGGGTAAAAGCCAAGCAACACTTACAGTGCCTGCAGGAGGTCACGCGGATGGCACCCGCACAGCACACGAAGGCTATACGAAGTTGTTAGTCGAAATCGAGATGTGTATCCGAAGGACACTTAAAGGAAACATAAAGGTTGCACGAAGATTTTGCCACCGGTCACTAAGTTAAGCTGCTGGTGCATGGAGCCTATAAACCAACTCCATGGTTGGCGGTTCCCGAGAAATCCGATGTTTATACGATCAGAGCCGAATTTGAAAGTTTCCTTTAGGATATCGTGTGTCCATCTTGGCGCGTGCTTTAAAGGAATGGCATAGCTTAGGTTGAAACCTTGGTTTCATATATCTAACTTTCTTTTTATAAAATAATGAGAAACCTCTTATGAATATGAAAAAAAAATGTAATTTCAAGAAGAATTTAACTTTACAGTGGTGAAAATTGGTTTTGAAATGGCTGAGATATCCCAAACAAAGCGATTTTGATCAAAGGTGGGACCCACCTTTTTTTTTCTAATCCATTTCAAAACCGATTTCAATCGCATAAACTCTGACTTCCTTTTAGAATGGTAAGCTCTGTAGCATTTCATAAGTAGTTTGTTAGTATCTCGCAAAAAGTTAAAAGCTCAATCCTCATCACCACAAATACTATACTATCACTTTAATAAAGTGAAATTCCAGAATATTTTTATAATTTCACATCAGGAAGTGAATAAATCGATATAGTGCAATGTATAGATTTGTGGAATCTATTTGGTTCTTGAACAAAACAAATACTCTGAAAACCCCGATACAAATTACACATAATATGAACAAGGATGATGACATGGGAGGCATCACGGCATATTTCAGTAATGCAGCAATACCCTTCCATTACAATACCTATGTAGAAATCATACATTCTTTCTTCTTTTGCTCTGCTTCCACGGGCACGCAATCAAGCATTCTTATGTGAAGTTTCTATCTTTTTCCTTGTTCACTGGTGTTTGTTCAATATTAATTCTAAAAGCATCCTTATTCCTTAACCCAATCGCAATAGATTCTGTATAACTCTGTATACCCAGTATAATCATGGCCATTCTAATCATACATGTTCAAATGCAAAAAGTCTGAAAATCATCCGGAGTTCTCCTTTAACTGATTTCACACGCGACATGCTTTGCTCTTGCAAATGTTGTTGAGTCATGCTAGGTCTATGCTAGGTTTATAGTTTTCTACAAGAAAACTATATGTTTATGGTTTTCTCTACAAGTAATGGTAGGTCGCCCCAGTTTCTATACATCCTTTGCCGCACATCGATTGGCACCGCTTGTGCGGGTAACTACCGTTGACGATCCCCCCCCCCCTCTCTCTCTCTCTCTCTCTCTCTCTCCCTCCCTCTCTCTCTCTCTCTCTCTCTCTCTGCATATGTTATGTGTTTCAACTCCCGAGACAGTCACCCGCCATAAATAATAATAGTATTAGTAGTAGGCAGTGCTTATATACCGCATAACACATAAACGAATAAACAAATGCGTTTTTAAAACAGACTTGAATGTATTTCTTTCAGTGATTTGTCTTAAATTCTGGGGTAGATTATTCCATAAGGTAAGGGCATTAAAAGCAAATGTTCGTTCTCTGTAAAAGTTGGTACTTCTGTTCGGAATAACAAATAAATCTTTACTTTTTGAACGAAGGTTCCTCTCTGGTGTGTAGATTTGAAGTAGCTCTCTCAAATAATGTGCATGGAGCAAACATATAGAAACATTCAAATGCTAGTAGCGATATCATAAACTGAATCCGACTGTTGACTGGAAGCCAGTGTAAGCTTCTTAAAACTGGTGAAATTTGTTCATGTTTCTTGATTTTGGATTCTACTCGTGCAGCACAGTTTTGGATTGATTGTAACCTCTGTATCTGTTTGACCGGCAGTCCATAAAGCAATTAATTACATAAATAAAGGTGGCACATGACGAAAGCATGAACTAATTGTTCTGCGGTGTGTTTATCAACGAACTCTCGAATTTTCCCAATTTTGTAAAGTGCGAATGAAGCAGAGCGACATTTTTGCGACACAAAATTTTCAATGAGCAATTCATCATCCAAGATTTCACCTAAACTTCTGCAAGTGTGTGCTGCATGGATTTTAGTACCATTGAAATCAAGAGAACAGAACAGAACAGAACAGAAATCTGCTTTCCTTAATCAATTTCAGATTCATTCTATTGTTGAAATTCCTCTAGTTGTCGTGCTTACAAACCAACGGACGAAAATTGTTCACAGTCTATTGAGGTATACAATAATGATAATTTAACATCAGAATCGTTGTATCTACCGTAGAATTTCGATGATATCTTGCTCACTCCACACTTTTTTAATTCTGTGCGTGGTAATTACAGTCCATCTGCTACATGATACATGTATGTAGACCAACTTAATAAATAAATGAAAATGTACACTTCTATCGGGCAACAATCCATCAAAGAGATGCTCACGACTCTTTTAGCCATCTAAAAGGGATGGTATAGTTTTGGCTGGGGTATGGGATTCAGCCCTGCTGGAAAGAACACAGTGTCCCACAGTGTGAGAAACACAGTGAGAAACACACTGTGAACACAGCGTGTACTCAGTGTGAAATCTCTTCACACTGTTAAATTCGAGCGTTTTAACAGTGTGAACACAATGTGAGTCATCAATGACACTGAATCATCACAGTGTGGAACAAGCATTACTATGTGAACACTCTGTGAAAAACATACCACAGTGTGAAATCATTTTCACACTGTTACATTCGAGAGTTTTCACATAGACGACTATGTTAACACACTGTGGGACCAGTGGGACACTGTGTTCTTTCCAGTAGGGAGGTTTGAACTATTTGAGAGATAATTGGAAAATGAAAAAGCAAAACAAAGTAAAACAAAGAGGTCTTAATGAAACGTGGGTCCCATCTTTCATTAGGACCTCTTTGTTCTCAGATATCTCACCATTTCAAAACTGATGTACATCAAATAAACTTTAAATCCTCCTAGAATTGTATCTGCTCTTTAATATTTCATATTTCATGGTTTCTAATTATCTCGCAAAAGTTAAATCCTTACGACCTATCTCATCCAAAACTATACCATCCGGTTAACTTACATCATGTTTTCTTTCACTGCTGCATTACACCTGTAGATAATACCAGAAGAAATCATTTATACACACACAAGCTTGTGAACTGTGATTTATATTCTGAGGTGTCAGATCATCTTCACATTTTTCCCACCTACTCACCTTCAGCAATACTTAGTATATATTTCAATTATGAATGTGCTCTACATATATATTGTGTTACAACTCGAGCATTTTCTTTTCTATTTAAGGATGACACCAAAAGGTGTGCTTGGTCATGCGGCTTGTAATAACGTTGATTCAGACTTTTATTATGATTTTTCTCTTAGTCACGAGTTTGTCCACTTTTTACTTTTCTTTACTAAAATCTATAAAAACTTTAAAGGTAAATTGCAGCCTTGAATTACTGCTGGTCTCTTGCAATTTATAAGAAAAAAATATTCGTAATTTTCGTAACGTTATTTTAAGGCGATAAAAGAAGAAACACAGTAAAATCGTACGTCGACATCGTGTAACATAAAATTATGTTTTTATGCACAAAATGTACACGCATCCTCTATTTTAGTGGGTTTGTAAGCTCACGCTGTATAACTCTTCCTATCGTCGTTCCTTCCTAAAATATTCACGTGAAAACTGTAATTCTCTGATTTTTGGTATTGGTTTCTTTTTTCTCCTTCCGGTTTAGAATTTCATTGTACTGATAGGATCAAGGGCCTGTGAAGTCAATCATCATTGATGTGCTCGTAACAAAATAATGTCCGGTATACACTTCCTGAACACACTGTGGGACACTGTGTTCTTTCCAGTAGGTACGTTTGAACTATAGTATTTGAGAGATAATTGGAAAATGAAAAAAAAAAGGTAAAACAATAACAAAGTAAAAGAAAGAAGTCCTAATGAAAGGTGGGACTTACCTTTCATTAGGACATCTTTGAGGTGAATGTGAGAGTCACAACTCATGCAAGTAAAAGATCCCGGTTCATTCATTCATCGCAAAGAGCAGGGTGCATGGGATAGGCAGCGTGGAGTGTGTTCCCGCCTTACATAAGACTGGACCCCATGGAAGATCAGCTTAGCACAGCTGAATATCTATCCAGCCATCTTCTCAGATGGAAAAATGAAACAAACAAACAAACCTCAACATCGAAAGTGTTCTTTGGAAATTGTATGAATGAATCCGCAAGTATACACCGCCGATGTGCTTTGGTATTTATGAATTAATCTGCATTATTTATATACATGGTATTTATCTTAGTGAAATTGTTTGCACACACATTGCTTAAATTTCTCTGTATCTAGCAACCCCTCTCTCTCGTATATAAATCAAAATATAAAAGTGAAAGCCAATTCCACATTATGTATCTCGGCAGGAGGGTCACATCCAGCTATTATGAATACTACAGGATGATCTCAAATCGGTAAATGTTAAAGGCATTATTATTTACCATTTGCAAGTGAAACAATTACCCACCTTGAGATAAATGTTAAATTGTTAAATATACCAAATGTGAACAATAGTTTTATTAACATCGTTTTTAGAATAACCATCCACTGGTGACAGTTATGGTTTATTTAGAAAATTAGTGATATCCCCTTATACACTCAGCAAAAAAAAAGAAAGTAAACACTTTTTCCAGTTAATATTTTTCATAGAAGATTTAGATATAAATTAATGTGTCATATACCATATCAAAGATTATTCAATTGGCTATCAACCTGGTAGGTTTATACAAAGGGAAATTTTACGCATGAGTGAACACATTCGTTTTTGTCCCCCAAGGCAGAAAAGTAAAAACTGCAGAATTGGACATATTGAAATTCATTTGCAAATGCCCTCCAAGATACCAATGATAACAAAAGACCAATTTAACGCAATTAGAGACATGAACGAAGCAGCAGAAATAAGTTTCCGTTCCCTTGTTTTCCTTTATATTCAGAACAAAAACATAGTACGGAAACTAAAGGTGGAACATCAGCATTTTCCATCAATTTAAACTGTAAATAACATAGGGAGTAAGCCGTAAAGGTGATAAAAGCGACAGAATTTCTTCATTTTACCTTTTAATTAAGGAATTCAAGAATGCACGAGACAAATAACTATTCAAGAACCAAATATTATTTCAAATTTTCTTAAATTTGAAAAACGTTTCAAATTTAACTTTCTTTGTTACCATAATTTTTCTCATGTCCTTTGACTGCGGATTTGACAGAAGATTCTTCATTTTCCTCCATTATTTCTTTGCCTTTCTTTATCTTTGGAGGGTTGCAGAGACATTATTGAGATCATAGGTTGATGTTTCAAATCAATTTGCATTTCTGTTGTGTTGAATTTTTCTTTTTTGTTCTCATTATCATAATATGGAAGAGCAAATACGCTTGAATAACAACTTGTCCATTTTGCAATTTTTACCTTTGTGCCTTGGAAGAGAAAAACGAATGTGTTCACTCATGCGTAAAGTTAACATTTTCATTGACCTATACTAGGTTGATACCTAATTAAATTACCTTTAACATGGTATGTAAAACACCATTTTTAGTCAGATAGTCTATGAGAAAGATAAACTTGAAAAAGTGTTTACTTTCTATTTTTGCTGAGTGTATCTGTGCCTTTATATGGTACAATGTTTTGTGTAAAACTAAACCGTCATTATGTATCAATCCATGTCATAACTCGAACATTTTTAATCACTGCTCACAATGGTGAACAGTGTAATCCTGATTCAAGAGATCCTATACCGGCATGACGGTAATTAAATTCCCTTCCCCCCCCCCCCTCTCTCTCTCTCTCTCTGTAGCCTATTTTCTCTTGCCAAATGTATTGGAATGCCTGATCACTTGCATTTTATAGGAGGCAAGTTATGACATCAACATAGTTTTAATGAATTTGGAACACATAACCCACAGGCATAATATACGTAATGCATTGAGAAAGGCGAGGTTCTGTATAGAGCCTAAATGCATGTTACTAATCAACACTCACTTGCACTTCCTGAATTCTTAATATTTGTATATTATGTATCCCTATTTTTGTTTGCTTGAAGAACAGTGCTTAGATCAGTGCTATCCTGTTCTACAAATAAGACTAAATGCTAGCAACTATATAGTAGTAATAGCAGCAGCAGTAGTAATACTAATATTAAAAACAAGATAAACACTAATAACGCAAAAATAATAATAACACATGGTTAAAGATCTTAATAAACATTGTGCACATTCTATCAATATATGAAGCATAATTTGTCATGTAAAGTTCGTGAAGTTCTGGTATTTTGGGGATATAGGCTCACCTAATGTTATTCATGGCAGAATAACTCCAAAATACTGGTCAGTTCGATTTTAATCTGAGGTGAGATTGTGTTTGAACAAAGACATTTGAAAATGTAAAATTCTGTGTACAGGCTAATCATTAGGTAAAGCAATGATTTCATTAATTGACTCAAATGCATATTTACTGACCACGAAGTGATTTGTAAAAATTAGCGAAACCTCCTTATTTTTAACCTTATTTCTCTCATATTTTAATCAAATTTTCACTCCTGTACTAAGAAAAATACTCTTTCTTATTCGAAATTTTCCTATTTGAAGTAGCCTTCTTAAATAGGGCGTACTTGTCATCAATGTTTGATACTTTTTAACAAATATCAATAATACCATGACAGGTCTAAACATTCAGTTCCATTGCCTAGAAGAGCGAATACATTTAACATATATATTATACTCAATTGCTGCATGGTAATTTAGGTCTGTCTCAACTTTGTTGGTATCAATTTACATGATTATATCTTATCTTATAGGTAGCTCGCTTGTAGTTACACATTATTTGTATTGTCCGTGTGGGTACTGTGCTATATACCAGTAGTGGATAATGCTCTTGACTTTCAATCGCAATTCAGTCCAGAGATTGAATCACGTGCCCGTACATCCTTAAAAAGAAAAAAAAGAAAGAAAAGAAAGGTGTCCCCCTTAACCCTGGTGTAAAATTGGGTAGGCCCTATACCTGCATGGCAATTATTGTTGGGGTCATAATACATAGTGGCAGGGCCCATTGGTAGAGCAGTACGTAGACACAATGAATAGGTTACCCTAGATAAAGAAGACCTTTTTGTTATCATTGCTATGAATATAATTTTTATAATGATTATAATCTCAAAGTTCCCATGACCCATATCATGTGCATACACCTATCAATCTCTATAGTATATCATTCACGGGAAGGCTCATCAATCAACTGTTCTTTCCGAGCCCACTGATTTCCTGTATATAAACAAATTAACAAACTTAAAGAACGCGAGATGAGGAATAGGCTCTAAGGACAAACTGAGAAAAAATATGATTATGAATACTGAATTGATGAAAACAAAATCAAGAAATTGAAAAAAAAAAATGCTATAATATATACGATTTTCCGGAAAGTATATTCCGACTGCCTAATGTCCCTCGGATCCGTTATCCCGAATGTTTGATTGTATGAAAATGAAAATATTGTTCGTTAATCTGCAGTGAAATAATCTTCGTTTATCAGTCTGTGAATGTTCTCAGTCATCCAGGTGAAGTATCACATGACCTGTATCAGTAAATCTAGTCAACTGGACCTTTATTAGGAAATTCCGTAGAGATCATTACTCTTATATATCAAAGTTAGTTTTCTTTTGTGTAATTTACAGTGTAGCTATTCAAAGATCAACTAAAATACCCCCAAAATAAGTAGCGACATAACTGAACAGAAAATCACCACTACTATCATTTTTGATGAACCTTATTTAATTTCGGGAACTCTGTTTTAAGGAACACAAATTAAGGCCCTTTCGGCAGACAGTCTTAGTTGGCCTACACCTTAAGACTCATTCCAAAAGCATAATTAATTCTATTCTAAAAGAATAAATCATTTTAGAGTCAAAACTCAGATTGTCATAAGGAAGTTTTACCTGTGATTAACACGGTCTTGCCATCCAAACGGTTGTTGCTACGGACTCGTTGAATGGCTACACCATACTTCAGGCGAAGTAGGTAGCGTGTCCCGTACACGACCACCGCGATACCGGCAGACGTTATCGCGGCTTTGACGGGGAGAGGTGTGCTCCGTAACAGCGCTACGATGTCGCAAGCAACGGACATGCCCAACTGGGCTGTGTCGCTTAGGAACTCCATGTTGCAAGCAAAATTCGTCCGCACGAGATGGATCAGTAATAAAATTATGGCAAACGGCGCATTGATGGATCCGACCCAACTCTTTATGCTGAACTCGTAGTGACTTGTGATAGCAGTGCATGGCATATCGCCTGCCAGCTGCCGGCATGTCAGTGATGTTTTGGTTTGTTTTTTGTTGTTGTTGCTGTTGTTGTTGTTTTCGTCATTTTTTTGAAAAGGGTTGAGCGCGCAGGCACGTATACTGCAGCAATAGTGTACCTTGAATTTACTATTGTGTAGTGTACATTAAATTTACTACATGTATTGTGTAGCGTGGTTGTGACTAACCTGGAGAGTGGGGGGGGGGGGGGGGGGGTGGGGGGCAAAGCTTCAAAGAAAATAATGTATGTAGGCTATGGGGGAGGGAGTGAGAGATTGGAAGGTATCATTTAACAGTATTGTAGAACTTCCTAATCAAGGTTTAAAGCAAATAATGTAATATCTTAATATGCGATTAATATCGCACGAGCGTACATTGTCAGAGACGAAAAAGAAACACTCGTGATAATATAAGAACGTTTAATGAACTTTAGAAGGCACATTTAAAGGGGATGGCTAGTAACTGATCAGTGGGAATCAGTGGGAATGCTGAGGGATGATTGTTCCAATCCTTGTGGGATTCATTTAAGAGTACATTATATATATCTATTCTTGTGTGAAAATTATTTGCTTCAGAATGGTCTCGTGTTCAAGTAATGTGCAGTTTAATGCTTCCAGGTAAGCGTCCCTGGTCAGTGACGGGGCATTAATCTGCACATTACTTGAATATGAGACCGTTCTGAAGCAAATAATTTTCACACAACAGTAGATATATAATGTACTCTTAAATGAATCCCACAAGGATTGGAACAATCATACCTCAGCATTCCCACTGATTCCCACTGATCGGTTACTAGCCATCCCCTTGTAGGTACCAAGAAGACTAGAAGTGTATAAAGCGTCGTTCGGGTGTTATTTTGCGCAAATATGAAACGGTAACAGGAACAATTTGAAACTATAAAGGGACATGATACCCGTCATGCCTGTATAGCTAAAACATCTGAAAATGGATGAATTTACAAGGCGGTTATTCAAACATTTTGTTGAATCATTTACAAGGGGAAGACATGAGAAAAAGAGGCAGGGCCTATAAGTGTAGGTCAATGGGAGACTTGTGAAATGGACATTGAGTACTCATGTTATCTAAATAAGTAGCTATGTATGTATACATGTATATTATGGATATATATATATATATATATATATATATATATATATGATTTTTATATATAATTGAGACAATAATGAGGAGAGAAGATGTCGCACGGTGCCGGCTCGTGGTAGAAGCTTTCGACCTCTGGTGTTCGTCAGCTTTATTGTCTGTTTATACGAAATGGCGGTTTTGAGCATAACGGAGTATAAATGCTCATAATATTATACATTGAAACATTTATATCATTCTTCCCAAGATGACGAAGCATTCGGTGAAAACATAAGCATCACCCCAATATATATATATATATATATATATATATATATATATATAAAGATATATATATATATATGTATGTATATATATATATATATATATATATATGTGTATACTTTGTAAGTGAAAAGATGAAATAGGCTGCTATCACACCTAGTGATATAATAATGTTGCTTTGATATCGCACTTTATTCCCCAAGTTGTCGGCCTTCTTGGCCTGTAGGTCGCAGCTGTACAACCAAATAGTGTGGTAAAGTATAATGGGTATGAATGCGCCGGTAGGAATTTTCCCACAGGAGTCACGAATTCAACCTCAATCAGATGTCACCCAGTAAAAAAAACACAACATTGTCTTTCTGGGTCTTGCATTTAAATATTTCTTGTTATTCTGTCAGTATACATGCACGGAGGCTCTAACCAACACAATTATGATTAAAACTAATGTACTATCATTGAGAAGTATGCACATACTGTTCAATGCTGTTAGGGCATTGTCATACCGTTAACGTACCGCTTCACTTCTTTTCAATTGTGTCAGACTGGATAAAAAAGAAAAGCTGATATGAGTCTAGACTATATTATCGTGGATTCCCTGGATAGCATGAACTGGTCAAAGGGCATCTCTCAACGCTGTGTTGTACCAATGCACATTATATACCTACAACATTATTGTAGCGCTTCTGGAGCGAAACAGCTGAGAGAATAAATATAGCGTGGAATCACTGAATGTAATTCACCGAGCGAGATATCATGTCTCGTTCTCACTGAAATATGCCTAGCCTGTCAGGACAGTCATCAGACAGAAATGGCATATACCCTCTGCAATGTGATACATTCGCACATTCGCAGGCGGCGATCACGGCCCGGGGGACGACCCTTACGAAAAAGTCCTGTGGTACTCCTGTGGTGATTACCACGGGAAGGTACCACAGGACAGTACCACAGGAAAGTACCACAGGACAGTACCACAGGACAGTACCACAGGAATTGTCCTGTGGTATTTTGGGACATACCACAGGACAGTACCACAGGAATTCCTGTGGTATTTTGGGACGTACCACAGGGCAGTACCACAGGAAAGTACCACAGGACCGGTACCACAGAACAGTACCACAGGACAGTACCACAGGAATTCCTGTGGTATTTTGGGACGTACTACAGGGCAGTACCACAGGAAATCCTGTGGTATTTTGGGACGTACCACAGGGCAGTACCACAGGACTAGTACCACAGAACAGTACCACAGGAACTGTCCTGTGGTATTTTGGGACAGTACCACAGGACAGTACCACAGGTCGATCATTGCCACACAGCATTACCACAGGGCAGTACCACACAGCATTTCCATGGTACCACAGGAGAGTACCACACAGGATAGATCGAAAAAAAAAATCTGGGAGAATCTTAGCCACATATCAAGGAATATTCCTGATAGATGAGTGATGGATTTCAGGACAGACATGGCCCTACTTAATAATCTAGCCTGTCAGGACTGTCATCAGACAGAAATGGCATATACCCTCTGCAATGTGATACATATTCGCACATTCGCTGGCGGCGATCACGGCCCGGGGACGATCGGGGGTGGGGGGGGGGTGGGGAGTGTTATAGGAATGCTATATTAGAAAGTGAATTCGAATGTATAGTTTTTTAAGTCTGCTCTGGCGGATGAGGGGATATCTTATTGGAACTTTTTTAACAGGGGGAACTTGTTTTTAAACGCCTTCGCCCCCCCCCCCATGAACTTGGTGCCCCTTATGGGATTATTACCTTAGGGATACACTGCCGCTTTGGCTGAAAAATTTGTCATAGAGTTTACAAGATGGAGCTAAAAATGTGACAATTACCCTACACCCCCCCCCCCCCCATGTAGGCTCTAATCCCACTTAGGCATCCTCTCGTCCGCCATAGACTTGAGCCTATCGCACTTCGTTAGTTCTATCACTTCTGGTTCTATGGAGTTTTTTCCCCCTTTAACACAATCTCTTGAATATGGGGCCTTTGCCCCACCCCCCCCCCCCCGGACTTGGTGCCCTTTTCTCACAAAATGGGATTCTATTATCAAATGGATCCTACTTGCCCCCTCTGCCACGTTTGATGAAAATCCGTTGTGGGGCGTTTTCAAGAAAATGAAAACTGTACAGGGCCCTGTTTTATGAAGAGTTAAATTTGATTATGTAGTTGATTAATTTCAACTGTAGGCCCTAACACCTAGCTCCCTGATCTATGGCAGCCTGTGTGGTAAGGAAACTTAAAATCGACTTGATCTTTTGATAAAACGGGACCCTGGTATAATACATGATCAATTTTGATCGTAGACACAGATCGAGTTCATCCACCATGTCGGTGCGTAATACCGTTGAAGCCGCATATTATGTTTGTACATAATACATTTCCCAGCAGCGTTTGTAGCCTACATTTCCCGCCAAAATTGAACGTTTCTACATTTCTCGGCGTTTGTACATGCAAATCCCGGCTCCATGCACAGCATGAGGTGTCAGAATACAGGTGACAGATCAATTTGAATAGCTATTTGCTGATCCACGAGAGCTATACCCTCGACTGCCAATAATTTGCTGTTTTTCAGCTCTGGTGTTTGTCCCAGATTTAACGTGATTTAACAGCTAAGTATACGTGAGTGTTACACGGTAATGGAGGCCGACCGCCATTGTTTTTCGAAGTCCGCATATTGTACGCCGCCCAGCAGTCAACCCCGGGTCATGTTGTGGACTACGCCTCAGTCAACGTCGACAATATTGACCAAGTGCTTGAGCGCAGCTGTTCCCGAATCGCTCGTGTTTTTTGAGCCGTACACGTTCTGTGCGATAGCTCAGCGTATCGTGGAAACCCGCAGTGTCCGAGCTTTGCACGATGGAGCTGTTGTGAAAGATGGGGCTGTTGATGAAATCGATGATGAACCGAGTGACGAGTTGTTGCAGCAGGCGGCCGAGACGATGTGTTCAGAGGACTGCAGTGGTGGACGAGTTTGTACTAACATGCTGAGGTTAGTGTGCTGAGACCATAGAGTTAAGAGATGCAGAGTCCCGATCCAGATCGGGACGTACGGGGATCGGAAGCATCGTCAGCAGCGTGTGGGGGGGGGGAGCGGGCAGTTTTTCAGATCGGGTCAATGGTAACCCCCCCTCAAAATTTCTCCCCGATCTCCCCGATCAAAAATTGACATATTTTTAATCGTACGGCAAGCGGGGAGAGCGTAGTGACAGCGTAAACGCAGCGAGGAGAGCGTAATGACGGCGTAAACGCAGCGGGATGAGCGTAACAAGGTCTTTCTGAGCGTAGTAACATCGGCATAAGAACGGGAAGTAATTTTAGCTGTAATTTTCGAAGAAGAAGAAGAGATGAAGAAAAAGAAGAGAAGAAAGCAGCGAAGCAGCTACCCAAAAGGCGAAGAAAGAGAGACTGCACGTGATGCTGAAAGAGGAGGAAGAGGACATAGCAGAATTTTGAAGAATATGAAATCATCTACAACTGGAGGAAGACGGACTATAAAAGCAAGGACATCAAGAAAAAATCCTTTGAAAAATCAGCACGTCTTTGTTTATACAATGCATTGCTGCAAAAGAATCGTGAGTTGAGGAGGCTCTTCAAGTTCAAGTTCAAGTTGATTTATTTCACTTCCAACAAACAAATAATAAAAAATACAAAGAATAGCTCATATACACAGACGTCATGAAATCAGTACCACAATGCGATGAACAGAATAACATTGTAAAAGAGATACAGGCAAATTATCAACAGAGATACAACTAACAGTTACGTCACTGTGGTAAATGCATACAAAATATTGCTGGAAATGGAGAGGCCTGCTAAAAAGCAGAGCTTGTTATAGTATTAGAATGCAGTCCCCTCATAGAGAAAAATAAATAATTGCAAAAAACAACAACAACAATTTTCCCTAAGCGGTAGCAAAAAAAAAAAGACAGACAGAGTAATACACACATACATGCACACATACGGACGCACATTAACAAACACATGGCGGCTCTCTTGTAAGGAAAAAATTGATGAGAGGATAGAAAGATATAGTAGTGAAGAAGGTAGTAAGTCCGAGGTGGACAAGGGGGGGGGGGGGGGGGGGAGGAGGAGAGGAGAGGAGATGGAAATGGTGGGTCATAACCAGGGCACTGGAAGCACAGAAGCACTTGCTCGCTGAAAAAAAAAAAAAAAAAAACTGGAAGAATCTCATGTCGGAACCTTTGGAAATGCAGGGGGGTTGTGATTTTTTTTCCGTGATGTTTTTGGCCATTAGCCCTGCATATCATTAATGTTGCTGCATGACGACTATAGTGACGAGCCAATAGAGTGTGTGTGTATGGGGGGGGGGGGGGGAGGGCAACATCCCAGCCCCAGTCCCACCCCTCTCCCCCCCCCCCCCCCCCGTTCCGTGGTCCGGAGATTATAGTGTTGTCGGAATATAAGGCGACTCTCGTTATAACGAGGTCCTCGGGACCGACAGTTTTCATTCGTTAAATCGAACTTTGGTTATAGCTAGCCGAATTAACAATAAAGTTAAAAGAAGACTGTACTGACGTTTTCTAATTGTCTTATAATTCTTCTCTACATTTTTAAAATGGCTACTACTGTAAAGAGAGGATTTCAAAATCCAGGATAAGCCTGTAAGTGTAATGATTTTTTTTTCGGGAAAAAAAATGAAAAAGAGCAAGCCATGGAACGATTCACACAATTTGGCGTACGTCACAGGCTCAGCAGGACCGGGGGGGGGGGGTGACAAGTTTTAATGGTACTTCCCCCCCCCCCCCCTCCTTAAACTGGGAGAATCTGATATCGGAACCTTTGGAAATGCAGGGGCTTGTGATTTTTTTTTTCCGTGTTTTTGGCCGTTAGGCCCTGATATCATTGGTTTTTTTTTTTGGGGGGGGGGAGTTGACGAGCCAAATAGAGTGTGTGTGTGTGTGTGTGTGTAGGGGGGGCGCAAAATCCCAGTTTCCCCCCCCCCCCCCCCCCCCCCGTTCCGTGGCCCCTAAGATTAAAGTGTTGACAGAATATAAGGCGACTCTCGTTATAACGAGGTCCTCGGGACCGGCAGTTTTCATTCGTTAAATCGAACTTAACTTTGGTTAGGGGGAGGGGGGCTATAGCTAGCCGAACAATATTAAGGAAGATGTATAGGTGACAATTTGGGACCTGAATATTTACTACTAACTGTATGTGGTAAAAAGAATTTCGTTATACATGTAACTGTGTTCATTACAACGGGAGTGCACTGTAGTATCATATAACGTCTTGAAATTCTCCAAGGCGCTTATATACGCCGAGAAGGCAAAAAGGCAACGAGGAGTTGAACCAAAGGCGCCCCTATAGGTACCTTCTTGGTTTCTACCTCGTTCTGAACTAGGAGTCATGGCAATTACCCCAAGTTTGACAAGTCACAAATACAGCGTTCACACAAATTCTTACCACACTTTCAAAGCGAAGTGACACTTGATGTTGAAATCCAACTAAGGACCTCAAACAAGTAAAGTGCAGAAAGTTTCATTCAAATCAGACATGCAGTATACATAATATTGAGGTATTTTATAAGCTGTGAAACTTCCAAGTTGTCACGCCACGCTGTTTGCCATGATGAAGTGCTAATGCCATCGATTATAGCTTCACAATTAAGTTTCCCATTGGCCTGTATCCATACACATTTTCACAAAACTTCTATTTAGTTAAAACAAAATGATGTCTTGTTCTACATCAAACAACTTTTCAGGGATGCCAACCTTTCAAGCAGCATGGAGTATTATGTATAGGCCTACGTGGTTTGAGAAGACGCATTTAAGTGGAAACTCTATTTTCATCTGTCCATACATGTATAGTAATACAATTTGGGTAAAAACAGTATTCACTTTTTTTTATGAATTCTGCAGGACTTTTGGCATCAAAGCAGTACAAAATATTGCCAAAAAGGTAACAGTTCGCATCTTTGTATGTATTGCGGTGCTGGAATAACCCACATACAACAGCACTGTGAATTCGGATGGTTATTATAGTGAGCTATACAGCTGCAACGTCCGCGACATCCATTTTACAAACCTCACAAGAGTTGTAAGGTGGTGACATCATTCATTGTCATTACTCCAAAATTTGCATGTGTGTTTTTGAACAGTAGGCCTATCACTTATTTCTTTAACGTGTTCAAAGGACAATTTAACTTAATTTAGTACCTATTTTGTTGTCCTTAGTCTTTATCTATTCTTCTTGGAAAATCACTTTCCTGAGGTCAAATTGAGCACGACTTTAAAGCTTATCTATTGCTGGATCAACCCTTTCTTATTTTTTGTTCATCTTTCTTTCTCTAGATTTCGCCATATTAAGCGACTTCTAGAGAACCCCAATAGTTCAAAGAGTTTCGTTTTCTGCAAGGATTTTGGACACTCAATCGTTGATCGCTACGACTTCCTCCCCGACCGAACCGCCCAATACAGGCATGCCTTCCTAATTCGCCATCCGGCCAAGATGTTTCGCTCACGGCGCAAAGTTCTGCTCGCAGAGTACGAGAGTAACCGAGGAGGTGCCAAGAAGACGAATGGGGCTGCTAATTCTCGCGAGGAATTCCATCTGCTAAAGGACGTTCCGCCATGGTACAATCCACCGGGACTCTGGTACAAGGAGTTGTACGAGCTTACAGTTTATGTCAGGGAGAACTTGGATCCATATTTGGTAATCTTAGACAGCGACGATCTCTTGTCGAACCCAGCCGTTGTCTTGCCGAAATTTTGCGACGCTTTGGGCATCCCTTACAGCGAGAGACTTTTGAGTTGGAGCCCCGACCCTGCGGCGACGGACGAGTGGCAAAACGCGTTTAGCCCGATCAGGAGCTTCGAGTTCATCAACATGTTTTGCCAAACGGCGTTCGAGAGCTCACAATTCTTCTCATCAGGACCGGTCCCACGTGACAACGACTTAACTGATGATATCAAAGAGTGTGTGGAGTACTGCCTGCCTTTCTACAAAGAAATGCACCAGATGAGACTGTGCTAGCGTGTCGAGAGACGTTTTATAATTATAGTAGCCCTGCAAGGAGACTATAGTCAACGCAACACCAATCTTCTGAGGGTTCCATGACATTTGCTCTTGCAACAGTTGCTCCCATGAAACGTCTCCACGCTAAACCAAACAAAAATACTACCCACACATAACCCTAACCCTAATCCGAATCCTCACATCATACTAAACCTAAAACCCCTCACAACCCCAACCCTAACCCCGTAAGTCCTTGGAGATAATACGACCGGAGCAAATTTATTGTCGCAGGAGCATGTCGTGTCACCCTTCTGAGAAGTTTTCGATGTTTTGGACGTTTGTTTGCTGCATTCACATCGACATCAATAAATAAAGTGCCTCTTTGTGTAAAACAGAATTTGAATTCTTTGCAATCTGGTAAGCTGTTTAGTGACTACCAAGTTAGCCTATTTCACATCATAAATATAATGGATATAGTCAGTTCCCCACTTGCGTACCACAAGGAACGCACCAAACGTGCATCCATGAATACCCCAAACGCGCATCCATGAATACCCTGGCACTTTTCCAAGGTCCTTATACTTTGCTGCATTATTAGAGCATTACACTAAGACTTACTGTCTCTTCTAAAATATTATGTATCACGCGTCCTCGCACGATACGTTTATTACATGTAATACTATGCACTTACCGCAATTCCTCTGCCCGCAACTATCGTTTTACAGGGGAAGTTTACCGAAATTTACGCGAATTGGGTGAATGCAGTAAATAGTAGAAAAGATCAGTGAAACATTAGGAGAATCGGACAATCCGTTCAAAGGTTTAGATTTTTTTTTTTTTTTTTTTTTTTTTTTAGTGCCGTCAACGCTAGATGAGAAGACTTCAGCAGTCACTGTAGGGCGATGTAATGAAAATTGAAACAATCAAGTTCCTCAAAAATAAATTCTCGGGGGGGGGGGGGGGTAATGAAAAGTAGGCTCACACATTCCCTTGTTACTGACACATGTTAAGGGTAATATTATCTCCCCTGCCCCCCGCTTTCTGAAAAATATGCGTGAAATGCTCTTTCATTATGCCAGAAAATGGATGTTCAATTCTCTGTACATTTTCTTGGCTGTTCTCCAGTGACCCCACGAACAGTGGTATACCGATAGTCTTCTCTCCATCTGGCGATGCCGATACCGAAACTTTAAAATTGCGTATAACTTTTGAACTAATCGACCGATTTTCTCCAAACCAGGCTGCAGTGTTCTACTAATATTGCTGTAATCAATAAATCCACGCATTATCAAGGTAAACTTCCCCTTTGAAGCAGTGCTGCTGTAAGGAACTTTTCTTTCGGTTTTTTTTTTTTTTTTAATATAGCCCTAATTAATTATAAAGGTCCACCAAACTGACTGAAAGCTCGGCCAATAAAATAAGTCTGTTAAAATCTATCTACGCCTACCGTTCCTTTATACTCTTCAATATGATATATACACATGCACGTAAAAGCTTTACAATAATTATGTCCATTACATCGCTACGCACACACACACACATACCACAGCATCGTTGTGTAATTACCCTCTGTAATGCCGTGTGATGCATTATAATGACAAATCAATTCGCTTCTTGAGTATGATATTGATACAGGCCTATTATCAAAGGTTTAAGATACTTCCGGTTTATCACATTATTGAAGGAACAGCTCCTGATTACAATGTTTGTTTGCTTCGTCAATACCAAACCACACGAACTCTTCGATCTTCAACTTCTGGTCTTTTACACATTCCGTTTTCTAGGAAATCTTGGGGGGGGGGGGGGGAACGAGCTTCCGCTCACGCTGGACCAACACTGTGGAATTCACTTCCTCGTGAGCTGAAAGACTCGAGCTCCATAACGTCTTTTCGGAGTAATCTAAAATAATTTGTTTAGCAGTGCATGTTGAAGACAGACTGTCATGTCTTCTTTTCCTTTTTCATCTTCTTCTATTACTGTGTATGTATTTTCAGTCATTTTGCTTTGATGTAAAGCGCCTTGAGCATTTAATCAGAGTGGAGAATGGCACATGTGGTTATAGAAGTATTATGTAGTATTATTATAAAAACTTAATGCGCTGGGACTTCGTACAATAACCATTTTTTAGTAGAATATGACATAACACTACCATACACCTACGAACAATTTCATTTTCCCCCTAAAACTGTATTTGTCGTTTGAGAGAGGGTACATACACTGGTAAGACTGGTGTCTGCGATTGAAAAGTTGTTATAGTTCAAATGGCAAGTATGACGGATATGTTGTATGAAGTATGTGAAATCATGCAAACATGAAATAATACCACACCGGACAAGAATATTTAGGTTTTTCGATATTTTCAGTTCATTTTAGTACAATACCACCATGAGTGATTCGGCATTTTGAGAAATGAGAGAGAGAAAAAAACAAACAAACCCAAGTATGGTACTGCTTGAAACTCATACATGTACAACCATCAAAATTGAACAGTACAATCGGATGGAAAGAAAAAAAAAAGAACTGGATAGAATATTTACAATCAGCTGTTGTAGAGGACAGAGTTGGAATGTACAAACAATTGAGACCAAAAGTAAACCTATAGCTGGGGAAAATAATAAATCGTGAAGGAACAATATTACAAAATAGACAGAATCATCTTTGAACTGGAAGCACGGAGGTTCTAAAGAAAGGAGACACATTCGCTACGACGAACATCAACGTACAAAGTTATGCACTCACACAGACAGAGAACTAGACTACAAATTAACGCGAGTCAAGTTAGTGACGACTAAAACAGTTAATCCCTTCACTTCGTTTACCTTTCGTACACATTATACTGATACACTCAACATGAATATAATGTGTATCTTGAGATGTGAAAACCACACAATTCTTCAGTACATCAATATGAAACACCTTTATCATGTTTATCACTGTAATAATAATATGTTCCAGTGATATACGTGAAGTACTGGTGTAGTGCCGTGGTAATCACAAGTGCATGGGCCTACTATTGTTGCAACAGCAGTAACTTGGCGTTCAGAATGATTCTAGTTATCATGAAAATGATGAAGCAGATCCTAATCAAATGATTGGTTAACAACGTACACGTGACCAGACACCTAATTTGCCAAGCACTTGGTTTTGCCCATGACCAGTCGGTGCAATGGCGGATGATTAGGACTCTTGTGTCGACATGCATAGTGACCGGGCGAGATTTCATCGTTTCGTTTGCTCGCGAAAAATGGAATTTTATCAATCGACATAGATTTGCTTCAGCATTTTATAAAACAAAATGACAAATAACACACATTATTTTGTTCCGGCAGTAGCATAATTACCAAAACTTGGTACCTTCGAAACAGTCCAAACACCAAAGATACCTTGTGTGGGTAATTCTTACTGTAAATACCGTCCCTGATGTGTAAGACAGCAGTAATCGTATATGGCGGGTTGTATAACATGGCAATATGGATGATCCTAATGACTGGCTGCGCGCAATCACGTGACCAGTTTTTCATTCTGTCTAGTTAACATGCCAAGCGGGCATTAGTTTTTATACTGATGACCGGCACTTATTGTAACGACCGCTCAGGGACATCATTGATCAAATACGTGACTTTGTTCTTCAGTTGACTTGCCGTAATCTGCAAGAGCCTTGAGAAGTCCACCAAAGTTGATTGGCCCACAAGTATCGAATACGGACCATAAACGGGCATTTTAAAATTATCGGCCGAAACTAAGTCCGCAATTTCTCATGTTAGGTCTGTTTATGTACAGCATAATGCATAGATATAATTGAGTTGCGACCAATGATAAGGATCCACGTCATCATTTCGTTAAAAACAAAACAAAACAAATGATGCACATTACTTATTCGGGCTTTAGTGAGAATCATCCGCCCTGTGTAACTTCGGAGCAATCCAAAACGTACATGGCTTCGCCTCGTATTGTATGTTTCAGACTGTTCAAAAATTACCATCGTTTGTATATATATTTTATTTACTAATGCCCTATGTAATGTACAACATTTGTATAATTACCTACAGCCATAATGGCATGGGATGTAACACTGTATATGCATCCCATGTACCGTCCTCGCGCTAGGATGCCAACATTTCTCACACTAAATTGAGATGTTCTAACTGAATGCTATCGCAAGCTATATTCCGTTCCCTATAACCACTTGCGTTCTCTGCACACCAATCGACATAAAGCGGTAGGTAATAATGTAGGCCTATAATATCTAAATCAAGAGTAAACCTTTCACGATGACTGCAGTTCATCGTACTCCTGCAGGCACCATACACATACCTATGGTAGTTCACAGTTACATCAACGACCACTTGAAAAATTTACATACCGTTTTGTGAAGAAATAAAGCACAATGAAAATTATCTCAATAAATCATTGATTAGTTGAGCAAATTAAACGCCTTCTTCACTGTGAGCCCAGCAAAATCTGAGGAACAATCTAATCATATCTTACACTTAAGTGCTCCAATGTCTTTACATATAATTTCCATCTAAAATGAGAGAAAGTGACCTCGCACTTAAATTGGGTCAAACACGTAAAAAAGTTCAAAACCTAGAGGGCATGACATATTCTTTCCTCAATATCATTCACTTCGGTTACAAGATCAGAAACATAAACCGGAGTCGACAGACACAAAAACCTCTCAGCCTTGAAATTAATTTCCATAAAACCTATATGATTACTATATCTCGTGTTTAAAACGTATAAATCATAAATGCTGGTACTCAGACGGAGATGGTATTAATGCTGGTTTCTGGCCTCGAATGGTTTTCAAAATACACGTACTTCCTATTTTTGTAGACCATATTACACAAAAACATCGAAATGAACTTAAAGGGGATGGCTAGTAACTGATCAGTGGGAATCAGTTGGAATGCCGGGGGATGATTATTCCAATCCTTGTGGGATTCATTTAAGAGTACATATCTATTGTTGTGTGAAAATTATTTGCCTCAGAATGGTCTCATATTCAAGTAATGTGCAGTTTAATGTTTCCAGGTTAGCATGCCTGTACAGTGTCGGGGCATTAAACTGCACATTACTTGAATATGAGACCGTTCTGAAGCAAAGAATTTTCACACAACAATAGATGTATAATGTACTCTTAAATGAATCCCACAAGAATTGGAACAATCATCCCCCAGCATTCCTACTGATTCCCACTGATCAGTTACTAGCCATCCCTTTTAAAATATAAAGTCAGGACAAGTACAGTGTAGAAGACATATATGTGAACGAGAGAAATTGTACTGTGTGTTCTGGCATTTGATGATACAGGTCTGGTGTATACATGAATGTGAAATGATATTGCACATTATTTATGTTGAAAACGAATCATTTAATCTTCTTATCCAAGTACAATTGTGGTTGCACATTCTTAACCTTGATTATGTACATAGACAGTCAAAGTATGTAATATTGCTCAATCATTGAAATTATATCGAAGCCTTGTAATAATTATTGGTGAATTTCAACTTCTCCAAACCTTTGAACTGGTAATACTTCTCATGTGTTAAATTAAATGTCATGACATTTGTTAGATATATATTTTTAATTGTTATAACAGAAATATTCCTCTAATCTATCCTGACATGAAAAATGGTAATATATATATATATATATATATATAATATTATATATATATATATATATATATATATATATATATATCATTATTCTTGATATCAAATTCTTCTATTCGTTGAATCTTTTCTTCCTCCAAGTCAGCTGTATACTACAGTGTTTCGTTGATTAAAATGCTTACATATGGAAACACACAAAATCTGATAAGACAAATCCCAACCTGGATGCTCAAAACTTAAAATGAAATCAAAACATAGAAAATCTAACTTGTCATAGCAACAAAGGCAAATGAACACACACAATTTCAATACTAAACTTGCAAATGAGACTCAAGCAAAAAATGAAAAAAAAAAAGTTTGGCTCTTACTTTCTGGTTCTGAAAACTTTCAAACCAGATTAAAGTAGAAATTAGAACGTGTACACTTTAACTTAAAAAGTATCAAAATACTGTACTATTCTCCGGTATTTCAATGCACTGAAAATGATCTCTATGCTCTTTAATAGTAACTGCATAATATTCATGAAATGATGCATAATATGGATGGTTGTACATAAAAAATAAAAATAACAAACAAATGTGTACCAAGAACATCACAAGCATTTTCATTTGTTTTGCATCTGAAATAAAATTATAACTCTTAAGCAAAACATTGAGATTGTCTACACATTTCAGCAATAAAAACTGGTGAAAATAATGGTATCAGGTAGATCCCATACAACCATAGCCACAGTTAAATTGAGGGATGTCGATGATATTCACAATTTGGAGTTGCATAAATAATATATTCTCTTGCTGTTATGAAACTTAATACCGCTCGTGTACAGGAATTCTGCGTCAGGAATATATACAAACCATAAATGTTCATTGCACAAAAGTTTATCAAAGAATAGCTGCTACAATGTGCACCCTCGAAGCCCGGGCAGAATACAAGAAAAGAAAGAAGAATTCTACATCATAACTGTAGACATAGCCTCACAGCCTTCTTTATAATAATCATCATCTCCATTTGACACACTTGCTGGAAATTCTGTCAAGTTTTTATCATACTTTAGACTTCTGAAGGCAAACATGACATCTAATCCATGACTTTCCACTTATGTTTCTGCATTCTTCTCCAAAATAAATCTTCACTTTTCTAGCAGTCGTATGTTTTTGTATTCTTCTTCTCTAAAACATCTCTTTACTTTTCTGGCAGTTGTTTTGTCATGATTCTTAATATCTCCACTCTCCACAGTTGATCTCTTGCACATAGCAGGTTCTTACACCACGTGTATGACTTGCTTTTGCAATCTTCAGTTCTTTTGGTTACAACTGTCAACGTGAAGAATTCATCTAAAAGCTACCAATACAGTCGACTCCCATTATAATGAAATGCTCTGGACCAGCACAGCAGTTTACTTTCGTTATGTCAAAATTTCGTTATAGTCGAACAAAAAACAAACCAAAAAAACAAAACAAAACAAAACATAGGGCGGATTAATGTTGGGCCCTGAATTCTTATTTCGTTGTAACTGGAATTTGTCTTAACTGTTTTCAATACAATGGGAGTGCACTGTACAGGAATCAGCCGTAGTTGATCACTCATTTCATAGTTAGAGCAAACCACAAAGAGTTAGCATACCCTCAAGTCCACTGAATACAAGCTCGACAACGACCCAGAAATCTCGACCCATGCCTTCATCGAAACTACGTGTTGTACATGTATGTTACAACAGTAAAAACAAAATATGATAATGACAATCATGATAAAGGTCTATGGCGATGTTGATTTCTGTGCTCCTCACAACTCAACAATCACAAGCAAAACTTTGACAGGCTTTTTGGGAATTAATGTTTTCCAAAAACTTACCACAGTACAAATGACACATGAGGGTAATGTTACAACGTGTACATCCACCACAACAAAAAGGGGCAATTCCAACTCAATAACTACTTCTATAACGATGCCCCAAAAGAGGAGATAAATGAGAGATTATCTTGTAAAACAAAAGGCCAGTGTAAATCTGGGCGATTTGGACAACACTGGATGAGTTGCAACCACTTGGATGTCAGCATATGATGAGAATGATGATGATATAACTTGTATTATACTTTTGGCTGTTATCTTTCAACGAAGACTAAAGTATAAGGCATTCTGAGTAGAAGTATAATATGAGGAGTACTGCACACATAGATTCACCATCAAAGAAAGCTGTGGTGCCTATTTCTCAATGCCAAATAAGAATACACATACCAAGTGATGAGTTGTGGGCATTCTTGCTGTCGTAACATTCTCACATTCTGTCTGATGTCACTTGAATAGATTTCCATTGAGTTTCTTAAACACGATTTCCCCTTTGGAGTGTGCATTTCCTCCAGTTATAGGCACCAGATTATTGCTGGTAGTTTTTCACCTCTAAAAAGTAAAGCTACGAAGCTTTCTACCATTATAGCATGTCTCCCATGCTTTATCCAGAGAAAGGAGGCTTCTTTTCCCCAAGCCATCTTTAAATGATAATACATAAAATGAGTTTCTAGGGGAAAATTAGAAAAATCTGCATTCTCTCTTCTCGTTAGGCAAGTTTACAATAGAGCTTTGTGTTTAGAACTTGCCCCCATTGAACTTCCTTTCTTTCCACTTCTTCACCCCATGCGAGAATACAATTTCATAATCGACCAGTTTTCTCCTCAATCCTGAATCTCACATAGACTAATTACAAGACAAGCAAATTCCCTGTAAACATGGGATTCTTTCTACAGAGAAAACAATTTTTCCCGTCTATCGTTCATTCAAGAGACAGAAAATCAATCTTGCCTACTAAAATGCCACTGTCTCCCATCATCACACACACACTGAGACATAAAATACTCTTTTTTGGTGAAAAACAATGAAAATAACGCTTTCAAGTACACATGAATATCAAGAAATGAACAAAAAACAACCTGTACATGACATAAACACACAATATAGATTCATTTAGGTTTCTTCAACACCACACTCATCTCCTCATTGCATCTCTTGAAATAAAAGACATTCAAAAATTTTCTGAACATATTATCTCTACAGACATATATATTTTCCTCTGTATATCACTTCTATTGATTTCCTTATAGTTGTCTTTCAAGTACCCTCCTGGTACTTGTGTTTAAACTAGTGCAAGACACCATATATACCAGGTATCATGCAAATAAACAGAAACTTTTTTCTCTTTCATCACAGTCAAGGTGTTAATACTTTGTTTGAAGTACTCTGATCATCCTTCTCTCTTCTGTTTTCTTTTTTTTTCTATACAAGAAGAGGAGAAGAGTAACATAATATACTCACTTTTTGTCTTCTTTACAGATGTAGATATACATAATAATTATGCTAGTTTCCTCATTTTGATCAACGAAAATGCATCAGGTACCGATGATTTGCAGAAGTACATTGGCAAAATACCAAATCTTGAAGGTAAAATGTTACTCTGGGTAATTGAAAAGTTGGTGACAAAAAAAGAAATTCATCGTCCTACAAACTCTCTCGCAGTAAAACATTACTAGCATCGAGATCAATGACCACCAACGTTTCTCATTCACAGCGGAGCTTCATGCCGGCTGCCCCGTCCTCTTCGTACTCTCTTCCTGTCACATGACAAGAATTCAGCCTATGACACGCATCGTTCCACTCTCCCCCAAAGAAAGTTCTGATATGTCCATTCCATGGGACAGTATATTGAACCCTCATGCTTCATTTTCAGGCAAGTTTTATCTGTGTGTATGTGTGTATGAGTGGCTGTTTCACTTAAATTCAAGTTGATTTTCTGACAATTAGTGTAAGTCATGACAAATAGTCATGACATGACAAATACACATGTAGTGTAAGTCATAGTCATGTATTCACAGATTTATTTCCTTTTCAAATCTGAGGTCTCATGCATAGTAGTAATAAGATAAATGTTATTCTCTGCTCTATGATCTGAAATGAACTACGTTGCCTGTACGTATTGTGTGTGTACATGCTGTGTTAAAATTTTGTGTACAAACAAATGAGCATACATACAATGTAGATACACACACACATATCTTTGTATACACTTTGGCCTTGTTTGAAAGTGCTTTCAACTCCAATATACTGACAACAACAACACAAATTATTACAAGTCCTGCAAATACATGTATGTATGGCAGGAGGAAACGAGAACAACAGCTGTTTCATATCATTAGCTTGGCAATTCTAAAGAGAGTTGTGAATTTGTTACCTTCTTTTTTCACTTGCAGGTCATTTTACTAGAACCAACAGGCTTACCATTCCTTCAGCATACTTGCAAGTCAGTATATTCTATTCATTCTTGTCTTGGCAGCAGCTACGATAACCTCCCAGGGAGGAGGGATATATTTTGAATCACCCCCTTTACTTTCTATGTGTGAATGTTCTATGAGAAAGCCCATACTGTCTCCAGAAAACTTGTTCAGTTCTGCAAGACAAATGTAAGGAGAGATACACACACAAAGTGAGTACATGGACAACTTTCCTTGTATGCCAGTTTTGTTTATGTTTTAGTTTTGTTGTTTTTTTATGTTGTTTCTGTTTTGGTCAGCTTGAGCTGACTGCTAAATGGTCATCCAGTCGTAGCAGACTGTTTCAACATTGTTTGTTTGTTTGTGGGGTTTTCTTCTTTCTTTTTTTTTGCTGTTTTGTTCTCTTTTTGTTTTTTGTTGTTGATTTTGTTTTTGTGGGTGTGATTTTTCTTCTAGGGGTTGGATGAGATAGATGGACAGATTTGAATGGCTGACAGTTTTAAAAACTTAGTAATCTTCCCTTGGACTGTTTCACAGATTCGTAGACACTAGTGAACGCAAGGTGTTACACATGATTATAGTCTCGATGCATGATTTCTATATCGTCCTGATGGGGCAACACACACAAGAAAGTAGGAATTACTGTTAAAAGATGACATATATACACTCATACACCTTCACAGGAACGCAAAGAAAGGTTTCAGAGAAAATTTCGGATGTTTCCTCCAAGAGGTCCCACAGCCAACACGCACCACAATTTCACAGGGAAACAGAAGGATTTACAAAAAGAAAACAGAGTCCTAGAATGTCTGTAACTGCTCATTTCACTGTCGATGAGTCCATCCAGGCATTGCCTGATAACACCAAGGGGTGAGCAACAATGGTCACTGTCTTTGTCCACCTGTCCACTTGCAAAGTCCAGTGATGTTTCCCCAGGCCTAGGACACTGTCATCCCTCACGGTCACACACATTGGTCACTCTGAATACATCCATTGTCGATCGACTTTGGACGACAACTCCTCATAGATATCCACACCCCCTGCAACTGCACGTTTGAGCGAGAGATAGGTAAATGGATGGAGAGAGGGGGTGGGGGAGAGCTGACCGCAATAACCGAACCGAGTCCCAGCCTGGCCAATCTGGCAGACCCTGCGCTAGAGCTTGTCCGTCCTGTGCGGGGCCCGGCTGTTTCTGTGCTTGTTGGAGATGAAGCCGTTGGCGGGCTTGTTCCCGTTACGCTCCTGCCGCTTGATGTCGAACACCGTCGTCTCGTCATCGCTCTCCTCCCCGGACTCTGAGATCATGATGCTGCTGCTCTGCTTACCTACAGAAAACAAAATGAAATAAAAGATATTGTAAACTGGTACAAGCTGCATTTATTTTTTCGAAAAGCTGACCAACACCAACATGCTTGTATGAAACACCAATATGAGTATTGCAACATTATATGTAATCAATTTCCCCCATCGTATATAGCCGATATCAAGCGATATCACCTCGTGATACCGATATCTGATCGATCGCATTTGGGATGTATCGCTTGATATTCAGAACTTGGCTAAATATCACAAAAGGTACATATTTTCATGTTTCTGGGTAAAAGTAAAGGAAAACTGATTTTTTTTTCAGTATCAAGGTAATTTGTTCATTGTTTGGTCATTAATGTTTTTGCAAGGAAAAAAATGGACTGTGAGCACCCTTTTCATCATCAGTATCCAAATACACTTAAGATTGGGGGTAGATCAATGAGTGAAATGGATCAAAACTTTGATGTGCTGCCCCTTTAAAAACCAACTCTAATCACATGAAGGCATTTAATACAGAACATGTATGATATGCGTCATATGTAAATACAATTATACATGTACTTCACTTTCTACTTTATGAAGTAAACACATTTTTTTTTTCTAAATATTTTCCCTCCCTTTTCTGGTGATGTATCCCACTTGCCCTTAATAACTCCAAATCATCACAAAAGAAAAAAGTAATAACATATATAGAAAATAACTTCACATCAATTTCAGGCATGACAAGTTGTAGATCATGTCCGATATAACTAATTTGTGTCTAACTTTACAAAGAGCAGATTTTTTCTCACCTTTATGTTCTACAAATGATGGCTAGCAAACTCATGTCTCATATTTCTCCATTTTCAGGAGTTTAAATTAATCTATATAACCCTTGCTGCACTCATGTTCATGTTGCACACATGAGCCTTGAGGCACAAGGATTGTAACAAAAAATAACTATCATGTCTTTTTAAACAAGTCACTGCAAAGAGTGAAATAGAAATATAATAAAATTTTGCATAATATGCACAAGAAAGGACAGAATATAATATCAGTACACAGCAAAAATGTCATGTACTGCACACTGTAAAATAAGTGGATATGATATACAATGTATGTAGTTACAGACAGGACCAATTAACAACAATGATAACAGAACAGGACATGACAAATACTGAGAACACATTGTTCTTTAAATGCTCAAATTGTACGAACTGCTCCTGCTCCAACACAAGGTGGCATATAAAATGCACACAACACACACACACACACACACACACACAAACAAATGAATCTCAAGGTTGCAAGTGAATAGTGTCCACTCATACATCAAGACAGCGCCGTATGGACGAGACTTCACACACAGCAGTAACTGCAGTATTAAAGTGAACTTCTGAACAAGGCGGACTTTTAAAGGGAAGTGAGCAGGAGGGGGGGGGGGGGGGGGGGGGGGGGTTCAGGTGAATGGCCCAACAGGGCCGTGTTGTCAAGAAGCACACAGGTTACATCCATGCTTGACTAATAGCCTAGGAAGAAGCTTGCTATTAAAGTGCTACTAAGTCTATACAGCTGTTACAGTAACTCTCCAGGTGGATCTACAACTGTACAAGTATGCAAATTATAATTTGACTCTGCTAATTTCAAAAGTTTCATAAAATTAAACTTTTGCAGTAATAAGATGCATCAGTTTTGGGAGGGAACTATTGGGATAGCAAGTAAGCGATTTGAAGGGAGGTGGCAACGGAACAGGACGTTATCAACACAACGCATCGTCTGTACCTTCCGCAGTGCCCCCTCTGCTCGTTAATTTGTCGAGCACGTTTCCATGGTTACCTGATGCAAACGGCGGCAGGGGATGGAGAAAGGAATCCAGTAGCCAAGATGTGAGAACACACAGTACTAAATTTGGATCTCACCTTTTACAAGCAAACAAAGTTATCTATGCAAATATCTAACATTTGGAGTCATATCAGAAATATACATAGAGTATGAAAGAAATTAGCTTTTCATATTTTCCCAATTAAGCATATTTTTCCACGTTTACACATTTTTGTCCAATAATCTTTTAAGTAAAATTATTTTTCTCTGGACAAAATAAAATGATACTGGTTTGTATAAAGACTTCAAACTGAATGCATTGAAAACATACAAAACGAAAAGAAAGAGAGTGAAATGAAAATATATCTAAATGATGGGAGAAACAATGTTCAATGGTGTGAGTAGATACATACAAAGGAATGTCAATGAAGATGGACATGATGCATAATCAATTATGTCTTGTGCCAACACCTTGAGCTTGTTTAATACCTCTTTGCTAACCCTCTGCACAAACCCATTGGAGAGCTGGGAGGCTGAGACACCACAACGTCATCAAATATGCAAATTTAGATGTCACCCAATATTTCTGTTGATGAAAATGTACTTGTAAGTAGCTTTGAATTTCTATAGCTGTGTCTGACCCTACGAAAGTTTCTCTTTTATTGCTCTGCATCTTTCAGTTGACTCTTGTTCATCACCACAGTCTTGAACATGGGGTGCCATTATTGCACGTTAGGTTTCACCTGCCACCTAGAAGACAACCAAACCATGTGGCATAAAAGTTGAGATCAAACATAAGACAGAAAATCAAACAAAGAGTCTCTGAATACTCAACTGTGATTAGCTAATGCCTGAATTATGTTTGATTTTCTCACTTACATGTATGTTTGATTTTCTGACTTACATGTATGCTTGATTTCATCTTTTTATGCGACATGGCCCAGACTCTTCAAGAGGCCCGCTACCACATCACTTTTGAAGCACTTACCATTTCCCATCTTTGGTAGCATCTCCATGTGCTCAGCATCATCCTGCTCCTCCAGGAGGGTGTAGCGATGTCGCCTCCTCCCCCGCTTTTTCCTCCTGAAAGTGGCAAAAGGACAAGAGAATTGAAGCCTATAGTCAAACCTGTCTTAGCAGACACCTGTCTACAGTGGCCACCTGCCATATACGACCGCTAAAAACGATTCCCTCCCACAGAAAAAGCATGTTAAAGAACCTGTATATAATGGTAACCTGTCTATAATGGCCACTTTTCTTGTTTCCCTTGGGTGGCTGCTATAGACAGGTTTGACTGTACTATCATCAACTTTTAAAAATCTTGGTGACGAGCTAATATATTCACACAGGATGCAGTCAAAAGGTGTAACTATCATACAGAGTTGGCCAAAAGACAAATAAATTGCAGCATGCATGCGTACGATGAGCTCCCAAACACCGATGAAAGGCAAAATCTGCACGGTATACTCCGGCGCTAAGGTGCATACCTCATGCCTGAGTTCGCAAAGGTGGTTTAAATTCAGACTATGGTTTATGCAAATTTCTTCTGTGTAAATTCGAGCGACAGATTGTATTCGCCAACAGATGTCCAACAACAATTGCGAGTTGATACACGAAAGTAAAAGGTATGCCTATTTCATGCTTACTTAGTCCATGGAATAAATCTAAACCACCTTAGTGAATTTGGGCCTTTACAAGTCTGTCTATGCATGATGGCAATATTTCAAAAGGAGCTACAGCAGTAATTCCCTACCAAAATGAAATCCTGAAAAGAGAGAGGAGGGAGCGTGGTTTAATGCAGAACTCTATTCTGTGACCCAGTAAAGGTTCATAAACAGTTCATGAAAAGTTCACGTAAAAGTTGCAAGAAAGAAATGCATGTTTGTATCTTACTGAGAACAAGACAAAGAGAACACTTGATTATGATCATATTACTAATACAGAGCACAATTACATGATGAACATTGAAAATGGAACGTAACTCTTTACACTGCAAAAAAAAAAAAAAAAGAATAAGAAATATATAACACTCTTTGAACTTCTAAATATTGCCATTTACTAACAAGTTAAAGCATGTGTACAAAGCTGTCAAAGCCTGGACAACAAAGACATACTGATGTACAATGAGAAACAACTTCTGAGGCACAAACATATGTTCATTGAAAAAAAAGAGAAAAAAATGGCAACAGGATAATCCCATAATTTTTTTACAAAGTACGCTACATTACATTTTGTTTTTTTCAATCTCAAAACAATATATAATTTTTGATGAAGGAACCATTAAAAAAAACCGACAGTAAATATAATGGCCAAAATATGGATAGCTGCAAAGTCTATGACTGCCTGGTTGAAACATGGCATGTTCAGCTGTTAACATACCAAGTACAGTACATGTACATGCACACTACATGCAACAGGAAACCAGATATTACAATTATGACAGCATAAACCACATTGAAGGCACATTCACAGCCATGGTAATGTGCACTGTGGAATTGACTCATTTCTTCATATTACAGAGAGACAACTTCATAAGTGGTGAAATTAGCAATCACAGCGGGTAACCAAAGAATGACTAACAAAGAATGACTAACAAAGAATGAGTAACAAAGGGGCAACTCTGCCCCCCCCCCCCCCCCCCCCCGTCCCATATAAAACAAATCCATAGAAATTTGGGGCAAGTAAGATACATGTAGATGACTTTAACCCGGATTAAGTTTTCAGCTGTCCATTCACTCTAGCTGCACAAAGCTTGTCACACAGAAATAATCATCTTTATTGGTGCAGAGGGGCAAATAAGTTTGGTATAACTTTAAAGGTCCTGTTTACCTTTGGGAGCAGTGATTTAAAAAATGTTCAAGATATCACATTTGATGCATACAGAGACTCCAACTCTCCCGTTTTCGACGGGAGATCTCCCACCGAAAGCCCATTTTTGCAAAATCTCCCGTTCTCCCGCTAGAGATTTTATTTCTCCCGCCCTGGCTCTGTGTCTCCCGGTGGAAGGGATTTCTTACTTATTGCTATCGTATGTTGAAAAAATAAGCCTTAGATAGCACCAGAGAACATCTAGAACCCTAGGAACTTCACGCTTCGAACACATCAACTTGAAGTCTCCCGTTTGCTAGGGGTTTCGGGCGGGAGAATCTCCAGATCAGAAGGTGCTTGGGGTTGGAGTCTCTGTGCATACTTATGTGTAGGTCAGTTGTATCACCAAACATCCTACCATATAAAATTTTTGAAATGAAGCCTAAAATATAAGGAAATACAATGTATCACCATTTTTCTCAATAAACCCTAACTGTAGATGGTTCAGTCGGGAAACATTTTTATTATAACTATTATATTGTTCACATTTTGTATATTTAACAATACTTCAACATCAAATATGGGCAATTCCGTATGGGAAGGGCAAAAACAGCAAAATTCAAAGTTAAGTAAATGCTCAGAAATTTCAGATTCCCGTACAGATGGATTGTTGTATTTACGGAAACCAAAAACCCTTTTCCAATAACTTTCCTCATTTTTGTTGTACACACTTTTAAAGTTGGAAGACTATTTATTGTATTTATCTAAAATTTTACAATATTAAATGAAAATTTAAAATGAAACAACTTAAATATCTCTCTGCTTTATCCATACTTCCACATCTTTCTTCCTATGCTTCAACAATCACATGTAATGAAGCATTCAGTCACTCTCATTATGATATTTTTTGGAGAACGTTTCAAAATCTACTGACAAATTGACGTAATTCCGTTACCATAAAATTGAAAAAAGTTTTCTCCTGAACAAACTAATCACTGATTTTTTCTCCCCTTGTAAATTTTTTCTCTACATGTGACTCCCTGAAAAGTCACAAAACATTTTGTAAAATATCTCCTTCAGTTCTTCTGTAATTGTGGTAACGGAATTACATGGTAACGGAATTACACGCACATCTAATATGGAAGAGAATGACATATCCTACTTTCGTGCCAATATGTATGTGAACTGTTCATGAAATAGCTTCAGGGCATTATTATTGAGCTATACAGTGTTAGTGATTGGCAGTAAAGGAGTGAAACTGTATGGTATGATAAACTGACATGACTCAGCATACAGTGTAGCTGGATGCCTCTGACAGTGAGTCCTGACAGGGTACACGCTTGACAAGACTTCTTGTGCTGAAAGTCTCCTCCCTTCTTTCACCTTTTCTCATGTACAAGAACTACTGTACATGTGTACATGGAGACTGTGCTAACTGATAGCTTTGTAAGGTTTGCTACAGATACTCATTCTCAAATGTTCAAAATCATACTGAATTCTGAGATATCAATGTATATTTTCTTGCTAAAAAGTCTCATGGTTTCATACAAAATCTAAGTATAGTGATGAGGGACTATTGAATGGGTGTGATGCAGCATAAATTGAACAAAGGTTACAAAGAAGAGGAAGGACATAAAATTTCTTTAAAAGGAAAAGAGAGCACTGCTACTGACAGAGAGAAAGGAACAGGATAATTTTTGTGAGCAAAGATCAAGAATTTAAGAGAAGGATAATACACAATGTGATAGAAGTCATTACTTGACACGGGATGCCCACTGAATGTGACACCTTTGATCTTTCTGTATGCTAAAGGCTTTATTATCACCAAGTCGATAGTCTGACCTTTTATTGAACATGTCCTGTTTTCATCCTCAAGTCCTTTATCTTTAATGGTAAGTGTATGACTATGATCTTCTTTCATCTGTTTCTTAGATCTTTCCTCCACTATTTTGATTTTCATGCCCATTTGATACACAGCATCTGCTACCCTTTGAAATTTGTTCTTTAATCCTTTCTTTTTCGAAGGAATAAAGACAAAAACACCATTTGTGATGAACATTTACCCAGTCAGTAATTGTGACACAGCTCTATATTAAAAATGTAACATTTAGGCCTAGACTTTCCCATCCTAAGAAGATTTTAAATATTAAAGTCAATGGGCTTCTACTTCTACCTTTACTCTTCATGTTACCATTTGCTGTACAATCCAGTTTCCTTTCATACAAGTGCCATTACAGTGTATTTTATAATTTGCTTTCAGGCAGTCAAAATACAACTTACTGCAAAAGAGAAGATGCACACTTCTTGTGAGTAAATTTATGGCAACACTCAGGATGAGAAAATAGACTAAGTCAACGAAGAAAGACAGAGACAGGAAACTTAGGAAATTTATAGGCCTGGTCATGATTATTTTTCCGAAGACGTCATTTGGAAATTTTGTGTGGTCAGAAGTAAATACTAACATTATTCACAGGTTGATTATTCCCTCTAACACAGTGAGCTGCAGATGGATAAAAGAGGCCCTCTTACCTTTCTATGAAATACACTGTAACAGAATTTGGTGGGCTCTAATGGTTGTAAAAGTTGTACTTTTTAAAGTTATTTTGCTGTTTTCTATTTCCTTTTAGTTTAGTTCCCATTTTATTTTGGTGGGCTTAAGTAGGACTTACACTGTAAGGGAGTTATCAAATCATGCACTACATTATATACCAGGGGGCAACTTCAGCTATTAGTAAAATGTCACAAGTTTTTAGTGATTAATATATGCCACAGCATATAGATAATAATGATTAAGCACTGGTGCAGTACCATAATCATATAAGAAAATTTTCTTTTCTATTTATGATTGAATTGTAATTTGTTATATTTGTCATTGAACCACAACTGCATCTTTTCACGTAAAAGTTTCAAGCATCTTTAGTGTTCATCCTTAATATTAAACATTGTGTTCAATGATGGGGCTGCACACTGTGCTCTTGCACTGTAAATTGGCACTTCATGATTTAGATTTAAATTCAGTGTCAATCCGGACAGTTTTTTATTATTTTCTTTGATGCATGTGCACATAATATATATGTACAATACTTGTAAGTAATTCACACATATTGTCAATTTTTGGCATATTTAGGAAGAAGAAAACAGAGAAATCTGTCTTGCATGATATCAACAAAAGAAATACAAGAAAATTTGAGTATTGTTGACTGGATTTATAGAATTGTACTTGTGTAGGGCTATTCTAGCGTAATTCCGTTACCATGTGTCTTAGATGTCATTTACCTGCAGAGTGTGAAATTCTTAACTTGAAAGTAGAAAAATTTTGATGGATGTGGTACTTAGAAGTTACGCGATCTTGATTGACATAGTTATGACTTCAAATCACGGTCGTTAGCCTGAACATTTTATGTTTTTTGACAATAAAAACTCATTTAGCGCCTATACACTTGTACCAGTTCAAGGTCAAAGGCTAGAGAGTACTTATTTAGTGGTTATATTATAGCTAAAGGCATACACAATCTTTATCAAGACATTTCAGAATACATGAGTGCCAAGAATGTGTATTTTTTCCAGTGTATTTCAGAAGGCGTAATTCCGTTACCATTTGTGTAATTCCGTTACCACTGACTTTATAGGGAAAAAGCCTGCTGCTTTGAAAATGTGATGAAATATTTGAAAAACAATACACCTGAATTGAAGTCAACACAATCAAAGATGAAATCAGACAACAACCTACAGTGTATGTGTTATAGATTTCAGAGAAACAACTCCCAAAGTCAGAGTTGAAGTTGTGACTAAATTTTCTGGTAATTCCGTTACCATCGCACATAGACCTCCTCTGTAACCAACCAAGTGAGAACATTTAACAAATTTGTATTTGGGGTGACAGTGTGAGTACCTCTGCATCTTTTAAATGTATCAAGAGAAGGCAAAGTAATCAATCCTGTATACAGGGTGAAAGAATATGAGCCAAAATTCTCTGATTTGTAATTCCGTTACCGCGGAATTGCCCATATACTGATTCAAATTTTTACAGTGGTTGTTTCTATCCATAACTCACATTTTAGAACTATTTTAAAGCACTAATGCTGGGTTTTTGTTTCATCTGCAAATGGTAAATTATGCCTTTAAGCCCACTTCCAAGGTATGAGAGGGCCAGTAAATTTCACAGTTATTAGACTATTGCGAAATAGGGCATTTGATGTCCACATTTACGTGCCAAGAGTGGCCTTCAAAGGCGGATACCGGCATGATACAAGCCATCATCGTCACATTCGAAAATGAACAGCATAAATGCACATTATTTAAATTTTAGTTACATTTTTTCCCCCTTGTTTCCAGACAATGAATAGAGTGACTTTATCAGAGTAACATACAGATGGGCTTTAAAACAAATAACTTCCGGGAATAAAGTGGAATATATGTACCAGAACCAGGGGCGGATCCAGGGAGGACCGCAACCGGCGCACGCCCCCCCCCCCTTTATTTTTTGTTGAAACAGAAGAAATAAAAAGAAAAAAATAGGGAGAGGGGTGCGTGTGCCCCCCCCCCCCTTTAATTTTGTAAACACGCCCCCTCTTCACGGAATTCCTGGATCCACCCCTCAGAACGATTATCATTTTCTCATAATAGTTGATAATGGTGGCTTTGTTCTGATCTGTCGAGTGCCTCACCTAGATTCATGACCCAACACTTACAAAATGGATGGTAAGACAAAAAAAAAATGGTAGAAAGTCATTACTGTGACACAATTACCAGTGAGACACTGCCTTTACAAAGTTGCGATGAAATGGTAATGTGAATTTTCTTGGAAAAAAACAACAAAAATACCGCACAAATAGAGGGGAAACAAAAAGTCCAAGAACTGGTACCTGGTAAAGTCACTGATAGATTGGCTTGAATTTTGCTTCCTTCTACATCTACATGAATTTGAGAGGGAAGAAAAACATTTTCCTTTTTCCCCTGAAGTAATTTATCAAGTCCAATGCAAGCATGGTGTCAATAAAATCAATCTGAGGGTAGAAACCATGTAGCCGTACAGACAGAACACCAATTAGAAAATTATTAATAATGATATCTACAGATGTGCTATTGAAGCATACAGTGGGCTCCTGTTTGTGACAGAGTCTTTCTGAAAAATTAGATCAGTTCATCACATCAAAAGTTTTGGTTCTATAAGCAGTTCACAAAACTAAAACGTGCACTGCCAGTGCTTTTCTGGGATCCCACAAACTGCTTTTTTGACCAGAATTTTTCATAAATCATTCTCCAAGGTGATCAGCTTTTGTATCAATCTATTCACAAATGATCAAAAAAAAAATTGCATGCAAACTCTTGAGCAAAGCTAAATTATGATTCAATCTTATTTACACTTAGTGCAATTTTTGATTTGCTTTCATGTACTGCAAAGCAGAGATGCAATAATTCCATGCAATCTAAACAAAAGCAAATCATAATTTCTGAAGGGAATACTGCTGATGCAGAGCAAATGCAACTTTTATTCCCCTCTTTTATAGCATAATTGATCTTATTTTCATGCACTGCCATGCACAAGCAAACCAAGCAAACCAAGAAAGCATAATTTTAGGACAGCAATCTTTCTTTGCAGAGTACGAACTATCAAAGTCTTCAATCACAAATCGTCTTCGTGCGCATGGTGGAATGTTGTTAGCGCGCTTCCCTGCACATGGCAGAATGTTTTTAACCCTACGCACACTCCCAAGCGCTGGCGACAATCTGCCATGTGCAGGGAAGCATGTTAACAACATACTGCCATGCGCACAACAAAATTATCTTGGTAAGAGATCACTTCAAGCTGACTCACAAAAAAAAACAAAATCTTATCACAGATTTTATGATTATGATATACAAAAAAGAGTAAGGAGCCAAAAGAAAATTTGACATTCAAACAAGACAGAATGCTGACTCAACAAAATTAAAAACATGATCAACCAAAAGAAAATTGACATGAAGTAACCACATGGTGCAGAGGATCTAACAATTTGTTGAACATAATTTAATACAATAATCATATATCGAGACAAAATATTTTGCAAATGACCAGGAAGGGCTTGCAAGAGACGACTACTGCAATTTATTTGGATCGTGCATGAGTAACATTAAACAACAAAAGGAAGAGGCACTAGAAATAAAGGGAAGAGGATTTAAGGATGATCACAGAAGTTTTAGGAGTCCTACCTTGAGCAACAGCAAGCAATCAGCCAGATGAAGACTCCGATGGCCACGAGAGAGAGGAAACAAACGATGATGACGTATAGGATGCTCCAGTCTGACGGGATATAATGAGGTAAATAGTGGACAGAAAGTTATCACGGGAAGAAAAGTATGACAAGATATAAAGGGGGACTTTCCCCAAATATACATGTGAATTGAGTGAACGCAGCAATATTGGTAGAACACATCAGTGAAAGTTCGAGGAAAATCCAACAATCCAATCAAAAGTTATGAATTTTTGAAATTTTAATGACCAGACTGCTGGAAGACAAAATTTCTACAGATTATGACATCACATATGAACATACACATTAGATAGATGTAAAGGAAATATCAAGAAAAATCCACAAAATATCATTTCATATGAAAAGAAAACATTCCCTGGACTTGCAACTGGCATATGTTGCGGGTAATGTCATTCCTCCTGCTTTCTGAAAGAGGTAAGTCTAGTGTTCCTTCATTTTGCTACAAAAGTGTAAATATATTGAGTTTTCTTCATAATTTCTTTATATATTTCTTTGCATTTGGGGGTATCATTCCCCTTTAAAGATGCACTATGATTACTGTCTTTTCACCTACAGGTAGAGTTATACATTCCTCTCTCCCTCTCTCTCTCTCTCTCTCTCTTTTTGTAACATAGTGCTCTCAAAGCTGGAAGTTATGACTGTTAAAGTTGTTTTTTGTCCAGTACACCACAACCAAGATGATCTTCAGAACAAATCTCACCACATTAGGTGCACTACATATCACCTTTCACTTTGTCCAGTTATCCTAGAGAACTAATGCAAAGTGATCCGCTTCGACATTTTTGTTTTTTTGTTTTTTTGTTTTTTAAACATGATTACTCATCCCAAATCAGATCTACACCTCCTCACTCACCACAATTATGTTCTCCGTCTCCCAGCTTGACGCGGAAGAAGTTTTCCATCCAGAAGGTTTCGCACACGCACCGCTTCGTGTACTGGTCGCACGTGCCGTGGCCCGAACAATTATTTTGGCAGACTGGAGGGAGGAGTAAGCAGGGCAGACAGACAGAAGACAGTCAGAAAAACACATTACACACATGATTAGTGCTAAAAGGCATTGTGATATATAAGAAAGAAATATTGATTTACAATCAGAACAGCATAGCATGACAGACTCTGATTCAATAGAGTTTAACTTGCCCTCCTAGGTCTTACAGTAAAAGTCCACCTTCATATACATGTGGATTGAGTAAATGCAGCAATATTAGTGGAACACATCAGGGAAAGTTTGGGGGAAATCAGACAATCCGTTCAAAAGTTACGAATTTTTAGGGTAAGTATCTGCACAGTCACTGCTGGATGAGAAGACTACTACAGCGTATGATGTCACGTGCGTACAACGCTATAAGGAGACTATAAAGAGAATTTCAGACAATTTTACTTTTTGAAAAAAGTGCACATTTCCTCGACCCCTCACTGATGTATGTTACGGGTAATATTATTCCCCCTGCCTTCTGAAAGAGAGAAGTCAAGTGTTCTTTTATTATGCGAGAAAAATGAAAATATGTTGAATTTTCTCTATATTTTCTTTATATTGTTGTACACATATGACATCACAAGCTGTAGTAGTCTTCTCATCCAGCAGTGACTGAGCAGAAACTTCAAAAATTCATAACTTTTAAACGGATAGTCCGATTTTCCTCAAACTCATGCTGATGTGTGCCACTAATATTGCTGCATTCATTTAATCCACATGTCTATGAAGGTGAACTTGTCCTTTAACAAAGCAATCCACCTATAAAATGAGTTGCGCACTTCAACAGAAAATGTGCTAAATCCAGTATTGATAATGATTTAAGATGTGCAAAAATCACTGGTCATTGTCTTTACCCTTCCTAGCTACAAGGAACATCAGTGTTCTAGCCATAACAAAAAATCATGGGCACACATACAATGCACTCCAGTTGGACCCAAAACCAACAAGGAAAAGTAGAAATTACGCGGTGCGTAACATATGTCCCCGCCGGAAGTAGCATTTTGTAACAAAATGTGCAATATAGGTAAAAAATCAAGGTCAAAGGTCAAAGAAGTCAAAGGTCAAAATTCTGTGTAGAAGTTTTGAAGCCCTCACCTAGTGCCATCACATAAAGCAAATGGAATCGAAATTGGGTTAGAAATGGCGAAGGAGTAGCATTTTGTAGCCAATGTACAATATAGGTCAAAAATCAAGGTCAAAGGTCAAAGAAGAGAAAGGTCAAAATTCTGTGTAGAAGTTTTGAAGCCCTCACCTAGTGCTATCACATAAAGCAAACGGAATCGAAATCGGGTTAGAAATGGCGCAGGAGTAGCATTCTGTAGCAAAATGCACAAAATAGGTCAAAAATCAAGGTCAAAGGTCAAAGAAGTCAAAGGTCAAAATTCTGTGTAGAAGTTTTGAAGCCCTCAACTAGTGCCATCATATAAAGCAAACGGAATCGAAATCGGGTTAAAAATGGCGAAGGAGTAGCATTTCGTAGCAAAATGTACAATATAGGTCAAAAATCAAGGTCAAAGGTCAAAGAAGTCAAAGGTCAAAATTCTGTGTAGAAGTTTTGAAGCCCTCACCTAGTGCCATCACATAAAGCAAACGGAATCGAAATCGGGTTAGAAATGGCGAAGGAGTAGCATTTTGTAGCAAAATGTACAATATAGGTCAAAAAATCAAGGTCAAAGGTCAAAGAAGTCAAAGGTCAAAATTCTGTGTAGAAGTTTTGAAGCCCTCACCTAGTGCCATCACATAAAGCAAACGGAATCGAAATCGGGTTAGAAATGGCGAAGGAGTAGCATTTTGTAGCAAAATGTACAATATAGGTCAAAGGTCAAGGTCAAAGGTCATGACTGAAATTCTGTGTAGAAGTTTCAAAGCTCCCATGTAGTGCTATCATATAAAGCAAACAGAATCAAAATTGGCTCATAAATGACAGAGAAGTAGCAAATTGAAGATTTTGATCACACACGGACGCACACACGGACACACGGACACACGGACGGACGGACGGACAGACGGACGGACGGACACACGGACACACACACGTACGGAGCCCGTTTCATAGTCCCCTGCTCGAACTCGTTCGGCGGGGACAACAACCTCCTGATTACTACACAGGTGTCATATCCATTCGACTACCAAGCTTACGCCTCACAGCCAGTGATGGTTCTAATCCCTTTGTAGCAGCAGGCACTGGGTATTTATGCAAATCAGTGATTGATTCATTAATTCATCAATTCATTAATTAAAGAGCAGTTCAATAGAAATAAATCCCAGTGAACTGGTCAAACACACAAAATTGGCTGATTTGCTTGGGTGGTGTGGCCTAAGTGCGACAGTCACTAAAGCTATTTTTTTTTTTTTTTTTTGGGGGGGGGGGGGCAGGTAGACTAGGAAATCAATACGGAATGGATAACCATTTGGTGGTGCATTTGTAGGTGGTTTCACAATACACCAAGTATTCTTTCTTGAATGTGAGAGTGGTCCTGAAAACAAGGACCTCCTCAATCTTGACGTTTCGTTAAAACATGTTCTGACCATCCTCAGGAGAATGAGAGGTAGGTAAAAAACAAGCTTACAGAGAGAAAAAAAAAAACATGCTTCATGAAACATTGAGATTGATAGGGTCCTTTTCAGGACCCCTCTCACATTCAAGGGAGAATACATGGTGTGCCATGAAACCACCTATTACTAAATGTTCCATCGTCACGGAAACCTTCTAAGAAGAAACATACTACCGCTGTCCAACTTACCCACGGTATCGTACTCGAGGACGGGGTAGTTCAGGAGGGTCTTCTGGGCAGCGATCCCCTTGCTCTTCAGCCGTCTGATGACCTCTACACCGGACAGTGGGAGGTGGGACGTCTTGTTCTGGGCCAGGAAGATCACCTTTAACCTACAAGGGCAGCAGACAAGCACACAATTGTAACACTGCATGGTCAGTCTGGTCCAGCAGGGTCACAAGCCCTATGTCACCATCTCACAACTTGCATACAATTATTTGTGAGAAATGTGTGACCTATCTGTTGACTAGAGACATACAGCTGACGACTTTGATAGCAAAATAAATAAGCTCCATTCTTGTGAATTTGAGATATTTGCAATTAAAGTTGCTAAAAGGCAATGAAAATTTTAAGAAAAATATGTGACATTTTCGACCATAACTTCAAGAAAGATTCTTGTCATGTAACAAATGAGTTATCACTGGAAATATTTCATTTAGCTGTATCTAATAATGGACTTACATTGTACTTCAAACTGTTTGCAAATAGCGCTAAACAAGTTTTCGGTCAAATTTGATAATGATATTAAATATATGGAAAATAAATATAGTGCCTACTACAAAATGTTTCTATGCGCTTTACAGATAATAACAACCAATGAACATTGACAGTTACCGAAAAAAAAGCAAAAACAAGTGGCATGTGGTTAGTAGTGTGTGTGCCTTTAAACAGTTACTAGACAGAACCTGCATGTTTGTATGATATGCCTTTAGGCATATTCAGTAAGTTTAGTTTTGTTTTCTTATAGTTTAAGTGACATGTCTTGTCATCCTGAGCCTTCAGCAATCAGGAGGATGGGTTGATGGGTGGAGGGGAAGATGGGTGGGGAGGAATTTTTGTCTTTTTTTTAAAGTCAGCTGCACTCAAAATTTAGGCAGAGCATAGCCCTATCTGCAAAATAATGCGGAGGTCTCTTATTCCTCATGTTACGTACAGTGCATATTACAACAGTTTGCTTGTTTGCGTTTGTGTATGTGTGAGAGTGCAATTCAAGGCACAAATCATTTTCACTTTGAATGCAGACTTGCACATCACCATGGCAACCCCTCCATCTGGCTAAAAAACAAACAGACAAACAAACAAATAAAAAACAAAACAGAACATGTCTTGTCCAGCATGTTATAGAGCAGACTGACCTGTTTGAGTCTGTGTGTGAGATCCTGCGGAACAAGATGTCATTGTCATTGACTCCCAACATGACGGCAAGGGGTAGCAACAAGTCCTCCTATTACATGAAATCATTGAGCACATATCAATTATTATCAAATATTGAAAATGTGAAAATGTAGACAGATTCTCAGCAGTAACATCTATAATGACATGCTATAAAAAGAGCACTTGTACTTTTTGAGTCAATGGACTTTGCAAACTCTGTGAAATCTAATATGGGGTTAAATAAAGAAATGGAAAGAGAGACAGACAGACAGAAATAACTAAGAATTCATATCATATTCCACATACATTTTTGTACTAGGAATGTTGCAATAGGATTGGTCCAGAGCTGATCACGTGATGAAGCGTAGTTTTGCCCATTACATCACCTGAGAAGAAAAGTTCATTACACTCTATGTTGATAGTCCCTTTTGTTTCGCTGATCTCCACACAGTCTACACAGTCCTAGCGCAAGATGAGTACGCGCGAAATAAAAGTGCATTGCACTGTGGACTATCATGTGACCTAGGTCACTTGATAGTACACAGTGCAACACACTTTCAGTTCGGTGCCGCCCAGTGCGCGCAGCAAATTCATTGTTTTGTCATCTACGCGCACACGTAGCCTTACCCCTAAGGATACCTAAAGACAGCTAAAACGGTTTCAGATGTGGAATAAGATGGGAATTTCTAGGACCCTAGATGTGGAATATAAAGCAAATAATCAACTTTTAGTTTCAGGCAATGAGACAAACTATCACTTCCTCGGCGATCTGAATGTGTACGCTATCTTTCCTCAGCTGCATCCAGATTGCCTCAGAAGTGATAGTTTGTCACATCACCTTCACCAACGTTGATTATTTGCTTACTATATACAAGTGTATAAGCATCACCAATCTCCCTTATCTCTGTCAAACCCACCTCTCCCCCATATCCAAGATACATAACGAAGGTCTGCCAACTCACCTGATCTTGCCTGGTAAAAGATTTGATGTCGACATCAAAGATGAGTTGAACCAAAGAAAGTATGTTGGGGTCTGCAAAATTCAATGAATTAATTGATGGAATGAATTGGGGTCTCATCCACAGGTGCTTATATTAAGATTTCTATAGCGTCGCAGAGGTGACAAGACATTGTATCTCAAATTTTGCTGAAAATGACTATTTTTTTTTTTTTAATTCATGGTCAGATAATCAGTTAAAAGCATAATTTACCATTTGCAGATGAAACAAAAACCCAGCATTTGTGCTTCAAAATAGTTCTAAAATGTGAGTTAGGGATAGAAACAACCAATATAAGAATCTGAACCAGTATAATCGATGTTAAGTATTGTTAAATATATGAACTGTGAACAATAGTTATAATAAAAATGTTTCCAGACTACACAATCTTTAGTTATGGTTTAATGAGAAAAATAGTGATATCTCCTTATATTATAGGCTTTATTGCAAAAATTTTATATGGTAGGATGTTTTGTGATACAACTAACTGACACATGTGCATCAAAAGTGATATCTTTCACATTTTTTAAATCACTGTTCCCAAAGGTAAACAGGACCTTTAAGTGATGTCCTGTCCAAATCCTAGCTGTCGTACCAAAAAACTGATGCCACCACAACATGCCAAAGGAAAGGCTATCCCTTTTGATATAGTGCTTTAGCTGCCACATTTTTTTTTTTTTTTTGCTCTCCTGAACATCTGACATTTTGTAGATACAAGGTCTTGTCGCCCCGGCAATGATACAGTTATTGTAAGTGATACAGAGAAAGGTTCAATAAGAGTGGGTCTGCTGGGTACAGTGTATGTGTTTCTCACATATAATTACTGGAAAGCATATGACTGAATTGTTTTCACTCAAATACATCATATCTATCGTACGGCATAAAAGTTCACCAAGTATTCGAAAACAAACTGAGTGAATGAAAAAGCACATAAATTGATATATGAACATACAAACACACCCACAAACAAACGTATAATTGAGATTAAATATGCATGCATTTAGATCTTTGAACACACAGCATTACAATTCAACCACACAAATGGAAGATTTCAGCAAATAACATAAATGGTGTGAAACATACATACATGTATAATATGTACAACTGTATATATCAGATATTATATATTCTTTATAAACATTTGATAATTCAACTGTTCCATATAGATCATTACCATCTACTTCTACCATCACAGTTATATCAAACATCGATATAATTGCCATTATTATCATTATTATCATATCAATATATCATCATCATTATCATTGTTATCATTTTTTGTATCATTAATACCTATTCAAACTCAAACTCACCCTCTCTGACATGTACTGTCACAGTGTCTGTGCTGTAGGCGCTGTTTGCATCCGTCACATTGAGCACAAATTTGTATTTGCCTGGAACCAAGTCTACCATTCTCAGGATCGCCTCATGATCAGAGCTGCCAACAACCACCTACAAATAAAGAATGGACAATCATTAACATGATGGGTGCCATGGCACTGCATTGCGCAATGACTGATGAATGAATTGAGTAGCATAAAGACTGTGTTGACTGGAATTACGAAATACCAAAAGACTTACATACAAGTACTTAATTTGATGAAAGTTAACACACAGTGACAGACCTGTAAGTTATTTTGTCTGACAAGAAGCTACAAGTAAACCAATTTGGGTTTTCATTAATGACTGACTCATTACTACCCCAACTTACAGTGGGCCAAGAACATGCATGTATGTACCATACATACATACACAATGTATATTGCTGTACATTATCTATTATTACATTATTATCAGTACATTATCTGCCACAGTATCTACATCTCACAGAACCGCCTGCTTTTAGTGTCAGCCAACATCACTAATTTACGATTAAAGGAACTAAAAACATTAACTCTCATTCTTCTTTTTTTTTTGGGTAAGTGTATTGGAAACATCTAATACACTCATACATCCATTATGCATGCATCCATTATGTGTGTAGGAGATAAGCATATGACATCTACTATGGACAGTATGGGATATTAAAACTCAATTTGGTTGCTGATATGCCTATGGCAGCTACATGTACCTGCCTAGAAAGGTCAGCTGTTGTATATAAGTTTTCTCACAGTGGATAATCTGTCACAATGAGGCAGACACACTCCCTGGTGAATTACTGTACGAGCTGAAATTTTCGCCGTGGTTTTATTTTTGCGAATTTTGCGAATCGCCTTTTAACCGCGAAAATAACAACACGCGAAAATGACAACCCGCGAATAGTTAAGTTCAGTTAGACCCTCGCAACCGTGAAATGAACAACATGCGAAAATGTCCTCCATGCAGCAATTTGCGAAAATATCTGTACACAAAAATTTCAGCTCGTACAGTATTTCATGCCAAACGAGACCCAAAACGCAGATACATGTAGGGGCCCTGTATTATTGCTTACCCCTCCAGCTGGGCTGTCCTTGGTTCTGATCCATTGGTAGGACACGATCTCCCGGTCATCGTACGACAGTGACCCGTCCAGCTCCAGACCAGCAGACGGAAGGATGACTTCCTGGTCTTCTCCAGCCACGGCCACAGGGGCCTGGTTTTTCACTGGACATTGGGGAGTAGAAATTGCGAGAGGCAGTTTTGAAAGGTCTTGCTGTCAATATTTATCTAAGTTGGTAGTTATCATCTTTCCCATGCTTGATACATGCCCACTGTTTGCAAAACATTTCAATACCAACTCTGAAAATGAGTTTGCGAAGGCCTTTTCGATCGCATTTTTTGAGTTCTTGCATTTATCATGATCTCTATTACAAGTCAAGAGGAAGGACTTGTCACTATACAGCTCCACTGCACTGTTTGATCAAGGAGCAGAGATTATGTAATTGGCATGGGTAGGTCCAAGATAGAGAAGTGTTTAAAAACAACCTTGCATTTACAGCTGTATCTTCTCTACAGAAACACATTCGAGATCACACTTTTTCCAGTGTTTCAGAATGGCAAATCTAACCCCATCATCAAAAACAGCTTCCTATTCATCAACAGCCCAAATCTCCCTGAAAGTCATTGGGAAACCATAATTCTATGCCAGATGTGAGTTGATAAATGTATCCTATATCAATTCCACTAATACTGCTGTGATTATCCTGAACACTCATCATCATCATCATCATCATCAATAGAACTTTAATCACTCCTTCTTATTTCTCCTCCAAACAACTTCAAGACCCTTTACCTGATTCTCACTCTATTCTTCCTTACTTTGGTCCCTGTTTCCTATTCTTCCCATCTCCATTAGTGAAACCTCAACTTCCAGCTCACCGCTGCCCATCAACTGCCACTATTTGCCATCCTTACACTCTCCCTGTCACCTCCCTCCTCCACTCTTCTCTTTCTACTTCTAGGGTCTTCTTTTGTCTAATAACAGTCCTTTTAAAGACTTTGTAGACATGGTGTCACTGCAAACCTCTCTTTCCAAGAACTTTATTTACTCAGGTTTGAGTTTCTTCAGTTTGTCTCCCTCTACAAATGGAAATTTGTTAAGATCGCAACTGCTGATCTGTAAATTAACAAACATGTCGGAAAAAAGGAACCAGTGGGACTCAAACCTGTCATCTACTGCTTTTCGGGCAGCGACACTACCACCAGGCTGTCCCTGGTTGCCGGCAGTGACACAATGAACATGGAACAAATACCCAAGCTCCGAAATTCCGACATTGTTATGTTAGATGACAGGTTCGAGTTCCACTGGTTACTTTTTTCCGACATGTTTGTTAATTTACAGATCAGCAGTTGCGATCTTAACAAATTTCCATTTGTAGAGGGAGACAAACTGAAGAAACTCAAACCTGAGCCTTCACCCCTCTGAATAATATCTTTCTTTCATTCAACTTTAATTACTGTTGCTCAATATCTAAATAATGCTTGTGCATTCATGGACCATTGTGTAAGGGAATAAACTGTGATAAATCTGCGTTTAAAAAAAGCATATTTACAGTACATTTTTGTCTGTATGTCAATGTCTGTGTGTGTGTGAGCAGAATGCATTAAATGCATTTCAAAAGACATATTGCACAAACACAGACAAAGGTTTGTGCATACATTAGCAGTTCCATTGCTGGAGGTTTTTGTTTTGGTGCTTTTCTATCGAACAGGGGGATGGAGTTGTTCCATAAGTGATGTAACTTTCCACATCATTTAAAGGTCTACTTAATCCATGTACATTGTGTGCTATTTATGCATCAATGCAGTCTCCATGTTAAGAGGAGACAAAATCATCACTTTTTGCAGGGAAGCTAACCCTGTGAACAGTAGTGCAGGATTCCAATGGCTGAAAAACTTAATTTTTGGTGGAACAACAGTAGTTTTACCTTTCCTGCAATGGACATATTTTACAGTAATACAATTTGGAAATATGCAGTAATTTCTCTAAAACCTGCAGTATTTTGGGCCAAAAATAAATAAATAAATAAACAGTTTTTGAAAAAATATTCTATGAAACCCAAAGTATTTCTGGCAAAACAAAAACAAAAACAAAAAACACAGCAAAAGAAAAATGATAATAACATTTGGCATCTTTGTTTTATGTAGAAGAGACGCACCTCTCAGAGAGCACTTACCGACTTTGACAGACACCGAGACTTCGTCTGAGGCCGTCTCCCCCTGCCCATCTGTCACTGTGAGGCGGAAGACGTACGTGCCTGCTGCAAGCTTTGAAACTGTGACCCTCTCCTTGTCTGGATTATCAAGGACGGCATCCGTAGGACCACTACAGGCACAGAAGGTGAATGATAAAAAAAAAAATGGTAATGGTGGAGACACCATGGGTTACTGGTCAGTCTCCCTTTCAGCAACTCTCCTTGTTCCCTACCGTATCCAGGCAATTACCCCCAGAGGGCAATTACCCCCCGGCTAAACACTGGTTAGTGGTAAGGTTAGAGTAAAAGATTAGGGTTAGGGTTAAGTTTAGGGTTAGGAGTTTGGGTTAGGGTTAGGATTAGGGCCAGGGAAAGTGTCCGGGGTAATTGCCCAGGGGGTAATTGCCCTAGACCCGTTCCAAAGAGGTAGTTTGTGGTCTACAACAACAGAGTGAATTCTGACTGACAGATCCTAGACAAGAAGCAGGCCAAGAAGGAATCAACTGACAATGAACTGGTGAATAACATTATCTTTCAATTACTGTCAAATGGGCTGGGAAATGATAACGCCATTTGAATCTATCACATCACTACACTGTACATCATCACGCACAGTAATAGAGAGCCATATCAGGATACATTATGTTTATTCAACTTCTTTTCCCTATCTAGAATAAAGCAGTATTGGTTGGCTTCATTTGGGGATGGGGAATTCTTCATATGATACTCCCTCAGACCACATTACTCTCTTCCAGGCTCACACACCTTGTCTTGGCTCCCCCACCCCACAAGTCAATGTTTAACCCACATGCAATTACTCTCTTTGATGGTTTGGAAATTTTCACTGATATAACAGGGATTACTGAACTGCGTCATCTATGATACCAAAATCAGGAGTAGATAAGAAATGAACCTGCAGCCCCTCCCCTCTAAGCCTATAATCTAGACGGAAGATGCAGCTATGGTCTTTATTGTCATGCTAAACGTCCAATGCAGCAAGACTATTGTCTTTGCTACGCAATACATCTTATGCGGTGAGACTACACACAGTGGATGCTCGCGAAGCATCCACCGCCCCATGTATATCCACTCGTCTTGCTTTAGTTGTTGTTTTCTTATCATCAACTATGAATCCGTGGCATAAAACTGCCATCAATTCATAGTCGATAATAGGAAAATAATGACCAAAGCAGGATGAGTGGATAAAGGAGGTGGACGCTTCCACTGTTCGTAGTCTCACTGCATCAGACATATCGCTTAGCAAAGACAAGATTCTCACTGCATCAGACGTATCGCTTAGCAAAGACAAGATTCTCACTGCATCAGACGTATCGCCTAGCAAAGACAAGATTCTCGCTGCATCAGACGTATCGCCTAGCAAAGACAAGATTCTCGCTGCATCAGACGTATCGCCTAGCAAAGACAAGATTCACACTTCATCAGACGTATCGCCTAGCAAAGACAAGATTCTCACTGCATCAGACGTATCGCCTAGCAAAGACAAGATTCTCGCTGCATCAGACGTATCGCCTAGCAAAGACAAGATTCTCGCTTCATCAGACGTATCGCTTAGCAAAGACAAGATTCTCACTGCATCAGACGTATCGCCTAGCAAAGACAAGATTTTCGCTGCATCAGACGTATCGCCTAGCAAAGACAAGATTCTCGCTGCATCAGACGAATCGCCTAGCAAAGACAAGATTCTCGCTGCATCAGACGTATCGCCTAGCAAAGACAAGATTCTCGCTGCATCAGACGTATCGCCTAGCAAAGACAAGATTCTCGCTGCATCAGACGTATCGCTTAGCAAAGACAAGATTCTCGCTGCATCAGACGTATCGCTTAGCAAAGACACGATTCTCGCTGCATCAGACGTATCGCTTAGCAAAGACACGATTCTCGCTGCATCAGACGTATCGCCTAGCAAAGACAAGATTCTCGCTGCATCAGACGTATCGCCTAGCAAAGACAAGATTCTCGCTGCATCAGACGTATCGCTTAGCAAAGACAAGATTCTCGCTGCATCAGACGTATCGCTTAGCAAAGACACGATTCTCGCTGCATCAGACGTATCGCTTAGCAAAGACAAGATTCTCGCTTCATCAGATGTACAAGTGTATCACTTAGCAAAGACAATAGTCTCGCTGCATCAGATGTGTAGCATGACGATAAAGACCATAGCTGCATCTTCCGCCTAGATTATAGGCTACCCCCCTCCAAAAAGAAAGAAATAAAGAAAGAAAGAGGGGCGTCGGCTGACCTGACTTGCTCCCAGTGGTAGCTGGTGATGGCAAGGTCATCGCTGCTTCCCCTCCCGTCCAGCTCAGTGCTCTCTGTTGGCAGGGAGAGCTCCTTGTCCGGCCCAGCATCTGCCACCGGAGGGTCATTTTGCTCTGTTGAGAAAAATATGCACCCACTTTCACTAACATCTGCAGTCAACCTCGCGAACAGCGACCTCTGACAAATCAAAAAATTAGCTAGGTGGAAGAAAAATTCCACCCATGATGGATAAAAACATGTTTTAAAATTCTGTTGTCCATGTCAAATTTTACATAAGTCGGAGGATTTTCTACGCCCTCTTTGGAAATGGCTTAAAGTCGGACGATCGTCACCCCTAATGGTACATGTACGTTATTGTGTAACTCCTCCGAACGAATAAAATTTGCGCATGCAATTGCGCAATGCCAGACTGCAGTGCTATCCATAAATGTGTGGGACAATGCTGCCTCTGAGACACGTGTGTGTGTGTGTGTATGTATCATACACAAACATTGTGACCGCGAGCTGCAGTGATTGGAGGAGAGAGGCCAGAAGACGCTTGGCTCTTTTGGCCTCTCTTCATGCATATGCGCACTGTGAGTGTGCGTCCATTCGGATCCCTTCGGAAGCTCACGTGGCTCGGACAGCCATTTTGGGTCAGGTGATTTTGAGACCAGTGTGTGTTCGCTGACCCATTGAGCCAGCGCTATTCTCATTCGGTGTCATGACATTTGATACAGAATGGGGGGAGGCAGCGTGTTGCGTTCGTCTCCGTGCCGCACAAACCACTCGCCTCAACTGTAAGGCTTTAAAGGAGGTTGACTGTATTTAACCTCCAGTTGGATTTTTTTTTTTTTTTCATCAAGGACACAGGGGATATTTATCAATTTATGGCCTTGCTTGTATTACAATATTTGAAGGACATTATCCCAGTGATCCAGCACAGACAGGAAGTTACTAGCAAGCTCCACACAAACAGACAAACAACCTTAAAAGGACATGGCTAAAGTGATTCAGAAGGTTTCACAAAAAGAAGGGTTTTTTTATTTTTCTTAAATAATGTAAAGAAACAATTTATTTGTGGAAGAATGTCTAGACAGTAAACCCCTCTCACTCTTTACCTCTCTGCTTCAGCATTTTAGATTCCTTTTTAGCACAAGATGGACAGACTCAGAACCCATTCCTTTGGAGCCCACGGGTGTCGATCACCCTTTTTAATTAACTTTATTCATCTGAATTCTTCTGCTGATTTTTCTGCTGCATGTGTCTTTCAATACAGGTAAGTATGTGGATTAGTTATAGGATTCCAAAATATAACCTACTTGGGACAGCACTTTCCATTGTATGGTATCCCCATGCCAGCCAGCCTTTAAAAGGAGAAGAGAGAAATATTTTGGTTTTCTCACCTGGCTTTACAATGACAGTCACGGTGTCCTCGTCCTTCTGATTGCTGCGGTCACTGACGGTCAGCTTGAAGACGTACGTGCCTTCCTCCAGCTGGGTCAGGTGGAGGATCTTGGACGATGTTCCCTGGTGATAGAGGGCGACAGACAACATCTCATCCTCATTCTCATCATCATCATCATCACTGCTGTTATCTCAAGGAACATCATCATCTATAAATCATTTTCATCGTGAACACCATTTCATACACCATACTCTTCAAACATCTGATGAATTGGTCTGACTACTTTTACTTGTTAGTTTCTACACTACAGATTAATGCACTTGTCAATGTAATGACTCACCCCACTACCCCCGGACATGGGTGCGTCATTTCCTCGTTTGGTCCGTCAAATTTGTGACCCAGGTGTTCGTCATTTTACCAGCTTTGTCCGTCAAATTTTTGACCGAGGGGTGCGTCAAAATCCCATCATTGTCGGTCAAAATTTTGACCGAGGGGTGCGTCATGGTACGTCACTTGGCTATGGAAAATAACACGCATTATTTTGAACCGAGGGGTGCGTCATGGTACGTCACTTGGCTATGGAAAACTGCACGCATTTTTGCACGCTACCAGTACCGGATACACGTACCGCGAGTGAAATTACAGTGAGCGCTTTCCCGCGGCAAGTGAAAATCAAAGTCGGGAAGCGTTTTGGAATAAGAGGAAAAAATGCTTGCCAGAATCTGGCAAGCAAAGAATTTAAAAGCCACCCTTTCTCCTTACATTTTCCCTCCAACAAACCCATGAAATCATGCATACTCAATCTCAAACCAGGGACTGTTCAGCGATGTAACAACTTAGTTCAACCTTTACTGTCGAACACTTAGTGCCTATTGCATATTGCGATGCAACACCAACACACATGCTATCGAAGAAAGTTTGTTTACATTCAAATACAGTGTGCATCTAAATAATGTTCTGTGGTGACAAAGGCGAATTTTTGACAGTAAAAGAAGCGGCAGCAGAAGAAACTGCCTGCCGCATGCCATTTTCTGCTCGCGGGATAGCCCGACCAGCCAGAAGCGCGACGCTGTTAGCTGTGCGAATATCTACGTACAGCGACTAGGCTGTATGTAGTTACTCGCGGGAATGCTGTGGCGTGGCGTGTACCTGCGCTGCAGCAGTATGCATCCACCGCACTAGCTATGGCCGCGCACACACAGCGCATCTGCACACATGTGATTGTCATGTATGGATTGCATGCACAGAATACATACTACTACTGTAAGGAATATCGTAGCAGCAGCGTGATGTACGGTGAATGACGGTACGGTGCTTACAGGGCCATGATAAGGGAAACTTGCCGAAACTTTTACAAATTATGTTTACGAACCAAAAGAAAATGAAATTGCTTGAATAAAACGTATGCAAAAATCGTTTCAGTATTTACGGGGGTGTGTCAAATGTACCGAGGATGTCCGTCAAAAAAGTGACCGAGGTGTGCGTCACTTTCAACATGTTGTCCGTCAAAAAGGTGACTGTGGTGTTAGTCACTTGCAGCGTTTTGTCCGTCAAAAAAGTGACTGTGGTGTCCGTCAAAAACCCTGTGTGGTCAGTCAAAAAATGACCATGACGCACCCATGTCCGGGGGTAGTGGGGTGCGTCATTACATTGACAAGTGCATAAGTACAGGTATGAGAAGCCAATTCACAAAGTCAGGAAAAACTTCACTAATCCCCTTCCACGCACATACTGTAAAACTGGAAACTTTCGGGGTGTTGAAATCTTCGCGCATTTCGCTCAATTAGAAATGAGCGTGAAAATAAAAGCATGCAAATATTTTTGCTTGCCATTTGTTCCAGTCGTTGATGTCTTGATTCCACTGAATTAAAAACAAACAAAACTCTTCTTACCGGGCCCAGCACGAAAAATTCGTTGTGCAAAAATATCCACATTTACAGTACACTGTGTATTGATTGTCTGCATCACAATTGTGCGTCTATGAGTACACCGTATATGTATATTTACTGAGGTCCAAGGAGACTATCAGTATTTGCCAGTTTTTACTCATATATTCTGAACAAAGAGAAAAACTTTCTTCTCTGGTATTTCCAATATTACTCATTCAAGCGTATGGCTCAGTGTGCCTGGTTGATACCGTTTGCTGACTATTGCTAGTCATCTGAGGCAAACCATGAGTCGGCATCATTGTAGCACTGATTTATCAACATTCAACATTTCAGAGACAGAATGTGTAGGTCGGCATTTCATAAAATTGGTTTGGTAACTGGCAACGGGGTACTCACCGTCATATCTGCAACTTGTCCAGACATCTTGGTCCACTCAAAGCCTGTGATTTCATGGTCGTCACTGCTCTTTGAACCGTTGAGGGTAGCGAAGTTGACGGGGAGCTTGATCTCGACGTCGGGGCCAGCGTTGGCATGAGGCTTGTAGTCCTCCTCTGCAAGCAAAATCATTACAATCCGAATTTGAAAAATGGGGAAAACATCCTCTGCTATGAACATACAATCATTACTTCATCAGTACACAGTCGAACCTGTCTATGGCAGCCACCCAAGGGAGATGAAAAAAAGTGGCTGTTGTAGACAGGTGGCCGCTATAGACAGGGTCGTTAACATGGTTTTTCTCTAGGAGGGAATTACGTTTAGTGGTCACATACGGCAGGTGGTTGCTACAGGTATAGACGGTGGTCACTATAGACAGGTTTGACTGTATACATCTCAACAGAATAATGCAAACATGAAATTCTACAGAAAATAAAGGTACAATATCATTACACTGTAAGAAGTGTGCAATTAAAACAGAAAGAAGAAATATCATAATAGGCCTCAAGTAAAAATGCTGGATTTGGGGAGGAATGCTGCAGAAGTAATGTTTGTATTAAGGGTGAATTCCCCCAAAACAAGACAAACACATATTATGTTTGACCTTTGTTTTTGTTTTTACATTGTATAACAGAGTTGGAGAGACATCAGGCTTACAAGAGAAGTTAATGTGTAATTGCCTCTCATATGCAAGTTTCTGCACATGTTTGGTTTACAATGTATGTGGTGTTGAAACGCTGAAGTATGTCTCACTGCCAACTATTGACTCAGACTGCAAAAATCTTTCCTTTCAAGAGCCGTGTAAAAAACTCCACTGCCTTTCAGTCAAATATGTAACTCCAAATACACTAACATTGTATACGTTAGACGTAAGAGATGTATTAATAGGCATTCATAATAGAGCACCAAAGTGATGATGTCACAGTCTTTAGTTATAGCTTGGGTTGGAATCAAGTGTGAGCATGGCTAGCAACAATGGTATGTACAGATATTTGGGCCAGGTGAGGTTGTTTAGAACTGGTTTCCATGGGGATGAATAGACATCACATTTTGGTTCTCTAATAGCTAAGGAGAATCCAAGTTCAGGATTAGCTCCACCTCTATGATCCTGTTTTACAAGCCAGAATGGTCGGAGTGCAAATGAGCACCTTGAATGTATCAAATTATCAAACATTTTGTGAAAGAATGCAAAAAAAAAAAAAAGACTAACATGAATCTGTAATAGTACAGATTACAGGGCCGGGGGGGCAGAATCCGCCCCCCCTCCCTCGACGTTTCGCGCTATAATTCTGTAACGCGAGAAGGCCTCGTCGCGAGGCTTCTTGACTTTCTTTGTTCAAGTCTTGTGCAACTTTTGAGACCAAATTTGCAACGTCTGCGCATACTTTTTCGAAGCCACGCCCATTTTTGTAAGGGCATGTCGCCCCAAAACGGGCACAATTTTGTGATTTTGTGTCATTTCCTATGGAAAACAGTGCTCTGTCATGAAAGTCATAAAAACCTGATTATTTTTACAATTAATCACTTTCATTATATTAATTTTATGCTAATTATGGTAGAAAAGAGGTCAGTGACAGTTTCCAACTAGAAATATCACTTAAGGTGATTAATACCCCCGCCCCATGACGACAGTCTTACCAAAGGAATGATCTTTCCTTGATCTTCTGCCATTTAAATGCCGTTACCATGGCAACGCAGCTTCCGACACGTTCGAAAAATATGTCTTGCACATCTTCCCACCAAGACTATTGTGTGTGCCACATTTCATAAGCTTTTGTCAAAAACTGAGGAAGTAGTTCAATCCACAAGATCTTTCCTTGATCTTCCGCCATTAATATGCCGTTACCATGGCAACGCAGCTTCCGACACGTCCAAAAAATATGTCTTGCACATCTTCCCACCAAGACCAATGTGTGTGCCACATTTCATGAGCTTCAGTCGAATACAGAGGAAGTAGTTCAATCCGCAAGATCTTTCCTTGATCTTCTGCCATTTATATGCCGTTACCATGGCAACGCAGTTTCCGACACGTCCGAAAAATATGTCTTCCACATCTTCCCACCAAGATCAAGGTGTGTGCCACATTTCATAAGCTTTGGTCAAAAAACTGAGGAAGTAGTTAAATCCGCAAGATCTTTCCTTGATCTTCTGCCATTAATATGCCGTTACCATGGCAACGTACTTTCGGGTTCTGTCAAAAAATGCGTCTTGCACATCTACAACCAAAGGCCCACATCTGTACCAAGTTTCATGGAAATTGGGCAAAAACTGAGGAAGTAGTTTGCAACACAAAATTTTCCATCATTTTGGCTCATAATATGTGAGCTGTTACATGTACCATGGCCACATACTTTTTGTCACTGTCAAGAAATGTGTCATGCTGACCTATATCCTAAGACAAACATTCAATATGAATTCCATGAGAATTGGAAGAACACTGATGAAGCAGTTTTGCCATGAAGCATTTTGCCCTATATTTTACCAATAACATGCCGTTACCATGGCAACGCACCTTTTGCCACTGCAGAAATATGTGTCTTGCACATTAACATATTCAGATGAACATCTGTACCTAATTTCATAAAAATTGATCAAAAACTGTGGGAGGAGTTCGCGACGCAAGATTTGTACCCATTTTTGCCCATAATATGCCATTACCATGGCAACGTACTTTTTGGGTACTGTCAAAAAATATGTCTTGCACATCTACAACCCAAGGCACACATCTGTGCCAAGTTTTATGGGAATCGGTTGAAAACTGAGGAAGTAGTTCGCGACGCAAGATTTGCAACGGACCGACCGCCCGACCGACCGCCCGACCGACCGACCGACCGACCGCCCGACCGACCGCCCGACCGCCCGACCGCTCGACCGACCGTCCGCTGATTCCTATATACCCCCTTCAAACTTCGTTTGGCGGGGGTATAATAAGAAAACAAAGAAAAAACAAAAGTTGAAAAACAAGGAAATGCATAAGAAATTCTGAAAACAATAAAATACATAAGAATTGAAATGAGTTTTGGAAGTTTTTGTGATGTACAATTGTTGAATATGCTAAAAAAGATTTACAGACCAAAAAATAGACTCTCAATGCTTTTAATTAGGCTAAAATATGATTTTGAGCTTAATTTGCATAATTAATTAATTAAAATCAGAAATTGATTGTTTCAAAAAATCTTATGACACAATCTTGTAGATTATGACGTGGGTCTCACGCATGCCAAATTTCATCGCGATCGCACCACCGATGGCCGAGATCTCGGGGGGGGGGGGGGGGGGGGGGGGGGGGGGGGTCAGAATCCGCCCCCCTCTGGTCTTAGCATAGCCAAAAAAGCCCGGCCTGATTAGGGTTAAAGGAAGAAACCTGACCAGTTTCAACAAGATATACAAATGCAGATTTGAATATGAATGAATATATAATTATAGGGATATTTTGTGTCATAATTGCAGATTTCTGTAAATTTCAGCTGAGTTGTACTTACCTTCTTTGACAGTCACATTGGCTATTGTGGAGTTTGAAGCACCATCGTAATCAGTGACCGTCAGCCTGCAAGAAAACAGTTGGGTTGGTACAGTCATAATACATTGCACAGTTTGAAGGTGAGCCACGCCACAAGAATGTAACAGAGAGAACATCAATCTCATGTTTGTGAATTTCATCCATGCAAAAATTTTGTTTTACAGGATACTTGTGACCATGTAAAACAAGAGTACAGAGGTTAACAGAAAGAATAAAGGATACTGTGCCAGAAACCAGCCTCTATAAGATGAAAACAATCAGTCCTACCTGATGAGATAGCCAGGGTTTGCTTTCTAGCGAACCACGCAGCCCTCTAGGTTCGCTTTTTAGCAAACCTGGCAACCTGGGTTCGCTTTTTAGCAAACCTGGCAGTCCTCTAGGTTCGCTTTTTAGGGAACCTGAAAGCAGCATTCTCAGCAGCAAATGCTATTATTTTGCACATTGATGGACCAATTTTTAATATATTTTTCCCAAAATCTAATGCTTTTTTGTAGACTCTTTCGTAAAGTCTCTTTTTATTTTGGACTGGGTTATAGGCAGAGCTGCCAACTAGTACTGATTTTCAGTAATTTCTACTGAAATTGGAGAACAGCGTCTACAAGATGAAAACCATTAGTCCTACCTGATGAGGTAGACCCCTGGTTTCAGGTCGGTCAGCTGGAGGGTGTCCTGGTCACCCTGGATCTCGTGGTCACCTATTGGTCCTTTGAACTGCTCCCACCTGTAGCTGGCTATGCGGTCATTGTCGTCGTCTGTGCTCCCTGTGGTCATCAAAGGAGAGGATCAGGCAGAACTGTCATCGACTGATGGCGATTGACATCATTTATTGATTAAGAGTTCTCTAAACACATGCAATTGTTGTATTTACCTGTGACAGTTCAGATGACTGGCTGTCATTAGCCATCGTCTAGGAAAGATGACAGCCCATCATCGAAACTGTCACAGGTACATACAACAACTGATGGATGTGTTTAGAGAACTCTTTGCCTATATTCATCAACCATCCTTATGAACATATTTCGCAGTATCATTTATTGCTTTTTGATAGCAATGCTCAGAGATGCATTATTAAGGATACAATGCATTATTAGGGATACATAAATTTCTACACTTCACTAGGTACACCTTGCATATAGCAGGGCTTGAGACTGATAATTTCTTTCTTGTTTTTTCTAGTGGCCCATTCGGGTAACTAAAATTTTTTAATCAAAACTTTCTTTTTTTGCAAAAAAAGAAAAAGAAATGCAGTGGCCCAAAATAGCAGGAAATGTAAGAATTCTTTTTGAACTTTAGTGGCCCAATCAGGCCACCAATAGATTTCAACTTTTTGGAAATTTGGTGGCATGGCATCAATTCCCAGTGGCCCGAGGCCATCAGGCCACCAGGCCACCACCAATGTCGAGCCCTGCAACAGCATGTAACTGCATGGTAACAGCACAACAATCATCATAAAAGGTAGATCATTGCTTCAAGAAAGCAGAAATCATCTCCCATTATTATAACTGCCATAACTTTGAACACGTTCAAATTTCACCTGGAACAGGATGCCTATAATAAACTGTACGTGTATATTCAAAATGCCAGTCAGCTAAGATGTTATGCTATCATGTCATCTGCAAATCCTATTTGGTTACTCTATGAGCTGAAAGTTCAAATTATGGGCACTCGGCTGAGATTTGGGCTGAAAGTTGCAGAATGATGTATATGGTCAGGCAGCAGATTTTTACCTGAGCCGTCCAGGATGGTATCCGAGTTTGGGAGGGTGACGACCTGAGTACTCGGCTGGATGACAGCGACTGGAGGCTGGTTGATGCGGGGAGGAGGGACGACCGTCATGTTGACCTTGGCGGTACCGTAGGAGCGTGAGCCCGTCACCTCGACCTTGAACTGGTAGAAGCCGGCTTTGAACTTCAGAAGGGGAAAAAAATGACAGCGGTCAGGTTAGAAATTATGTTAGACATTCTACTATTCTTACACACAATATAATGTGTCAGAGCTCAGATGATATGAAGGGCGGTGAATAAACATTTTTAACAAAGATTTTAGGAGAACTGGCGAGACTTTGCAAAGGTAGGATCAATCATGAAGGATGTTTTCATCTTTAGTCTTCTTTAAGTAGACATCCAATCTTTCTAACATTATCACTTGTTTGTGATGGGGAAGGTTTGTAAGATGTCACATACAATAGCTATTGAGGTGCTCAGTTCCAAATGCAAGATGAATCCTCTCTGTGTTTACTTCATCCTAAGAAGATGAAAAAATTAAAAAAAAAGAAACAAGGGACCAGCTGACTGGCATAATCCTACATTTGAAGAGTTTGATAATATAAAACAGAGTAAAAGCTTATTAAGGTTCTTATCATTTTCACTGCTGTTTGGCAGCTTTAATCACAAAAATCTCAAATTAACATGAAAGGAGCCAACTCATTTTGCAATCAATCTCTTCATATACCCCATACAAAGACTGATTTTGAAAACAAAACAAATCAAGACAAAACAAAACGACAGAGGGACCCCACATAAAGTATAAGACTGATTTTGAGCACAAAAAAAAAAAAAAAAAAAAATTCATTTGGAAGCACTGCACACTCCACCACAATCTAAAAGATGCATTATTTGTCAAGGACAGGAGAGGGCGCCACTCACATTGGAGAACTGCATCTTGGGATCATCCTGGCCAGAAGAGGCCATCTGAACAGCACTCCCCTCCGGTTCGCTCACGACGCGGTAGGCGTACGTGTAAGGCACCTCGTCGGGCGGTTCCTCGGGGATCACGAAGGCGATGAGGCGAACGGTGTTCTCGTCGGGAAGCTGCAGGGTGCGGCTGTCACCGAGCGACACCACCAGCTGTACGACTGAATTGGGATGAAGAATCGTGAAGGGTTATAGTAATTGAAGGGTGGGAGTGAATAAAATGCCAAATTCAGAATTTAAAGAGGTAGTACTTATATAAAGAATTGTATTTGTTGTTGTTGTTTTTTTAACTTTGAGCAGTAGTGTTATGCTTTTTATTTCGTTCAGATCATTACAATTTTTCTTCCTTTGTTATTATGAATTTATCCCAAATACTTTACAAATATGAAAATGTACACAAACAGGATTTATCTCACAGTTAGAAATATACACCCTTCAAATTTCCAGAAGACTGGAAAAAATGGGAAAATCTCAGGGCTTTTAAGCACACGGTGATTCAAAAATATATTGATTTTTCACAAACAAAAAATCCATCAGATATAATCTAGAGTCTGTTTCACTCACAAGATTTCAAAAAGTTTGATGCATCATCTCATTATCTGCTTCAAATGGAATAGAGTGCTTGCTCAAGTGAAACATTTATTTTGTTTTCAAGAACTGAAAGAATGAAGATTGGTTTCTAGTCAGGTACATGTACTACTTTATAAAGATCATAAGTACTTTTTAGTGAAAGTTATTGTGAAATGCTCTTTCAGGGTAATGGTAGATGCTTGTATTAAACAACAACAGAAGATAATTCTAAAGTCTAGTAACTGCATACTGTAAAAGTGGAAATTATGGCTCTGTTTATATTTTCATGCATTTCGCGCAACCAGAAACTAGCGCGAAAATAAATGCATGCGAATATTTTTTGCTTGCCACATGTTCCTGTGCGTGATGTCTTGATTCCGTGGAATTAAAAACGCGCGAAACTCTTCCTACCCGGCCAAGCGCAAAAAATTAGTTGCGCAAAAATATCCACTTTTACAGTATTTCAGGAACTTATGTTGTTTTTGGTGACTCTTTTTCTTAGAGCAAGATGCATGTACATGTAATCTACAATATACATTTAAATGGGTTTCTAACATCTATAGACTCAAGGTACAAGTGTATATCTGAAGAAAATGAAGAATTTACATTGAAATCATTTTTAGAGTATTAAGATGTCCAGTGGGCTACATTACAATATACAAAACATCATTAACAGTTTTGCACTCACAATGTGATGATTCACAACTTATAATACCCAAGATGTAATGTAAGAAAATATCTGCAGAAAGCTCAAAATATTCTATTCGAAAGAAGTTAGCAAGAGCACCACTGAAGTATAGACCTCACTTCAGAAACAAGAGACACTACAAACAAACATTACAGAACCAACTCCACAGTCAGTGAAATAGATTCACAAATTCATTGATGATTGGCTAGTATGTGCTAGTATATCAAATTAAGTTGAGGTTACGGCAAGGGCGCTCTTAAATAATGTTGTTGTTGTGGGTTTTTTTTTCTAATTTCAACAATCTTGAGCTGTGCGGTTCCATTGCTATTGCATTCTAATGAAGCTACGTACAAGAAAAAAATGATGAAAATGACTGTCAAATGAACCTAAAACATCTACAATTTATGTACATCTGTGAGTGACTGGATTGAATACCAAAATAAGTTTCTGCAGAAGACAGTTGTTTCAACTTTCTGTGTGCCATACTCGCATACTGTAAAACATGATATATTCGTGGCATGAAATTTTGCGAATTGGAGCCGACGGCCTTTTTCGTGGCATGAAATTTTCGCGAATTGCCACTGGCGTTCAATGCATATAGTGCAGACAAGAACTTTTGCGTGCATTTTAATTTCGTGAATTTTGGCACTCACGAAATTCGCGAAATTAAAATGCATGTGAACATTCCTTGCTCTACAGTACCCGATTCAGTTGCTGGCTTGCCAAGTTTGAATATTTTGCTGGAACAGCCGCACACAAACGAATGGATAAATCACAATAAATGCCACAGCACATTGAAAGCATCAAGCCCGATTCCATTCCTTACACATTATAACACAGTACAGCTTGCAAATCTCTTTGTAACAACTGTGCAGTGCAGCATTTTCCAGCATAAATGCTTGATATATAAAGATTAAATGGCTTGAATCAAAATCAGAATGTCTTCCAAAAGTGACCATGCATTGTGGTCTCAGAATAGTGTGGCCCTAAGGATATTTACACCATGGCACACAAAGACCTAATATGTAACTCAAATGTAAAATGCAATTTTCTAGCATGGTCATATCTATTCAGAGACACCTGAACAGTGACAGTATAATTTTCAAAATATTTCCATGCTTGACGGCACATGTACAGTCCACTCCGCATAAGTTAATCCTCAGGGAACTGAGAAAAACTCATCGACTTTTAAGGCAATATCAGACTTCCGCATGTAGAGGAATAACAAATGTACGGCAATGACTGTCAATTGGGATCTTTCATTTTCATTGACTTTGCAAATTATTTGGCATATGATATGCTGCTGACTTTAGCAAAGTCGACTGTCTTCATCCATTTGAAACTAAGAGTGGAGCTCTGTCATTAGTTACTAGTTATCTTATTTTTCTAATTTGAGCTACAAGAACATGATATGATGTCTAAACCTTCCACTTGAAACCTCTGAAACATGTCATCATCACTTTGTTACCATGACAACAGGCAATGAGTTATCTTAAATCATAAGCAGTCTTTATGACGAGAAACAGATTTTCGGTCTTTTATGATCAAGTCCTTCTGATTTACGACCCTTTTTGCTGTAGGAATTTAAACATGATAGCAAATCAGCAGGGCCCACTTTTGCATGACAAATGGTAGCAACTAGTATATATTTCATGCATGCTAAGTTGCAGTGTCGTGATTATTGCTAGTAAACTACTGGTCTGCTGAATAGATTATATTTTGTGTTATTACGGTAACCCAATATTTCGAAATGATTGCAAATCTAATCATGCAATAGGTCAATGATCAATAAGGGTTTTTTGTGTCTGTTTTTTAAAAAAAGTTACAGCACTGCAAGAGTTTTTGTTTGTTTTGTTTGAGGGTTTGAGAGAAAGAAATAAAGAGCTGTCACAGATAGAGCAACCAACACCATTTTAGACTTAAAGCTGGACTATCAAGAGTACCGTACCACCCAAATACATAACATGTGCTTCAACTCACTTCCCCACTTGACTAGAATAAAGAAATTGAGGCATCTGGCATGTACCACATGATTACAGTAAAATAGTGTGTGAATTCTGGTCAATTAAGCATTACTTTATCATTAAACACCTGGCACACACCTATAGATGTTAAACAGTCACCAGACCTTTCGGCTAGAAACAATAAACTGATGACCAAATCAGCAGCAATTATAACAACAGAAAGGGGGCTTGCATGTTTAAAGGAAACCAAAACCCATGTGGATTGAGTGAAGACAGCAACATAAGTAGAACACATCAGTGAAAGTTTGAGGAAAATCGGACAATCGATGCAAAAGTTATGAATTTTAAAAAATTGGGTGTTGGAACCGCTGGATGAGGAGACTACTAGAGATTATGGCATCATGTGTGGACAACGATATAAAGAGAATATAAAGGGAATTCCACAAAAATTCACTTTTCATGAAAATGACACATTCCATCAACTTAAAACTGACATATGTTAAGGGTAGCAATTATTCCCCCTGCTTTCTGAAAGCGATTAGTCAAGTGTTCTTTCAACATTTTAGAATAGCGAATTTTTGTGGAATTCCCTTTATATTTTCTTTATATTGTTGTCCAAACATGACGTCATAGCCTCTACTAGTCTCCTCATCCAGTGGTTCCAACACCAAAACTTTAAAAATTCATAACTTTTGCATCAATGGTCCGATTTTCCTCAAACTTTCACTGATATGTTCTACTAATGTTGCTGCTTTCACTCAATCCACATTTCTCTTTGGGTCTTGGTTTCCTTTAAAGGTGCTTTTGTTTTTGTCTCTCTTTTGTTGTTGTTGTTTGGGGGGGGGGGTTGCCAGATTTTCCAAACAGGGCAACTTATTTTCTCCTGTGGGCAAGCAAGATGTATTACATGTACATCTGTAACACCCTGCAAATAAAGCGACAGGAAAGAAAAAAAAAACTGGAAGGGGGAAGGGAAAACAGCAAAGGAAAAAAGCCTAGTATGAGAGCACAAGATACAAGGTACTTGCATTGTTACAGAGGAATATATTTGTTTCTTTACAATAATATACATGTACACCATGATGCAGACACAAACATGTGTACTTGCTCTGCAAACATAAACACAAAGAAATGAAAATACAGGACAAGACATAATAATCTTTTACATTTGGACAAGGCCTTTTTTTTTCCTTTCCAAACTTTTAACTCCTCGAGGACAAACTGATTTGGCTCTAACATGCATTTCTCATAGACACTGCCTGAGTTTACTTGAGACTAGGTTTCAATGGTTTAAAGGGGATGGCTAGTAACCGATCAGTGGGAATCAGTGGGAATGCTGAGGGATGATTGTTCCGATCCTTGTGGGATTCATTTAAGAGTACATTATATATCTACTGTTGTGTGAAAATCATTTGCTTCAGAACAGTCTCATATTCAAGTAATGTGCAGATTAATGCCCCGTCACTGACCAGGCACGCTAACCTGGAAACATTAAATTGCACATTACTTGAATATGAGACCATTCTGAAGCAAGTAAACAATCATCCTCCAGCATTCCCTCTGATTCCCACTGTACAGTTACTAGCCATCCCCTTTAATACATGTACAGCTGTGGTCAAAAATGGGGGGGGGGGGGTGTGCTGGTAGAGGTGATTTTCTCTGAGGGTTCTATGCTCAACTGAGCACACCAAATCCATCTCCACTCACTATCCTTTGTCTACTAAAAATAGGAAGGGAATCTCCTTGAATGCAAGCCTGTATAATCCCTTTATTTCTCCTTCTACACCTTTTCTTATTACTCTTTGTTTGGTGGATGTACAAAGGGACTGCTGTGAATTTTGCCCCACGCTGTGCCTTTCAGACGATCACATGCAGCAGCATTTCCTAATCCCTACTCTAAGGAATCCAAAGAGACTAAAATCTTCACCTTGAGGTGACTGGATGGAAGTGAGAAAACTGTGTATGAAGTTTCTTCAAGATTGACACAAAAATACTTAGTAGTCCCATTTTGTGCTGATTTTGTCCAATACTAATTCAGCAATTTAAGATGAAGAATATCAAGTATTTTCCTGCTTTTATTTCCCTGCTTGGAGTGTACATCTCCTAACAATCTTACATCGACTGATTGACGGCACAAGACAAATAGGATTTAAAGTTTTATGGCACAGAATCTTGATGAGTATATTCTTTTTTTTTTTAAAGAAGAAAAAGAAAAAGAAGAAGATTGAATGGTCATCCATCAGTCATTACAGCTTGATGAAAGAGGAGAGCTTTGAGCTTTGGGACAATTCAAACACAAACTAACCTTCATGCCAGGAACTTAGTAGAATTTAATTTTTCACAACTTTTCATTCACAGCTGAAAGAAAGATAATGCTTTCCAACATGCACACAATTAGCCTCATATTATGCTACACAGTAAAGACTTGGAAAGAAAATATACATCTCACGTTCACAAGCCATAACAACTTTCACTGCCTTTCTCTATCACAAACTCTGTTTGATATACAAATAAATCTTTCATTAAAGCTTCTTTAGACTACTCCTTTCTTTTCTTAAAATGTGCAGGGGAATTAAACTAAAAGAAGGGGTTCTTCACTTCCACTACGGACAGCACAAGCACCGACATAAAGTCAAATTGTACTTCACTTGACATTTTGATGACTACAAGATATTTGAGATGCTCATTCTGCTACCCCACACCATCCCATACGTGCATCGCACACATATCGAAATTGTAGTAAATTGGGCTTGCCATATTTTCAATTATCTTTTGAAGCCTTCGATACTAACTCTGTGACATCGGTGGAAATGTAGATCAATATGCAGACTTTGCATTATTAACCTTTTCTTGCAGAAAACTTCTTTTCTTTTTCTGAAATCTAGCATAATTTCAAACTTACCATGCAACAAATCACTGGCTCATAATGAATTCTAATGAATTCTACAGAACCATGCATGCTCTACAAATGACAAAAAATCAAAACTTAATGAACACATATAATATACAACATTCATATCAAGCAAAATGAAGAATATCGAAGCTAATGTCAGTCAGCATTAAAGGTCCACTGTGGCTAATCTGAAGACGAAAAGTAAGTACAGGTAGCATGAATATGACAAAGTCAATACTTTGCACAGAATTATTTAAGGGGAGGGGGGAAGGGGGAGGCAAAATGAATAAGACACTCACATGGAAGAGTTTTAGCAGAAGCTACTGTAGTAGAAGTAGGAGAAGTTGTTGGAGCAGGAGGCATGGTGGAAGGGTTTGTGGGAGGTGCTAGAGAAGCAGCAGCTGCAGTAGTTGGCTCATGCAAAGAGGGGGTCGAGCCCTGGGGCGGGGCTCTGCTAGCTGAGGGGGAGGGGCCATTTTTTTTACCATCAGACGTATTCCCAGCACCACCAGCGCCACCGGTCAAGTCAGTCCCTAAGTACGGACAGATGGGTGATGGATTAAATACGACATTGGACACCATTTACTAACTCACATATCACTCTCTAGTTTTCAAATGTTGCACCACCATGTTCTACAAACTAGTACCACCAAAGTAAGCGTTATCAACTCTTTATGTGCCACGTTCGCACGTCTGACTCAGTCGACGGCATGCCAACCTCTAATATTGCGCTCAAACGCACAAACCCGCCCAAACCGATTGATAAATCACCAAATACCACAGTACAATGAGAGCATTTCTTGTGATTCCGTTCCTCTCGTCTAGTAGCTTGCATTTTATGTGGCGATTGACCGACAAGCAGTGTTCATACTGGATCTGCGTGCAAATTCTTAGTTTCTGTCACTGTTTTGAGCGCAGAAGTCATATATTTACGGTAATGTAGTTACTAGGCATTTGAAAGAAAAGCAATCATACAGTTGTGTAGATTTGTCATAGAATTTACATCGATGCAAAGCATTTTCTCAACAAATTTGCTCACTTCCTTTTCTATTTAACATAAATCTTTAAAAGTTATACAGATTTGTTAAAACAATGTTTTCTCAACGCATGACTACGTTCATCTCAGAACAATGTGGCACACAGGGGGGTTTCCACCATGGCACATAAAGAGTTAACAAAAGAGAAGGTCAAAAAAAGATAATTCCCTAAGTACAGATAGACAACTGTACATGATGTATTTAATATGACATTGGATACCATTTAACTCACAGATCACTCTCTAGTATTCAAAAGTTGGACCACCATGTTGTACAAACTAGTACCATCATAGTGAACATTATTAACAAAAGAGAAGGTTAAAAAAAAAAGATTATTCCTTAAGTACGGATAGATACATGATGTATTTAATACGACATTGGACACCATTTACTAACTCACAGATCACTCTCTCTAGTATTCAAATGTTGTACCACCATGTTCTACACCATGTTGTACGAACTAGTACCACCATTAAACAATATTAACAAAGAAGAAGGTCAAAAAAAAAAATGACTTATTACAGGTAAAGCAAAGGTGTCATATGAAGAGAAACAGGGAACAAGACAATAGGAAGCTCAGAGAAAGACACAAAGATGAATGAAAGGAAGGTAAGATTATAAAGGACAAAGAATTACACCAAGGAGGCAGTGAAATTTATTACAGTACTCATAAACAACGTACCAAACACTGATCACACTCTACAAATTTACTGCCATGGCAGGTTAATTAAACTATGTTACTAATATATTGGAGAGAAATGCAGGAACATTACAAACAAAGAGGTACCAGCAGATCTAACACTTTCTTATCTATTTTCTACAGGAGGGTGTGAACATCTTCGCACAATGAACTGAAGACTTAGGCATATTCCATTGGCTTTCATCGACAATACATACAGGGATACCCATTAGAATGAAAACAGAGGGTCTGAAATAGGATACATCCATATGTACAGCATATCTACTGTACTTTGTATACAAAAGGGCCTAAACTTTGATCCTACCAGGGCCTAAATTCAGGTTCTTGCTCAAAAAAAAAAAAATGGCATTCCTGCAGAAGATGTCTTTAAAAAACAAAATCAGATAAAAAGAAAAGTATCCAATGGGTTTCATCGAAACTGGACCTCGAATAGAAAAGTAAAAGTAAATTCAATTTTCCCATGTCAATGCCACAGCATAATTCTCAAGTCTTCAATTCACATCTCCTCTATACTTTGCATGTTAATTTCCCTCATGTCCAGAGACAAAAGACTTTCATCCAAGAACTTCTGTTCAACAATTTTTTTGCATTAAGATACCTTCCATGCTTGATTTAAAAACTTACATACATACCATTGGATGAGCTGTCTCCATCTTTTTTCTCCGGCACTGCTATCGTTGCAGCTGATGTCGCCGGCTGTGGGGTCTTTGCTTTCGCTACAGCAAGTGTACTCTGTCATAGGGTATTGAGCAAAGAATTCTATCAATATGATACGTGTAAATGTCAAAAAGCCATAATATCTGAATGGAAGTAACATTCCCAAGGCAAGTCCTGCATGGCTCTTCTACGCATAGAACAAGAAGTTCTACAGTTGGCGAAGCAAGAACCATTAAGTAGCTGTACCAGAGTATCAGTTAAACATCCCAGATCACCTTTTTGAGGACCACGGAAGGTCCAGAGCTTCTACAGCTTGTGATGCAAGAACTGTTCAATATCAGTACCGCAGTATCAGTTTTTACTCCCCAGATCAAGTTTCGAAGATTAAGGACTATGGCAGGTAATGCATGCCTCTTTATAGAACAAGAGCTTCTACAGTTGGCAGGTAAGAACTGATGCGTATCAGTACCAGAGTATCAAGTTAACTTCCACAATCACCTTTTTTGGGAACAAGGCACGTCCTACATGCCTCTTCTCGAAGAAGAACTTCTACAGCTGAAGAGGCAAAAACTGTCAAGTATTGGTACATTGTACCAGAGTATCAGTTGAACTTCCCAGGTCACCTTCTTCAGGACCGAGGACTACAACAGGTCCTACATGCTTCTTCTAGAAGAAAAACGTCTACAGCTGGAGAGGCAAGAGCTATTGAGTACCCAGTAAATGCAGTATACATTACTGTAGAACACGATATATTCGCGGCATAAAATTTTCGCAAATTGGAGTCGACGGCCTTTTTCACGGCATGAAATTTTCGCCAATTGCCACTGGCATTCAATGCATAGTGTAGGTAAGAACTTTCACGTACATTTTAATTTCGCTCTAAATCTTGGCCCTCGCGAAATTCGCGAAATCAAAATGCACACGAACATTCCTCGTTTTACAGTAGTTTGAATTCCACAATCACCTTTTGCGTGGTCCCAATTGGTCTTAAAGACACAGGAAGTCCTTTGGTTTGATAGTCCTCATCCTCTAAAGCCAGTCAAGAGTACTATGGACCACTCTCTACCACTTTGGAAGCTGTCATACCAACCACCCTAACAGCTCTTGACGGAGCAAACAGCCTTGGATGTACATAAATTTGACAGTACTCACCGTTGCCACGGTGACGTGATCAGGCGTTGTGGCTGTCGTGTCGTTCAGCCCTAGAATTTTCCCAGCATCTTTCAGAGAATCTGTAAATTTAAAGGATGAATGATAGAATTAACAAAAATTGAATAAATTAGGATAGGATATTTCTATCCCGATAACAGCTGCTGGTATTGTAAGAGAACTTGGTGAATGTGTGTAAAATATTTATAACAAAAAGAATGATGGATGTACAAAAGGTTAGGAGAAAAAACTTCAAGTTCTCTGACAAACATATATGGCGGTAGGCTATTAACGTGAACATTGCATTTCACGTTTACTTTATACGAAGCTTGTCCTGAAAAAGACTTACTAATTGTCATTTCGATCAGAATGATAGTGAGAACATCTGAATACAGATCAAAAATTCTGATGACAGTCGGAATACACACATGTACATACGCACTGATCAAAACATTGACTTAGATTCTAAAGGGCCTTTTTCAGGACCACACTTATCCTAGAAAGAAATGCTGTGTGGTGGACAAAGAAAGGGAATAAACTTGCAGGGCATCAAAACACTGGCAAGTGGAGAAGGGGCATTTGTATATCATGCACGAGGGTCTGCTCGATTGCTCTAAAAGTATCACGTACAAGGGTCTGCTTATTTGACTTTCAGAGTTGCAAAACTGAATATCTTGCCTGAACCCAAATACCAGGTAAAGAACCTTGATCTGTCATGTAGGACTTCATTTTTCAGTTTTTCTATCAAAAAGATGTATGCAGAGTGCAGGCTTTGGTCAACAAGAGGAACTACATTGTATTAGTTCAACTTTACAGTGTGTATTGATACATAAAGTGAACTATGGTATAAATGTATAAATAAACTCAAATTGTAGTGGTAATACACTCAATACTTCTTTCACCTGGAAGGGGCATTTAAACTTTTTGATCAAACAAATTGCACAGTCAGCCATGAACACTGAGTACAATGTATTGATGAGATCACATTTTGTACACAAGCTTTTCAACTCCAGGAAGAACATGGATTACACTTCTCTTCATACACATTACTATACATTGTAACACTTGCCACTGAATCAAAGTGGCACGTACATTTAGTCATGGCTGACTGCATCGCTGGCACAAATCAATTTTTTTTTTTCAAACGAACTTCAACTTTGGAGGGCACATGCACAACAATTCACATCGTTTACCCTTTACACAATTTAGATTGCTTTATGTCAAAGACTTTAAGCCTTCTTATAAACAGTGAGTCCTCCCCTCCCCCCCCCCCCCCCCTTCACTCAGTCCTTTTGACTTTGAATAGCACTTTACATATAAACAACACATCTTTTCGATCACCGCGAGGTAACTGAATTCTCAAGGTTTGTGACCTTGGCAGGTCTGGAAAATGGCTTCTTTGTAGAGATTCAATAAAACCGTGTCAATCATTGGAAGAAAACAAACACACAAACACAATAGTGTGCCAAATCATAGCCAATACAACCAAGGAGGTTCACAGTTTAAAGCTCATTACACAAGCAATGAAAAAGAAAGAAAAAAAAAACAGGCTATAATCCTCCTACTGCAGTTCCTGTAGATCAAGCAATAATTGCAGAACATATTTGGTTCCTTCATATGTAAAAGCATAATTCTTTGCACGATTACACTTTGTGATTGGTCATAAAATTTTACACATACAGCTGTAGCTTTCTTTGAAAAGAATTATAAAATAGTTAATAGGTCAGACAGGATTTGGATTCCATTCCTACATTGAAATGATAGGAATGGCACTACATCAATTCACACAGTACAAGATTGATTATGGAAACACAATATCCTTTTCTTGAGTCTCAGAGCTCTATGAAAAATGTACAGCAAACATGGGATAAAAGAAATCAAAAACACACATTAAAGTTTGTTTGAAGATATTTCTTTTCTCTCATTTGTTGGGAGCAGTGCATATCACAAACACATAAAAAATCACAGAATAGTACATGTATACAGCAACAGGTTAAATACACAATGTGAGGGGGATAGCTTTTTAATATGCAATTATTAATTGAACATATGCTTCAAGTGATATGTTCACACCATATGATTGCAAAAGTCTCAAAGACAACATGGCTCAATTGAATGCTTTTACTATCAAATCTGAACAGAGATTAAATGCCGTATGGTCATAAATTTGAATAATTTCCTAATCAAGGGAATAGTAGGGGGGCAAGATTAAACCCATTATTAACCTCTTGAAGACTACAACTGTAGTCCTGAGTATGTTCTGTACTCATTGCAGATGTCTGTGGGAAATGTGTGTTACCGCAAAATCAGCTCTTTCTCAACAGGTCTAAATGCATCCACTCAACTACTGCTGCGATGGAGGAAAGGTATAAAGTTTAACAACCCGTACATTTGCTTCCATGATCTCTTTAAAAACATATTAATCATGCAAACACAGCACAAATTGCAACAACCTAATCCTTCAACGGCACTGGTATGTCCATATGGTTGACTGGGAGAGCATACATTGCAATGACGATGAGTACTGATGCATGTTTACCAAGCCAAGATCAGAACATAATGTGCAACCTTGCGATATTTACTTCCCTAAATGTCAAGTGTGCATTGACATTTTGGTCCCTACTACATCGAGGAAATTTCTTATCAAAAGAAAAAAAAATGAGGAATAAAAGAAATAAAGTAAACTGTTTGCATCCTAATTCATACAATTTGGATTCTTGAAGCTTCTTGCACCTCCTTGTACAATGATAATCCAATTTCAGTTTCAAATAAAATTTTGTATTCACGTATTCCTATTCATTCATTTTTATAGACTACAAATTGCATGCTTGACAAAACTGCACAGGAATACACAATTCACACTGTGAAAACTTTTTTTCTACATATTTTTTTTCTTTCTTTCTCTGCCACTAGGATCACATTTTTTTTTTCACAATGGAACCCAAGTTTAAGAATCTGGAGGGGAAAAAAAAGAGTTGAATGGGAATGCCCAGGAGGGCTGTGACACAACATGAATATGAAAGCTTTGGATTAAGATTTGGACATGTCTCAATGTGATATCAAAGCACAATTAACATTCAGTAACTATTAGACTATCTACGTGTAGAATATAAATGTAAAATTGTAAAACAATGTATGTTTTGGTGTGAGCAGGGTTGAGTACCATACACGTGTCTTTGTGTATCGTAGAGTTATATACAGTGTAAATGTAATATTATGATAGACAGTCAATGGAGTTCTTTTTAACAATAAATAGGTACAGTGCTGTAAATGATACTAGCACTGTAAAGGGTTTGTATTGCTTTCTGAATGGCAGTCTGTCTGTGCATATATGAGATGAAGATAAACGGAGGAAGTCATAACAAAATAGTAAAATGGTGATGAAATTATTTTGATAAAATACAAAAATAATGATAATGTTAATGATAATGACAATGATGATAATAATAATAATAACAACAACAACAATAGCAATAATCATAATCATCATCATTTTGTAGCTGTTAAGATTCTTTTGTCTACGTAAGTGATGAGCAGGGTACTGGTATTATGAATCAATACAAGTCAACATGCATAACTTGCATGGCATAGTTCCCTAATATTATCTCATGCACATTTGACTTCACTGCAAATTTTCTTGATACTGTATATAGATCTGGTGACCATTTTTGTTTCCTTCTCAATATGGGATTGCTGCAACTGGTAATAAAGCGGTCTACTTGTACAGTACATCATTTGGAAGCTGGGTCAATCCACGTCAAATCATCCAATTTTCAGAAAAGTTGTCACCCGACCCCCTCCGATTTTCTTTAAAATCACACCAAATGTTCCCCAAAGTGTCTGACGGAAAATCCCAAAATATTTTGCCCCAAGGTCAATTGGTTGCTAAGATACAGCCTCACATAGCAACCAATGTGCATTCCAAAATATTAGTTAAAAGAAAATTATGCATTTTTGATCGATTGTGGTAGCATGGATATTTATGCAAAAGTGTTCATTATCTGGAAATTGAGAGAACTTTATAGTCTTTGCAAGAAAAAGTGACTGTGACGCGAAATTGACTTTTCGTTAACGTGCACGAGGTCACCGAAAATGGTGTTAAATGTTAATTTTGAAAATTTCAAAGCATATTTAGAGGCTAATGTCTTCCACATTTCATCACCTCAGGTTCTAAGGTATTATGCTGTTGAAGGCTTGGACTTGCTCAGTAATTTTGAAAAAAAATCAGCGGATTCGTGCTCACCGTTTTTACGGAGAGCGCCCTCAAAGTTGACAAAAATGAAAAATGTGTCAAATTCAAGGTCACGGATCACCCTTCGTCCCACCTAGGAATGGCATCAATTTTTGTGTATTGATAGACATTTACCTATATTATCTTGCGTTACCAAAGAAATTTTGCTACCAAAATGTTAAATGATAAATTTACCCCACTGAAAATGGTCGTAAACGGCCAAATTTCCATGTAATATCACATATTGGGTTTAGAGGACATTTCAAATGTCCATGCTTTCAAGATGAAAAGCCATAGCCCTGTGATATTTGCTGTAGGGGTAGTCTGTAATACATATTTTAGTAATATATACCACAAAACACTTTCATTTCATAATCATGACCTTGAAATATAATCCAAAATTTGATAAAAACAATAAGTCGCTCTATTTTCCTCATTGCACTGCATGTAATATGTGTTTTGAATGACTTTTCACAGAGCAATATTTCAAGAATTATGAAAGCTGACAGCCTGCCATATTAAGGTTCTGAACTATTTGTGCTCTTCTTTCTGATTTAGTGTCAATTTGATCATGAATGTTATAACCCTTGACCTTGAAGTGCTTCTAAAAATAGCTGTAAATTTGTTAACTACACAAATTACACACACAACAGGTGCTAAATGGCATAACATACTAGTGATTCTTTCACAAACACAAAAGTTTTTATGGTGTAAATGTTATATACTGGAATAACTATAGGTTCTTGCAAGATATGTCCGATTAATTACTTTGTTCTGACAATGACCCTGAATTTATGACCTTCAAAATCAGGAGAAATGTCTATTCCTGCCCATAAAGACCTGTATTTACACTGTAAGTACATAATATATATGGACATTGTGCCCAACACAAGATTCTTATTCTAGGCTGTGAAAAGCAAATCAAAAGCACTGAGAGTCTTCTTTTTGGGGGGGATTTGTTCTGTAACTTATGACAATTCAAAAACCATTTCCATTCCTATATATTTTCTTGTTTTTGGTAAATTTGTTATGTATTTCTTTGTTTTTTATTTTCTACAGCATTTTTTTTTATTTGAAATTGTCACAGTCCACTTTTTCTACCATAATTTGAATAGAATTAATCAATCAAAGTGATAGATAGTAAAAATGGTCAAGTTTTTATGACTTTTACCAAAAAGCACAGTTTTCCATAGGAAATGCACACGAAATCACAAAATATTACTGTACCCTTTTGTGATTGAAATTGAGGGTCATTGTCAGAACAAAGTAATTAATTGTAACATATCTTGCAAGCACATATAGATTAATTCCAGTATATATCATTTACACCATAAAAAACTTTTGTGTTTGTGAAAGAATCACTAGTATGTTATGCCATAAAACACCTGTTGTGTGTGTAATTTGTAGTTAACAAATTTACAGCTATTTTTAGAAGCACTTCAAGGTCAAGGGTTATAACATTCATGATCAAATTGACACTAAATCTGAAAGAAGAGCACAAATAGTTTAGAACCTTAATATGGTAGGCTGTTAGCTTTCATAGTTTTTGAAATATTGCTCTGTGAAAAGTCATTCAAAACACATATTACATGCAGTGCAATGAGGAAAATAGAGCGACTTATTGTTTTTATCAAATTTTGGATTATATTTCAAGGTCATTATTATGTAATGAAAGTGTTTTGTGGTATATATTACTAAAATATGTATTACAGACTACCCCTACAGCAAATATCACAGGGCTATGGCTTTTCATCTTGAAAGCATGGACATTTGAAATGTCCTCTAAACCCAATATGTGATATTACATGGAAATTTGGCCGTTTACGACCATTTTCAGTGGGGTAAATTTACCATTTAACATTTCGGTAGCAAAATTTCTTTGGTAACCCAAGATAATATAGGTAAATGTCTATCAATACACAAAAATTGATGCCATTCCTAGGTGGGACGAAGGGTGATCCGTGACCTTGAATTTGACACATTTTTCATTTTTGTCAACTTTGAGGGCGCTCTCCGTAAAAACGGTGAGCACGAATCCGCTGATTTTTTTCAAAATTACTGAGCAAGTCCAAGCCTTCAACAGCATAATATCTTAGAACCTGAGGTGATGAAATGTGGAAGATATTAGCCTCTAAATGTGCTTTGAAATTTTCAAAATTAACATTTAACACCATTTTCGGTGACCTCGTGCACGTTAACGAAAAGTCAATTTCGCGTCACAGTCACTTTTTCTTGCAAAGACTATAAAGTTCTCTCAATTTCCAGATAATGAACACTTTTGCATAAATATCCATGCTACCACAATCGATCAAAAATGCATAATTTTCTTTTAACTAATATTTTGGAATGCGCATTGGTTGCTATGTGAGGCTGTATCTTAGCAACCAATTGACCTTGGGGCAAAATATTTTGGGATTTTCCGTCAGACACTTTGGGGAACATTTGGTGCGATTTTAAAGAAAATCGGAGGGGGTCGGGTGACAAGCACTGGATGATTTGACGTGGATTGACCCAGCTTAGAGTCTGGAGAATTTTATAAATAAAGGTCAAGTTGTCGATGTTTAATGGCTTTGTCAGGCTTTTATGGAGACAGGTTTATCATGGGGGACAACATCAGATTATGCACAGTTTACACAGTACATTTATCACAATGTGTTGACGATTCACGGAACAATGCATGCATTTTTTGTCAGGCATGGGACTGGGAGACTCAAAGGTAATGATCAACATGCAAAGCACAATGCAAAAATTATCAGCAACAAGCAAAACTGTAGGCATTCTTGCTGTAGCACTGACATTGGATTTCTTGTTTCCAAACATTTATGCATTCACTCAGATTAAAATCAGCAAAAAAACTATAAAGCACAGGAAGGTGTAAAGGGTACATGGTTTCATACAGTGCAATTTCACTATCAGTTATGCTCACTAGCAAATAAAAAATGAAAAGCTTAAAAAAACCTAAGTATTGTCTACAGAAATTATTCAAAAAAAGAAAAAAAGAAAAGATCCCATTCTGTAGTTTGTTGGTATATATGTCAAGTGGAAAATATTTTCATTGGTGAATACACATTTTAATAGGCATTTAATAGGCCAGTTTGGCGACTGGCGTGCACTTTGGAGTGATTTCGTCACTGACTGGCACAGAAATCTGGAAACTAACTGTCAATGAATAGAGATTATCTAATCCCCCTAACCCCTATTGTGTCACTACATGGTCTTCCTGTTGGACTGAGGCATATTGCTACATCTGAGTGGACTTATCTACTCATCTACGACTAGATTAAACTTTTTTATGCAACTGATTGACAAATTGCCCTACATCAACATAAATAAGCACTGAATTGATCAGTGTTCTAGTAGCAGCCATGATCAAAAATCATGGGCGTATGTACTCGGGCAGGATTCGAACCTACGACCTCCTGATCTCTGGACAGGTGTCATCTCCACTAGACAACCCAGCTTCTGCCCGACAGCAAGTGGTGGTTCTAATCCTTATAGCATGCAGCGGTTACTGTGTAATTATTCAAATTCATGACATTCTTCCATCAACTTTTTTTTGGAGGCAACTGATTGATAAATTGCCCTACATCAACATGAATAAGCACTGATGTAGATGAGATCAGGAGGTCGTAGGTTCGAATCCTGCTCGAGTATGTACGCCCATGATTTTTCATCATGGCTACTACTAAAACACTCATCAATTCAGTGCTTATTCATGTCAATGTGGTAGGGCAATTTGTTAATCAGTTGCATAAAAAAAAACCTCTCGACAGAAGAATTTAATGAATTTGAATAGATTAAGTTTGGATGGGTTACTAAGCTTCCTGATGAAAGAGTCATTGACTTGGCACACATAGGGTTAAACAAGTTATCGTAGAGAAGCTCACACACTTCAGGAGTGATAATTCTTATCTTAAACTTTATCAATTGAAATGACAGACAGACTGATATCTCCGACAGATTTGGTAATCATTATCGTCTGTGCAAATATATTTATTTGTAAGATCGCAGCTGCTGATTTCCATTTTAACACACATGTTGGAAAACATCTTGTATGGCACATCTTTATCTCTCTGCAATAATATTCTCAATAGATTGCGTTCAATCAATATATTACACCAAAAAAGTCTAAGAAGCTGTGTCTGCTTTGGACTATTTATCTCATATCAATGTCAGAATTTCAGAGCCTGGGTATTTGTTCCAAGTTCATTGTGTCACTGCCTGCAACCAGGGAAAGTCTGGTGGTTGTGTCACTGCCCAGAAAGCAGTAGATGACAGGTTCAATTCCCAGTGGTTACTTTTTCTGACATGTTTGCTTAAACATACAGTGTAAATCGGCAACTGCGATCTGAATACAAATACATTTGTACAGGGGGTGACAACTGATTTAAAAAAAAAAAAAAAAAGCTATCATAGCAAATCTTCACCCCTCTCTTTTGCTTTCAGACTTTAATCTTATTTTTAAATGATATTGCTGAAAACTTTGCATGACAGACACAAAACCAAGGTGGATTTTGCTGTGAATGGACATTCCACAAACAGCTTTGTATGCAAGCAGACACTAGTGAAACTGTGTAGCTTTGTTCAGCAAACGGCGTAGAGACAAGACATGCAAAAAAACAGGTGACTTTTCTCATGCTGTGTTATCAGGCATTTGATAAGCAAGAAAAATCTTTTAAAAAAAGGTAGGTCCCATCACTCTATCACATTCTGTAAAGTCTTCATAACCGCTGGTCTATAGTTGTTTTAAGCCCGCAATGTTGCAATTACAGAAATGGCATTGCCAAATAAGGACAGACAACAAATGGGTGGTTTTCACACATACCGTACGTAGCCCATCCAAAATTTGTGATTGCATGATTTTGCATAATATTTCTCTCTGGTCGGTTTTACACAAGAATGCCAAGTGAATGGGACCTTACACGGCAAAGCATGTTCTGTGGTGTGCAGATGGCAACAAAATTGCATGAAAAGAAAAGGAGGATATAGGTATAGAGAGAACGTTTACCTTGACGTTTTTGTTTCAAACGTTTTGCTATATTTAAAAAGAAAGAAAGAAGGAGAGTTGAATATGAGACCAAACTGTACGAAGATGCACAATAGAGTATTACAACGAGAGAGTACGTCTAGAAAAGAAGTTGCTACTACCTCTACATGAGTACATAAAAGATAGACCACTGATACACAAGGGCTTAACACTAGTTTCAATCTTTCGAAGTATTGCCAGCGTAACACACAACGCATCATCTCATGAATCGGAGCTGAAATATTACTTGAGATTTGTAACTGGTTCTACATTTTTGTATTGCTATATGGTACACTGCATGTGTTTCACAACACAACAGTTTCCAAAATGTGCACTAGTTGTGAAGCCCTTTCAGCATGGACATAAAACGATAGATCATGTATACAAGGCACTATGGTATGCATGTACACAAATATTTGACTTATACATTGTACGAGCATTCAAGAGACATAATCCAAAATGTGTGAAGAACATAGAAGAAAACATAGAACATCCACTGACTACCAACAACATCAATGTTCACACAAAGAATTTTACAGACACAGACACAGTACTAGACAAAACATGAATCATATTCAACATAGGTATCCTAATATCCCTTGACCTATTGTACGTTGCATGCTCTGTCTTCAAATAGTTAGTTCCATTATTCTTCTTAAAATAAGGAATGTGCGTAAGTGTATATCTGTACTTTGGAAATAGATAATCAAAGTGTTCTACTTTGCTTTGGCAATGCCCTGTACTATGCACAATTCTTGAACACCCAAGAAAAACAAAAAGACAAAAAGAAGAACAAACAAAGGAAATATATACTATTGCATCTGTGGATTCAAAATGAAATAAAATTAGGGTACAGTTGTGCATCCTATGAAAAACCTTCGGCAGCACCAGCAGGTGAATAAATACGCCTAATCAATCAATCCTTTCATTTAATGCCACTTTTGTGGCTACCTCACTTGCCCTTTATAGTGTGTACAGACCAGTTGATCATTCATTGCACAAACATATAACCCCAATACATGTTCATTGATTTTGGAAGTATATACAGTGTAATAATCACTACCCAAGTTATGAGGTATGCTAATCTTTCAAATGCGAAGTGACTAATCGTGTGACCACAGACTCTTTCATACAGTACCTGGAGCACAGATCCCGTCCTGGAAATAGTGCAAACCGAAGCAGTACTCGTCCGCCTCACAGTCTTCATCTTCATGACAAATATCATAGGTGGCTGTCGTCGTCATGACTACAACAACAACAAAAATATAAGCATATTCACAAATTCTATTCAAGGGAGATGACAGTAATTGATAGTGGGTGCTACAGGACCATCATCATCATGGAAAAAAATGATCTATTGAGCATTGGCTGCCCCTCACACTTTATCATCTACTGTAGATAATCTGCGATATGATAGGTTGATAGAAATGAGCTTTTAAAACACTGTACACAAGAAAGGTGTCTCTGACCACAGAAGCATTGTAAAATCTCCTGTCTACTTCTTGGCTTTCATAATGGTAATATATAATGTGTACATTTCTACTATAAAATGGTACCAAGAACTTTTTGGCTATAAAATGGTAATAATGTGTACTGCACTTTTGTTCATTCCGGATACCAACAAAGAAGATATGTTGTATGCATGTTTAAAAGAAAAAAAAATCATGCTGAAATAAATCAGCCCACTCCATGAAATATCTGTAATTAATTTTGTATTTATGATAGGAAATATGGACATGTTTTATGAGGAGGGAATATTCATAATTGATTATATACATGTGGTTGGTTTCTATCATAAGTCTATGGCAGCCTGTGTGGTAAGGTTATTTTGATAAAATGAGGCCCTAGTCTATTATCTAGACTTAATCCAAGGATTTAAACTGACTTACCTTTAGTGAAGTGGGACCTTAGTCCAAACCAGACCTTAAATTCTACACTTATACCGTAATAACAAAAAGATATCTACATGTGTATAAAATCAGGAATCAGTGCTGAAGTAAACATATTTTTACTATATTTGCTCATAAATTGTGCTGTTTTATCTCACTGACTGCACTGAGGTGGTTACTTGTTTTCAGAATAATTTTTATGAATTTCACTAAGATCTCCTTTGTATTGTACATGGTACATCATTTTTGAAAGTTTCATAATGTACACTAAAACTGTAGTATAGAGGACGCCACGTATGCCAATCCTGCACTAGTCTTCATACCAGGTGTTTTCTCGCAATTCCCCTCTGAATCTCTTGAGTATCCTGCAGCACACTGACAGCTGTAGCCCTCCTCGAAGTCTAGCGGGTCCTCCTCACACACCTCATGGAGCTCACAGTCGTCATAGCCTGGCACACAAGCTGCATTGACAGACCAAACAAAAATAACAATACATTGTGATTACATGTGCACATTATGTAGGGCCCTACATATATTTCATATCAATATTTCAAGTTCAAGTTCAAGTTGATTTATTTCATCTCCAGCAAATTAGGGATATTGAATCTGGTATTGTACCATCATAAGTTCTGGGGTCTGTTTAACATGAAAGTCTTAAAAAGAGACTTTTTGCTCACAAGACACACTTATGAGAGACTTCATGAAATGGACTTATACTTCTGTTCAAAAATCGCTCACAGCTACATATTAGCCACCGTGGCCATTTTGAAATTTATGTAAAGACTTAAAGGGGAAGGCTAGTAACTGATCAGTGGAAATGCTGGGAGGTGATTGTTCCAATCCTTATGGGATTCATTCAAGAGTTCATTGTATATCTATTGTTGTGTGAAAATGATTTGCTTCAGAACGGTCTCATATTCAAGTAATGTGCAGATTAATGCTCCGTCACTGACCAGGGACGCTAACCTGGAAGCATTAAACTGCACATTACTTGAATATGAGACCATTCTGAAGCAAATCATTTTCACACAACAATAGATATACAATGAACTCTTGAATGAATCCCATAAGGATTGGAACAATCATCTCCCAGCATTTCCACTGATTCCCACTGATCAGTTACTAGCCTTCCCCTTTAATGTGATGACTTCATGAAACAGACCCCTGGTCACATGTGAATGTACATTGTGCAACTTGAGTTACAAACACAGGAGAGTTGACAAATCTGTTGAATAAGGATCAGGAAGGAAAAGAAAAAAAAATATCAAGTTCAATCACTGAAAGACATTTAACTTTGTCAAATAGCAAAGAGCCAAATCGATGGGAACAGTTTCACACATACTTGTACATCATAAGATATAGATTGTGTAGACCATGATTTAAAGCATTCATTATAAATATAGCAGCCACAAAGCTGTGTTTACACTGTAAATGCAGACTTGTGTACAATACAATAACACTGTACTGAACTCTTCATAGTTTAATGCCCTTGAGATACCTTTGAGTAAGAATTGTTTGAGTTACAGTTCAAAGTCTTATGTTGTGCAAATCTTGATAGTGGCATGCAATATAATAACCACTTCACAGCAGTTCAACCTAAGCTCACTTTCTATGGCTCTAGCTAAACTACAGTGTAATTGCATTTCATGCAAACTTTGAAGGTTAGTCAAACATCTTTCACGTTATACTTCTTTTTTTTTTCTTACTTTGTCAAGTAACCATTAGCTAGCTGGCATTCAAAATGTGTAAGACTGTGCTGCTTGCTCAATTTAAACAAAAAATCTAAACACACTAGAATAGAAAAGACTAAAAAAGTACAGACAAACACTTTTCTCATTGCCTGTGTAGCTCGGGTGCATTGCAAAGTCTAAGTTGGAATGTTTACAATTGTGCATAAAAAAGCTTTAGAAATAAAGATATGAAACTCACAAGTGTTTGCCTATAATTTACATGAATTCACATGTAAATTCTGGTATTTACAATGGACTCACTAATTTCGGCATGCACAAGCATGAGAGACAATTTATACACTGTACATAGTTTTGTTTACATCCTGCACCTGTTTAGGGATCTAGACACCTGTCGCTACTAACAACTTTATCTTGAAAACAAAAATATGAAAGATAATAGGCAAGCAAACCACAAGAATTTTTAAAAGTTTTTTTTCTCCTTTTATTCCTTTCACTTTCTTTTGATGGTTTCAGGGCTTTTTTCTTTTCTATTCTTGTTTTCTTTTTCTTTATTCTTTTTTTTTGGGGGGGGGGAGGGGCTACCTAGGGTAAACAGACACACTCAAAACTCAAATACAATACATAATTTGTACAGTGTTGTTTTGTTGTTCTTTTTGGTTGTCTTACACACAGTTTTTGGTTATTTTTCACACAGTTCTTATCGGTGTAATCAGCTCCCAGATCATACAATCACGTAAAAACCTCATTCAAACCAAACAGAGATAGACAATGTACCATAAGATCCATAATCCTTCACGACTGACAAGCCATTATAAAAGAAGAAACATTTACATTTGTACGTCTCGGTAAGCTTGGAAAAGACCATCATACACTTTTCATTCAGCGCTGTGTACACTGTATTTGTAAAGAAGCATTCATAGGCTTGACACGCTTGATGCCTCTGTCTTTCATTGCTGTTACATACTGTTTCAAGTGACAGCCCCTTGTATAACGTATACAATGCCTGTACAAGGGATCACAGGGCCAGATAACACGATAATCTGATTGGGATATAAAAGCTGATTTTTGCTGGCTCTACGACACTGCCTACTGTATATGTACAACGATAGTCCCCCTTTCCACATGATCAGTCACGCGTTTCCCATGGTAGTGCTATTAAAAAAGGTCACATGTGTGAAATGGCAGACACACATTGTACACCATGTAAGTCAACTCACATGATCACTACTGTATAAGAGTTGGGCAAGTATTTTGATACTCTAAAAACCTTTGAAGCACAACTATTTCAAAGTGTCTTTATGATGCTGTCACCACATCTCATGTATTTATGTGTGTACAAATAGGCTATCACGGGGGTGCAGTGTCTACACTACTTGTATCAGTATCCAAGGTGATTTTAATGAATAGTTCAAACCCCATTTACACTGAGCAAATATTGTAATGCAACCTACATATTTTTAATGTCAAACATCTCCATACATTAATACTCAACTAGTGAAACCATAATGCATGTACAGGGATCCTTAAATTGCAAATTTTCATGAGAGCCAAGATTGCAAACATAAAATGTTTGCAAAATTTCTTGCCTATGCGATGCATTTAATGCCAGTGGCAATTCACGAAAATATGATGCCACAAAAAAGGCAGTCGACTCAAATTTGCAAAGATTTCATGCTGCGAAAATATTTTGCTTTACAGTGTTCAAATTCATAGATAGCTTTCTTCAGAGGACTTGTACGTTGTGGCATATATCGTATATTCCATCCACTTTGTTACTGCGGGTGAACAGGTGTACGTTGAATTCAGTTTCTGAGCATTTCATAGTTTTTGTTGTACTGTAATTCAGGCAAGCCTACGTTGTAAGGTAAGCTTTGCAAAATACTGTAAAAGTGGAAATTTTCACGGTGTTGAAATTTTCGCGGTGTTGAAATTTTTGCGCAATTCGCGCAATCAGAAGCTAGCGCGAAAATAAAAGCTCGCGAATATTTTTACGTGCCATATGTTCCAATACTTGATGTCTTGATTCTGGGGGATTAAAGACACGCAAAAGTCTTCTGACACGGCTTAGAAGCGCGAAAGATTAGTGGCGCGAAAATATCAACTTTTACAGTATTTGGTCTGGCAATATCCATTGTGCATAAATTTTGTATCAATATTTTTGATGATCAACTCTTCTATTGAGGCCAAAATCTTGAATCCTGACCCCGGATCTGAGGGTAAGGCCATAGAAAAAAAAAAAAATGTTGTTTCCGGTAACCCGACCGACCCGACCAAAAGTTGCTGACCCGGTAAATTTTATCCTCACAGAAAAAAATAAAATTTTCAGTAGTCCGTCCGTGTAAGAAATCTATCTCCAAGACTTTCAACAGAAATTTTATGATTCACACGAAGAATGACAGAAGAAATTGCACCAGCACGCACAAGTACAACTAGACCTAGTACAACGTTGTGCTGCACGCAATTAACTGCGAAGTACCGTATAGCGTACCCGATACATTTTTTACACAATGCAATGCATGTGTGTACGGTATAAAATGTATTTAGATGACTGTGTGTGCATTGCAATATTGTGCGACTTGCATACGTTCCTGTAACGTATGCTACAGAGCTAGGTCTACTTATGTTTCTTCTTTTTATTTCAATCTTTGTATTATCCAAAACAATTTTTTTTAAAATAAATAAGAACATTCTAGATCAAAAATTCATATCTATAAAAACATATCATGTCCCTTTTTTCGGATTTCCTATCCCACAGATTTTAGTTGTGCTTCAGGAAGCAAATACAGACAAAATAAAATATAGGGTAAAATTTTTTTTGGAAAATAAAATTTTTCCCCTACCTTCCGACCCACTATTCTAGGGGTTTGGTTACCAGAGGGTAAAATTTTTTCGAAAAATGAAATTTTCCCCTACCTTCCGACCCACTGTTCTTGAGGTCATGTTACCGGAAACTAACATATTATTTATTTTGGCCTCATCTATCCCTACTGTATCTTGCCTTGCTCTGATCTTTTGTTTCAGTTGATGATGGAGTACACACTGATACCAGCTTGGAACGTTTGCCAAGCACAAACAGAGAGCTATGCTAGTCATTGAATGATAATCCATCAAACACAAACACACAAAAAAAGAAGAGACATCTGTTACTGTTTTTATCGATGACAGTGCCACTTAGTGTGTAATTACACACAGTCTTACAGGATGTCTACGACGAAAGGAGCCTTTAGGAGTACAGCTTGTATACCCATACAGTGTTGGTTTTTTAATCCTACTACATGTACATTCTGGTTCAGTGGCGGATCCAGAGGGGGGCGCAACCGGCGCACGCCCCCCCCCCCCTTTATTTTTCGTAAAAAACAAAAGAAATAAAAAGAAAAACAATGAAATGAAACTCGGAAGTGCCACCAGAAATATTAGTCACGCCCCCCCTTTACAGAATTCCTGGATCCGCCCCTGTGGTTGCATGCAGGGCGCCAGAAACACACGATTTGTACTAGCCCACTGGCCTGGTAGGGTAACTAAAACAAAATGTCAGACGTGTACTCAGTATGAATCCGTCTATTGAAATGGTATGATGCCCTTGTCGGGGTGGCCATATGAACAACGGGAAAGAGGTGGTGTTGCCTTGGCTAGCCACAAGTATAGAGCAAATTACTTTAAAGCAAAGCAGCATGACATTTTCGTGAATTGGAAATAACAGCCTTTTTCGCAGCATGAAATATTTGCGTATTGCCACTGACAATCAATACATAATGTAAACAAAAACTTTCACATATATCCATTTTAATTTCAGGCATCGTGGCCCTTGCAAAATTCAAAGAATTAAAATGCACACAAACAACTTATCATTTTACAGTCTTTAAGGTCGACTATGCATACTATTCTTTACAGCTACTGTATCATGCCCAGGCAAATCACACTATGATTGAAAATCACAGGGCAGCACATATTTTAGTCCGCTCAGAGTCAGAACTAAATGTGTTTGTAATAAAGTGTTCCCCATACACAAAAACTAAAAATATGCGTCTACAATGTTTTGAAGGTGCTCGGTACAAACCCACTTTGTGCAAAAAAAAACATCTTTGTTTCATCTATCATCCATTATGTTCTTTACACTACAAATAGTACACATGTCCTCTAATTTGCACATTAAGCAATTTACTAATACTGTAAATAATCCTGTTGGCCATTATACACAAGTTTGCTTAATTGGGCTACACTTGTACTCTCTCATCTAATCTTAATTGCACTATCAATTCATTAAATGTATCCCACTGCAATCACAATTTAACAGCCAGTACAGTACATCCTGTACTTTCTCAATGCTATAGAGTGATGTACTTCATGTACAATTTGTACTCCAGTAGGCCTACTGTGTAAATTGTGCTGTGATAGAACAGGCCAAGGAGTATCGAGAGAACCTCCTTGAACAGACCTGTGGTATACACGAATACTGGTGTGAAATCGTGTGTATTATATGTAAATGTCTTATAAAGAATGCATCTTTTCCTCGAAGGTTTTTGAATTTTGAAGGTTTTACTTTAAAAAATCCATAAACACTGGGCCCTGAGAAGACAAGAATTTTGTGATGCCACAATAGGGAAGTGTACAAAGGAAACATACAGAGAATTCAAAATACAGCAGTACATGTTCATTTTTCTAGCATTGTAAGAACAGAGTCAATTCTTTCAGAAGGCAGGGGGAACAAGAAACAACCTGAAGGAACATTTACAAGTATGTTTCATTAAAAGAAGAAAAGAAAAAGAAAATGAATGTCATACAAGTATAATTTCATATACAACCCATATAACTATGGATATTAGAATGCCCATGGCATCTACCGGTGTATGTAGAGCAGCCACAGATATTCAATACTTGGCAACAGAGATCTGAAACCTCTTCCTGCAGTGTATCGATTTGAAGTACAGACTGTCCAATCCATAATCCATCATAGACTTGCCTTTGCCGCCATTGGGCATATCACGATATAATGCATCATATTGCCAACAACAGAGTCAGGCCTATCTCCCTCTCCCCCCCACCCCCCCCCCCCAAAAAAAAACAACAACAACAACAACAAACAAACAAACAATGATTGAAATTGTATTCCCAGTAGACACAATTCCAAGAAATGCACACATTCACAATCTCACTGTGAAGATTTATAGCCTACACTTGTAGTACTCTCAATAGCATCTCAGACCCCTGCAAAGGTTAACTCATTCAAACTCCTTCAGCCCTGCGGGCAACATGCTGGCACACAATATTGACAGGATTTTGAGGGATGGTGTTGAGAGGGTTTATAGGTAAGGTTTCTTCCATCACCAGTCAATGACGGTGCCTTTCACAGACTTTTCTTTCACAGCCACAAACTCTACACAAAGCCTTCCCATGCCTGGATTCACATACACTGTATTCTGCATGGATGAACATGCACATGTGCACGGAAATCACATCAAGATATTAAAATGCACAGATGCACTGTGCACAACGTATGGACACAATAAAAGGTATATTGGTAGTGTGCTGTCAAGATACCCAGACCCATGGGCTTTATTCATGGACAGCCTTCTGTGTCAAAATGGCATTAATTGCAGCTGGCGTTATTGGATTTCATTATCAGGCCTTTATTAACACATGTACATGTATCAAGTAGGGGAAGATTTCAATATCCCAGGTTTCACAGGGCAGCTGCACGAAACGTTGAAAACATCTGTTCATATGCCCATCCTACACTGTGGTCTTCAAAATATACATGTGTAATGTCATGAATGTGATAACTTTCAGCTATATTGTACACTTTAAAGCTTTAAATTAGTACTCCATGGCACACTGTGTATAATTTGGCCTCCATTATTGCAGAGTGGAGTAAGCACTCAGAGTAGCAAACAGTTTTATCAACATAACATAAAAGAATGATTTTGTTTTTTTAAGTTTTATTATGACTTAATAGTTCCAGTCAAAACCATATCAGTCACAAGTAGCCATTAATCTAAGACCCGTTTACAGTGCGAGGCTCGGCCGCGGCTCGGCCCAGCCCCGCTTCAGTGTAAACGTGCAAAAGGCCAAATGCGGGGGCCAAAATTGGCCTCGTATTTGGCCTCGCTCTGGATGTGGTCCCACACTGTAAACGGGGTCTAAAGTACCCACTGGTCAACCACTGTAAAGACAAGAATCCTCATTCTGTTTTATTAAACTGCCAGCTGAACACTCTAAAAACTGGGGTAATCTGGGGGGCATTTCATGAAGCCTTTTGGTCAGATATTTTTCTGACAAACTGTTACAAGAGGAAGAAAGATTTGCGGTGACACCATGTGTATGTAGTCCTTAATCGGATCGCTGTTTGGCAGAAGAGCCTAGAAAGAGGAGAAACGAAGAGGGAAGCGACATATGGGGGTTGTGAGGAGGGCAGAAAGTGAAGAGTGGGAGACAGTAATGGGCTAGAGGTTGAAGTTGCACTAGTGGAGACGGTAGAGAATTCTACAGCCACTCTACAGACATTCTACAGCCACTCGTTGGCAACACAGAACACCACATTAACAATTCCAAACACTTCATTGACATTCTCTCTCAAACCACCATCAACCCTACAGACACCCTCGTCAGCTTTGATGTAGAATCACTCTTCACCAGCGTTCCTGTCAACGAAGCCTGTGACATCATCAAACAACGTCTCACCGATGACCCTTCTCTTTCTTCCAGAACACAACTCACACCACAACAGATACACGACCTCCTCCTCACATGTCTCAATTCTACCTCCTTCCGATGGAGGGACACACACTACAAACAGCAACAAGGCGCAGCCATGGGCTCCCCCCTCTCACCGATCATTGCCAACATCTACATGGAACATTTCGAAAGCCACGCACTAGCCACAGCACAGCACAAACCTTCACTCTGGCTCCGGTATGTCGACGACATCTTCACCATCTGGCCACACCAAGCAGATCAACTGGACGACTTCCTCTCACACCTCAACGAACAACACTCCAACATCTCATTCACAGTGGAAACGGAACACAATCATTCTCTCCCCTTCCTCGATGTTCTCGTCACAAAGACCAACGCTGGCACTTTCTCTCACCAGGTCTACCGCAAACCCACTCACACTGACAGATATCTTCACTACCGCTCCTTCCATCATCCAGCAGTCCGCCAGTCAGTACCGAACGCTCTCGTCCGACGTGCTCATCAAATCAGCGACAAAGAACATCTTCGACAAGAACTCGAACATATCACAGACACACTCACCACTATCAACCAATACCCCAAGCACAAAATCAACACTCAGGCACCTTCTCATCCCAACCAAGCAGCCAAGGAACAGCCCATCACAACTGTAAATCTTCCCTACCTCGGCGCCACCTCGCACAAACTACAACGCATCTTCAAGTCCGCCAACATCCAGGTCCGTCATACATCTTCCAACAAACTTCACAATTCATTGCACTCACACAAAGACAAGCACCCCAAACACAAACAACCAGGTGTCTACCGTATCCCTTGCGAATGCGGCAAAGTCTACATAGGTGAAACAGGGAGATCGCTAGAGACCAGACTGAAAGAACACAAAACATGCTACAGACGTTCGGAATGGGAAAAGTCAGCCATCGTGAAACACACTCAACAGTCGGAACATCGCATCAACTGGGAAGACAGCAAACTCATCACATCCATCAAAAACTGGAACACACGACGCATCAGAGAAGCCATAGAAATTCACACACACGACACTGTTACACAGGATACTGGACTCCACATCAACAACATCTGGCTCCCTCTCATCAATAAACCATCGAACACCAACAATGACAACAACAACAACACACTCTCTCCACAGCACATTCCCCCCTCTACTTCTTCCTCTCATATCTCTTCCCCCACCTCTTCACAACAGCGCCCACGACGTCAACCGCGCCTCCCACTCACGACCACACCTATCGCTGGTTCGAGAAGACGCCCTCACCGACACAAGTCATCCACACCACCGGCGTCCACCCCAACCACTAACCCGGACTCCAATCTCCGGCCACGACCTACTAACAGCCAAGTTAGCTCTCACAGATATACTCTGCCATCAACACACTCCGAGAACAATAGAACGCATCAACGACCGCAACACTCCACCAACAGCCGACGCTCAGCTCGCCTGCGAGCCCGCCTCAACCGACCACTTCCTTCTAGGTCCGCATTCTCCATATATAGCCCGCCTCTTCTCAGATCACGCGTCACTTCTGACGAAGGACAGTCAACCTGCCCGAAACGTCATGTTCCTCGGTTCTCCTAGTTATTCTTATAACTAGATTTCTTGCGCTACTTTCACTAGCACCTTTACTCAGTGTTTCATTTCTCTTTCCTCTCTCTCTCTCTCTCTTACACTTTTGTCTGTTTCTACACTACTTATCTTTTCTTTTCTTTTCTGTTCTCTTCTCTTCTTTCTTCTTTTTGTTTTATTTCTTTCTTCCATACAACCCAACGGTCCTTTTCAGGACCACTACTTAATTTACACATTTCTCCACAGGTTATTTCTCTTGTCTTCTCTCCTCAGGTCTACACTTTAACCTCATTTTGATTTCTTATTTTTGCTTTTCTCCCACAGGAACCTTTTCAGGACTTAACTGTCATCAATTTTCCTTTCCATTTTTTTTTTTCTCCCTCTCAGCAGCATTTCATTCTAGGATCCATACTAGCTCCCTCTGATTTACGTATTGAATTTCAATTTGTTCTTTTCTACTTCTTTTCTTTGTCCCCCCCCCCCCCCCCGCCTCTATCTCTCTCTCTCTCTATCTCCCTTCTATCAACACATTCTCATCTCTCCTCTACTTACCCTTCCTTCGAGGGATTATTCGTCCTTTCTCCATTGATTCCGCATTCCATAGTCACACTGTTCGCCGACTTCGTTTTTCTTCTCTTGGTTTGATGAATCTTTACTGCTCTCTCCTATCTCCATGATTCTCCAACATTCAACTCCTTCCTCTTCCTCTTCCCTTCTATTTCATCTTTCCCCTTCTAACGATGTCCGAACATCCTACTTGATTCTCACACTATTCTTCCTTACCACTCTCTGTGTTCCTTTCTCTACCGTCTCCACTAGTGCAACTTCAACCTCTAGCCCATTACTGTCTCCCACTCTTCACTTTCTGCCCTCCTCACAACCCCCATATGTCGCTTCCCTCTTCGTTTCTCCTCTTTCTAGGCTCTTCTGCCAAACAGCGATCCGATTAAGGACTACATACACATGGTGTCACCGCAAATCTTTCTTCCTCATTTACTTCACCATGCAAACCTTCAAACAACACAAAACTGTTACAAGCTACTGAAATCCTTGCATCTGATTGGCTGAGAGCAAATTTGTCCGACAACTTTGTTGGACAAAATGCTTCATGAAATGCCCCCCTGAACTTTAAGGTAGACTAATTCAAATTCATTCAACCTTGCCAACATTTCCACTATGATCTACACAGTGTACTACAGTTTGTATTGTATGGTCAACTACTATCCACTGCACCTGCTTCTCTATTAGCTTTTGAAGATGGGAATGCCTGGTTGACTGCTACATGTCACAATTCCATGGATTCAGTACCTGATGCAACATCAAGCTTTTTAGTTCACCAACTGTACTGAATACATTCCAATGACCTGTGGATAAAATAGTTGCCATGTAAAATGTAAAATTAATGCCCCAATTTGGACCCCCAGAAGGCCAAAATGGGGGCACTCCTGGAACTGTCATGAACAAACTTGAAAGAACAGTAATCAATATACTTTACTCATAGAATTAACTTTAATACATGTAGCTCTATCACTTCTGGTTTGAGAGAAGATTTTAAAGGTCCTGTTTCCCTTTGAGAGCAGTGATTAAATTTTTTTTTTAAAGATATCACATTTGATGCATATGTGTAGGTCAGTTGTGTCACAAAACATCCTACCATATAAAATTTTCGCAATGAAGCCTAAAATATAAGGAGATATCACTTTTTTTTCTAAATAAACCATAACTGTAGACAGTTTAGTCTGGAATTATTTTTATTATATCTATTGTTCACATTTTACACATTTACACGTAACAAACATCCATTATACTGGTTGAAAATTTCACATTGGTTGTTTCTGTCTCTAACTCCCATTTTAGAACTACTTTGAAGCAGTAATGTTGGGTTTTTGTTTCACTTGCAAATGGTACATTATGCCTTTAAGGAATCATTCTTTAATTTGGGAGGGTTGGGGTCCCCTGAGGGCCCTGTAATAGGGGAAGGGGGACATGGTACCCATTTGAATAAATTGGCATCCTATTCCCTTGGGGATGCTACCTCCCAGGTTTGGCGAAAATCGGTCATGGGGTTTTCAAGAAGAAGATGAAAATACAAAAGGTTATGCATGGCGCACCACACACAATGGACAACAGATGCAAGAGGATGAGTGATCGCAATAGCTCATTATTCCAAGCCTTTGGATCAGAAGAGCTAAAAATTAAAAAATACAATCCCAGACTGAATCCAAGCTTTTCATATAGTTTTTCATATTAATATACATATTAACCAGAGTGCTTTCATATGTATGTTAATGAGAGATATGACAGAAAAAAACAAACAAACAAACAAACGTAAGCAAACAAACAAATGTTAACAGGTTTGGTACACTCCTCTCTAAGAAACAATTAAATCATTTATTTTTTAATCAAATGACAAACATGCTTGTACACACACACACTCACACACACACACAAATGTCAGTGAATATCTTGTCAGCTACAATTGTATGCTCGCATAATCTGTGTTTTAAGCCACTTTCATAATGAATGTCCCACCACAAAATTATAACTCCATTTTTCAACTCCATGACGTTCATCATTACTAAGGCGATGAATGCACAAATTATGTAGAGTAATGTCTGGGCCCCGTTTCATAAAACTTGTTATCAGTGACAAGTTGTTAGTTGTGACAAGCTACTGAAATCCTTGCATCTGATTGGCTGAGAGCAAATTTGTCACAGACATGTAGCAGTTGTCACTGATAACAAGTTTTATGAAACGGGGCCCTGATCATTACGATAATGCCTACCTAAGTCTCGAATGAATGCCAGTTGGGAATCCCTGTAATTTAAGCTCTCGTGGGTCTTGCACGAAGCCGGGCTCCTGCATCCCACCGAGTAACAGGAGCCCTCTACCATCCACGCCAGGTCACAGCCCGTCGTGTCGCAGCAGGCCGTGACGCAGTCCTCCATCGTGTGGACTGAGTTGTGGGGTCTGTACTCGTTGACGCGGTTCATGTCGCTGGGGACGTAGCCCTCTATTAGCTCCCCCCTCTGGCAAGACGTAGCTGATACAGCTGCAAGACAGATTGCGAAAGGTGACGCATTATAAAGCACACGTTTCACTGTGTAGAATAAAGGTAATTGTCCCCGCCGAACGAGTTCGAGCAAGGGACTATGAAACGGGCTCCGTACGTGTGTGTGTCTGTGTGTCTGTCTGTCTGTCTGTGCGTCCGTGTGTGATCAAAATCTTCAATTTGCTACTTCTCTGTCATTTATGAGCCAATTTTGATTCTGTTTGCTTTATATGATAGCACTACATGGGAGCTTTGAAGCTTCTACACAGAATTTCCGTTGTGACCTTTGACCTTGACCTTTGACCTATATTGTACATTTTGCTACAAAATGCTACTCCTTTGCCATTTCTCACCCGATTTCGATTCCGTTTGCTTTATGTGATGGCACTAGGTGAGGGCTTCAAAACTTCTACACAGAATTTTGACCTTTGACTTCTTTAACCTTTGACCTTGATTTTTGGTCTGTATTGTACATTTTGCTACAAAATGCTACTCCTACGACATTTCTAACCCAATTTTGATTCCGTTTGCTTTATGTGATGGCACTAGGTGAGGGCTTCAAAACTTCTACACAGAATTCTGACCTTTGACTTCTTTGACCTTTGACCTTGATTTTTGACCTGTATTGTACATTTTGCTACAAAATGCTACTCCTTCGCCATTTCTAACCCGATTTCGATTCCGTTTGCTTTATGTGATAGCTCTAGGTGAGGGCTTCAAAACTTCTACACAGAATTTTGACCTTTGACTTCTTTGACCTTTGACCTTGATTTTTGACCTGTATTGTACATTTTGCTATAAAATGCTACTCCTTCGGCATTTCTAACCCGATTTCGATTCGTTTGCTTTATGTGATGGCCCAAGGTGAGGGCTTCAAAACTTCTACACAGAATTTTGACCTTTGACTTCTTTGACCTTTGACCTTGATTTTTGACCTATATTGTACATTGGCTGCAAAATACTACTCCTTCGCCATTTCTAACCTGATTTCCATTCCGTTTGCTTTATGTGATGGCACTAGGTGAGGGCTTCAAAACTTCTACACAGAATTTTGACCCTTGACTTCTTTGACCTTTGACCTTGATTTCTGACCTGTATTGTACATATTGCTACAAAATGCTACTCCTTCACCATTTCTAACCCGATTTCAATTCCATTTGCTTTATGTGATGGCACTAGGTGAGGGCTTCAAAACTTCTACACAGAATTTTGACCTTTGACTTCTTTGACTTTGACCTTGATTTTTGACCTATATTGTACATAGGCTACAAAATGCTACTCCTTTGCCATTTCTCACCCGATTTCGATTCCGTTTGCTTTATGTGATGGCACTAGGTGCCAGCCATGTATTATACATAAATTCATTCATCAGAACATGAGACATTTTATTGGTTTATATTAAAGGGATTGTATAGTTTTGGTTGAGACCTAATTTCAGGTTTCTAACATTTTTTGGTGTGATAATGAAAAACCTCTTATGAAATATGAAAGAGCATGCAATTCCATGAGGAATTCAATGTTTCTTTGATGAAAATTGGTTTATAAACGGCTGAGATATCCAAAACAGAGCAACTCAAATAGAGTGTGGGACCAACCTTTCATTACGATCGCTTTGTTTTACTTTGTTTTTGGCTGTTTCAGTCATTCCAAACCCAAATTTCATCAAATAAACTTTGAATTCCTCTTAAAATGGTATGCTCTGTACTATTTCACGAGTGTTTTCTTGGTATCTCACAAATAGTTAACAGCCCAATTCTCATCTCCACCAATACTGTACCATCCCTTTAACTGGAGTCTTCCTACACGTTCAGAAAGACTAGGTAAATATTAAATGACTTCATTTCAAGTAGTATCATTCATTTCAAATATTATAGAAAAAAAAACTATTCATCATATTTCTCTTTTTTTACAGGCATTTCTCATTCCCTCCTCCGTCCTTGTGGACGTCCATTTAAAGCAATTCTCCCCCACTGTGGGGCAATTTCACCCTGTCGGATTTCCCACTTACCGGACGACAAGTAGAGCACCATTAGCAGGACTACCGAGGCAGCTCGCCGGGCAGTCCATATCCTCCACATCGGGATCATCTCTGATGTCCTCCGACTGCAGCCACGGCAACACGACCGGTGGGAGGTGAAGAGGAGGTCTTTGCTTGTAGAAACCACCATCGAGTGTGAACAGTCCGTGTCGGATTTGCAACAATATCCTGGGCGTTCCATGCCTGCCCCCTTCTGGGCTTTGTGAGAGAGGCCAACAGGCTCCAAGATTGCTCACAGCTCCCGTTCAAAATATCTTTATTGCATTTCTGCCGTACACACGCACCATACAAATGCAAGGGGCTCACAATTTCTGTAGGAACTCACTCCGTGTACACTGGATAATGCTACATCTATCACAGTCTGCCGTGTGTCACTTGTTTGAGTGCCTACACAAAACAGAGGAAAAGAAAACAAACAATGGTCGAAGTTAATTTCAGAGGTTCATAAGTATTCCTGTACTTTTTCAGGAAAGGCATTTGTGTAAATATACTTTCTGGTTGTCCCCCCCCCCCTTTCACTGTAAGAGAATTTATAAGCACTGAGCCTTGCTTATAAGACACCATAATAATCACCACAAATGTCAACTTCATCATCTCTATCCATATAATCACCGGTGATATACCTTTGTCGCTCGGCATTTCTAGATTTAAAGGACATGGGCTGGCCGGAAGGTACATTGTAATTCATATAGGGAGTGACTATATGCATAATCAATATGATCAATAGTATTGTAATTTAATACATTAAACCTAATGAAATATACTTTGATATAACAGCATATCATATAATACCATCAATGATAATAACGTCACTGGAGGAGGAGAAGGAGGAGGAGGAGAAAAGACGTTGGTCACTGATGGGGGAGGGGGGAGCAGTATGCTGAAAAGAAAAAAAAAATGTGCTCTTGACAGCAATGTTCAAGCAGTATGCATCTCAGCCCAAGGTAGTAATAGATCCTAATAGCAACCAAAATAAATAAATAAATAAATAAATACATGTGTAAAAAAATAAAAATAAATAGATAAATAAATGAATGAATAAATAAATAAATGGCACAGACAGGGCTGCAAACTTTAGAAGCTCATGAAATGAACTGATGCACTGCAAAAAAAAAAACTAGATATATCGCTACGGCTACTGATATGCCTCCGCCATAATGCATGGTTCTGGTCTATAGTACAATGTCTTGACAATGTGTGATGACAGTTTCACACAATTGGCAAAATATTAAAATGACAGGTTTGACACAAATGTGCTGAATGTTCACTTTCCTAGAACTAGGTTCAATTGGATGAATGATTAAAATGTCAGAGTGCAGGTATTTGGGGAACTGATGATTTTTACTTGACTTTTGACCCTTTTATAAGATTATGCATTGAGTAATTTTCAAGGTATTGAGAAAAAGTATAATTTCAGTATCAAATGGGAAAATAGCATTATCTAAACCTGGCCTTTCACCTTTGACCTCACAGTTCCAAAGAGAATCACTGTTAGGTTGAACATGCATGAATATGTAAGTTTCATGATGATACCTCGAGTTACTTTCGAGATATGGAGGAAAAAGTGCAATTTAGCACTTTCACTTGACCTTTGACCTTTTGACCTTTGACCTTTTGGCAAGAAACTTCCCCAAAAATATACATTGGGTAATACATGCCATACATCAAGTTTTTAAAAAAAAAACCTTCAGGCATATTGCATATTAAGGAAAGTAGTGATATTTTGAGGAGTTGACCTTGACCTTTGACCCCTGACCTTTGACCCATGACCCCCAACTTCCCTAGATAATCACTGCCCATCGGTACAAGCATATAGTTCCATGAAGATACCTTGAACCATTTGCGAGATATGGAGAAAAACATGAAATTTCAAATTTTTTTTTCACAAAATAATCTGTGACCTTTGACCTTTGACCCTGTGACCCTAAAATCCACACAAAGTATCATCCCCCAAGGATATACCCTCATACCAAGTTTGATGTAAAACCACCACACGGTTCTTGAGATATTGACAAAAACAAAACGGGACGGATGGACGGACGGACGGACGGACGACCCGAAAACATAATGCCTCCGGCCACTTCGTTGCGGAGGCATAAAAATACAATAATAATAATAAAGAATGAAACAAAGTTTTGAAAGTGCAGTAGGCCTACTTTTCAATTGGAACATGCACGTATCAAGCCAGCATGCCTATTGACAGAAATTCCGACAAAATATTTATGTTTGAAGAAACATATTCTATATTTGATGATCACAAGAAGAAACAATGACTCAGATGTACATATTTGTATCAAAAAGCATACATTTGAATTGGCAGCTCTGTGAAGAGCAATATGAACATGCACATAGAGTAGTTTTGGGAATAGCAATCGTCTGTAACTACTGTACACTGTGTCAAAGCTCAGTCACACCTAGCTCAACTTGCAGAGGAAATCCTAATACGCTCTGATAATGCATCATTGACAATAATGACTGTGTACACATACAATACCATACTGTGCACAGATGAATTCCCTGTACATACATTGAAATCTTGTTGGAAATTTAGAGTAAAATGCTGTCCGGAAACACAGGTTTCAACCTCAAATGTGCATACTTGTAATCATTTACAAGCTATATTGTATACTGGTTTTATTTTGGCACATACATTTTGTACAGCAATGGTATAAAATTTCTTTCTTGTTCACAGTATGACAATAGCCGGGTTCACACGTACAAAATAGCGGGATGACGATCGCACTCCATATCTCGAGATTTTTTGCGAGCGTCCACACGTACCAAATTAGCGGGATAGCAATCGCACTCGGAATCTCGAGTTTTTCGCAAGCATCCACACGTACAGAATTATCCCGCTAATTGCCGATAGAGATAACAGCAAAGCCTGCAAACTGGGTCACACAGCGCCCTTCTCTATCACTGCACGCAGGCGCTTCCCTTTGTCCATTGTTTTTTGCGCGTCAGTGGTGTGGTTCGCGCGCGGTTGTTGTGGTGCGCCAAAGAGGTGAAAGAGGTGAAGTATGATGGGATATAAAAACTTGAGATTCTAATCCTGACCGTTCACACGTACCAGCGCGGGGCCAATTATCCAGCTAATTGATGAACTAGCGCAAGATTTCTCGGGATTAGCATCGCGATGCTTATCCCGCTAATTATCGGGTTTTTTCTGTCCACATGTGCAAAAAACTCGAGATACCGATCACGATGCAAATCTCGAGATTTGTATCCCGCTAATTGGTGTACATGTGAACCCCCCTAACAGTGGACCAAAACTGAGAGCAAATAGTTTGACATCCAGTACTAAAGGCCCTCTGAACATGCTCTATATGGCAACCACTAAAATCTCCTTCCTTAGTGTACGCATCTTAGCAACTGGTAGTAACTTCTTGTTGTCCTGTGATTAGTCATAAGCCTACACCGCAGTGAACAGAGAAGCCAAGCACTGCAGAGAAATCTTTTCTTTTCTTTTGTGCGCCACTGACAATCTTTTCTCGTGAACACTCGTTAAAATGAAACACTGCGTGCAGTACAAAAATCACAGCTGACAATCTCTCCCTAAATAAAATTGTATTTCCCCTTGGCCACCTTCTTTTTCTTTCTGTCTACCAGTGAAGCCTATATTTAAAGAGACTGGCTGACCAAGGCTATTAAAGATATTAGATACCAAGTGGTTTGGGACATCAAATGATCTCAGCTCGTCTTCGAAAACCATTTTCCATGACAATAATTATGTTAGAGGTATTGTAAAATAACTCTCCTGGAAATCCTGACTAGAAACACTGGTGCTTTATATAAATTTGTATTTGATATTGCCCCTTTGCACTTCAGATGAAGTCTTTCATGTAAATAACCTTCACAAATAAACAATTTGACTGGGATGAGGCAAATTAATCAGGTATTCATGAAAATATAATTCCCTTACCGTGTCACAGTAATGAACTTGTCGCAAATATCGCGAGGAGTCGAGATTAGCAAAATAAAAAAGGTATGCCAAAATTCTTGTCTACACTTGCTATGCATTGAATGCCGGTGCAATTTGTAAAAAAAAATTAATATGCCAACAGTGTATCAAAATCCTTTTAATATATGTGTACTAATGTAAAACTCAAACAAAAAAAGACCAAAATCTGTGTTTTATATTGACATTACAAGTAATAATACTTAAGATTCTTAGCCCCTCCCTCTATGGCAGGGTTTCTCAAACTGCTCTTCAAATTTGATGCTTGCTTTGAGCAATTCTGCACACTTAAGAATTTGTATGTTGTCATACTGTGTTTTTAACTCATTCATTCTCATTCATTCTCATTCATTCATCCTCCTCAGTAGCATTATTGCTTGAACTAACACCAGACTGGCAAGTGTTTAATGTCAAACGTAGTCCTTACATAACACCTAAAAGTGAATGGTACAAGATTGCAAACAAATAAACTAAAAGGCAGAGGGCTTTTATATTTGCTTTTTATAATACCTCTCATAGTGACAGCCACTGGTGGTGACAGCAAGTCATTTCATGGCCAAACTAATGGTAATGTTTGCGCATTAACAAATCAAACCCATCACAAGGCAAACATAAATTATGCAAAATTAGAGGAAAAAAACACACACAGAGAAAATTAAAGTGGTGTTAAAACAAAGAAAAAAGAAACAAATTTTCAAAGCATATGTATACAATGCAATAGTTTACAAATTTCACATTTTCATTTTTCTTTTTTTAAACGAAATGGTATCTGAAGGTATAATGTACTCACAGCAGTCACCACAAAGTTTTGGATCCTGTGATCACACCTTTGCCAAACATAAAGAATGAACACTGTCTCGTCTCTACTGCTTTAATTTTGCTTATAAAATGCATGACAATAAATCATTGAAATTGAAATTGAAATAATGTGTTCACTTGTAATTCCCGCATGCACTATGAATCTAGATCGAGACACTGTTCAACTAGGCAAGAAAATACTCTCATGACTCTTTTCATCTGTCCCTGTCATGTCATGTTGATACAGAATTTTACTGCAAGCTACATTGTACATGTACGTGTACATGTAGCTACAGTGTACATGTATTTTGAATGGTATTATAATTATTGATTACCCAGGATAATAACAAGCCCCAAAAAAGACACAAAACATGGTCTTGCGTGGAAATCTATCTGTACAATTGTATCTCTTGAACATTTAATGAGACTGGCTTTGTGTGATGTATGTCACTTGACTTGCACTGTGCATACATGCATATTGTATGTAGACATTGTACAGTGTAGGTACTTATGCTGCTTGTACAGTGTACAATAAACCCTGACCTTCAAAAGAACACCTTCTAAATTGATATGGCATGGTATGTGTCTTCAAAATACCAGGTATCATCTTGTCTATTACATGGACATAGCACATGGTTGACATTCTGCGACCGCCAAGGCCAGTGATTGGCTGCATTAAAATTGCTGCGTGTTTAATTGCACATCCCACAAATTTCTGCCCTCCATCAGAACGTCAGAGGGGCAGGTACTTGTACATGAATGTCACATTTTAAGGACTTAAACATGAAGGTTGCTGCAGTGTTGGCTTGTCTTTTTCATATGGATAAAATTATATTCAGTGTAATACAGCTCATTGAGTGGCTCATCCCCTGTTCAGACATAAAAAGTTTAAAATACCAAGAAAAGATTGTTTAAACTCGATAATGCATCCGATAAAAATCTTCATCATATAGCAAGTGAACTGTTCAGACACATGCATCACCTCCGCCGTTTAGAGAAAAAAACAAACATTGATGCGCAGTTTAATACCTTACGCACATTACATTGTATGTTATTGTGGTCGCCGCTACCCCCTGCCCGGCTCTCATCCATGGAAATGAGAGGTACGTTGTAAGGTCACCTTTCACACGCACTCACTTTAAGCCCCACCCAGTAAATACTGTTCTATGATTGCCATACATTCAGACACGTATACGCAAATGTGATTCACTATCAAGATATACTTTGAAATGATGCTCTGACCGTCATTTCAGTATGAATTTGTATTATATGACATTTTGATAGTCAGCATTCACGTCAAATAAAACCATAGCTATCCTTCTGGTATCAAAATTGTTGGTGTCTGAAAATATCATGCTTGAACATTTCAGTCAGTCCTCTGAAGCTTTACTGAAAAATATATTCACATGACTACGAGCTTTATTAAATACAAATGTACAAGCAAAAATTTCACTAAATGAATAAATGAGTAGTTACTCTCTGAATTAATAAATGAATGGCAACAAAGAAACATACAAGGTACAGTGTAGGCACCTATATAAATGACATGTCAACCTGGGGTATACAAACTACATAATACCAAGGAGGTACCTCCTTGATAATACTCCTTAGATCTGCAATGAATGCTAGCAGAAAGAACAGGTGCTTTAATCTGTTCATCTCTTTCACAAGCAACATCTGTGGTGCATTTCAAAAAATACCTGCTTGGTGATCAAAAGTCCACAACTCTATAAAAGGCAGTAACCTACCAATCAGAACCACTGAGGTACATTGTAGGTAGCACAGTGAATGCAGTACCTGTACATGTACATTGTATAATGCAGGCGAATGATTGCTGTACCACATGGCAGGTACTCTGCCATGCTGTCAGCTGTAATCCCCGATTCATTTTTTTCACCCGTTTCGAGAATCCCTTAATGGCACAGCTCATCAGGCTGATTAAGTGATCATCCATTATTACCCAAGACTGACAGACAGGTAGACAGACAGACTGACAGACTGACTTAAATTTACAAACACACACAGCACTGACACACAAGCAAAGATATACAGTACAAATTGTACATGTAGGCCCCAAGTAAATCCCTCCAGTCAGTATCTGCATGGTACACTACCAATATGTGCTCCCATGGCACACATACAAAATGTACACGTACATTTAAAAAACAGACACAAAAACACACACAAATACAACTGTAGATTGAAATACATTAATTAATGACCATATATGAATACAATACGTTTGTATACTACATGTACAGCCACACAGTTTGAGTGAATAATTGATCCAAGTTCTTAGCAGTATCAAAAAGCAATTAAGGCTTTAACTATACAGTGCATTCAAAACACTGTATTGATGGGCACAGCCTACAATGTACAATACAAAAAAAAAGAAAGAAGAAGAAAAGAACACCTTTCAGATGAACGGTGAATCTGTGCATTTCTATCAAATATTCCTACATTATTGAAATGAATTTCTTGGTGTGCTACAATACCATACGGCACAAACGGAATCCCAGATTGCGTCATCTGTTACCATGGATACTGCTTGACGTAGAATTCAGTAGAAATACTATGCAGGCACATAATGCAAACATTCAGCACCATACAGTATTACAATTATTGGGACTACAGGATTAGCAATGTTCACATACAGTAAATAAATATTAAATATGCACCTATACAATAGGGGCATAGATAGATAGATAGATACAACTTCTAGATAGATACATTTGTACACTTGTAGATAGATAGATAAATTAATTAATAAATAGATAGATAAATAAATAAATAAATAAATAAATAAATAAATAAATAAATAGATAAATAAATCATATACAATCATGACCTGCTCTTTTGAAAGCCCACTACAGACTGAGAAAATAAAACTAAAAGCAAAGTCTGAAAGAAAGAATACAGAGCTCTCTATCATACACTGTGTTTATCGTACAGGCAGAAATGTACAGTGAAATGTCTTTCAAATGCCTACAGGACATGCCCTTTTCAAACCAACATACAGTTATAGGTTGGACAGCCTTCCTCAAATTGCTCCTTCACTGTGGAGCAAGCACTATTACAAAAGAGATTTCCCTGGAAGAAGAAAAGACAGCTTACATTTGCACATTTTGTGCTTATTCGTACCCCGAGTTTAGTCTTTTAATACAGACTCTTGTTATTATTTTGCCACTATTTTGCTGTTAACTGTACAAGGGGGATATTTTTGTATGAGTAATTTTTCGTGCTCGGCCAGGTAAGATGACTTTCGCATCTTTTAATAATTCAGCGGAATCAAAACATCAACTTCAGAAATATATGGCATGCAAAAAACATTTGCATGCTTTTTATTTTCATACCAGTTCTATAACCAATTTATCTATCTCATTTCAGTCAAATCTCGTAGAATTGTTAAAAGTCATCACCATGTGTAACAAGAACTGCAAATCCCGTAACCAATACAGAGGTACAGTTAGTCTCATGAAAAAGCCAGAGTTGGAACGTCTATAAACTGGCACTCACCCTGAACAGCTACACTATCTTGCTCAGTTCTTGTTAAGAGCTACCACAGAATCCACACAGTCCTTTTCAGATCTCTCCTCACATGGCGATGCTGCAAACTCTCCACACATAAACACCCCTCCCCAAGTAAACCCACACATCCAAACAACACGACCCATCGGAAAGGGCATCAAGCATCTGACACATCTTTCGCATCGCATCCCTCAGCTGCAATGAAGTCATGGAAATGCAAAATGGAGACTGATCGAGCCAAATGGCTGCACTGTTACCTCTCATAGATCTTTCAATGGAGACCACTACAAATAACTCGCCAGTCTCCTCTATCTATTGTGTTCCTTTCTTCCATTTATTCGTTCCCAGGGTCACTATTTTTAAAGAGCCAGAGTTACAGCTAGCGTCCCCATGACTACATGTATCTATAGGCAGCTGAGGTCATTTCTTACTTAGTACCATTATCCCATGAACCACTGCCACCCAAGCAGAACTGTTTGCACCCTCTAGTGTAATAAAATGAAAAATATTATCAAATTGAGTGATTATGGGCAAGTCCAAGATAACGCGCACGTTACGTATGGGACATTCAGAGACTTTTATGACCTGAAAAATAGTGTTAATGGCCTTTGATCATATTGAACTTCATCATGGTGATTGATATCTAGAAGAAGTATAATCATGTAAAAAATTGAGAAAAATGACCTTGACAATTATATTCTAGAAGAGAAAATAAGTGCCGTTACGTATGGGACCAGAAAAATTTTGTTTTTTTGAACATTTTTTTCAACCTCAAAACTCTCTGAAAGTATATCATTCTACAACTTGTAACTCACTGTGATGAAAGTCACAACACTCAAGATTATCACAGGTAAGTTTCATGTCATGAGGCAAAAAGCTCTAATTACAGGTTCTAATTAAAGACAGACATGACGTGTTACGTATGGGACAGTTACGTATGGGACAGTTTGTCCCCCATTCATTTAGTGTGTGAAGAACCATGTTTATGGGTATTTTGCATAATTATTGAAGTAAAATCAGTTGAAACTACTCAAATACTGATCCAGATTGTCAAGGAAACAATATTCCCCAAATATTCATCATCATAATCATATTCAATCATATTTTTATATTTTTATGACCAACCTGGGTATGCATGCCCTTTGTCCCCCATTCGTTTAGTGTGTGGAGAACCATGTTTATGGGTATTTTGCAAAATAATTTTGCAAAATACCCATAAACAAATTTTTTGCATAATTATTGAGGTGGAATCAGTTGAAATTACTCAAATACTGATCCAGATTGACAAGGGAACAATATTCCCCAGATATTTACCATCATAATCACATTCAATCATATTCTATATTTTTTATGACCAACCTGAGTATGTATGCCCTATTTTTATCAGGGTAGTTACTACTGAAAAATTGAATAGTTTAAAGTGTTTACTTCCATTGATGAAGGGCAGTTTGCCATTTAGTTTCAATAAAAAACAACTTGACACAAGAAATATTAAGTTTAATAAATAAGCAATACCTGCTGCGTGGAACCCCAGTGATCGAGTAGACATATGATGTCTTTCTATCAGTCAGGTCATTGATTCGAGTCACACCTCAGTATGTATACCCATGAATTTTGTTGTGGCTACTACTGAAAACTGAATAAGGACAATTTGTGTATCACTTGCAATAAAAAAAAATCATTTTACCCCCCTTTTTTTTCTGTTATATATATCACAACCATTTCAAATTGGATCTCCATCACATAAACTTTGAATTCCTCTAGTCTTAGGATTTTATGCTCTAATAAGTAATTCATATAATTGGTTTCCAATCATCTCTTTAAATGTTGAAGACTGAATCCCCATTTCTACAAAAAACTATACCATCCCTTTAATGATGATTTTTCATTGTGTATTTTGCCATTTTCCCCTCCCCCTTTCTGAAAATTGTTCAGTCAAGTTCATGTATTGTTTCAAGTGTCTATAACTCACAAAGTAGCTACAATGTTGGGATGCTTTCTTCAGGATGATTGACCATTTGTATACTGAGAGACCTTCCCAGCTAGCTACATGCATTCACATGCAATATGTATGAGGATGTCCCATACGTAACGCATTTGTCCCATACGTAACATTATTTCAATGCCTAATAAAAAAAAATTCTTTTACTTTTTTTTCTTTTTTCTGTGGTATTTGATTTCTCTAAATAATAAATTAGAAGTTTCCAAAAGGGCATTAAAATAACCTTAGCAATTTCAGAAAAAACCTAAAAAAATGACCTCATTTTGTTACGTATGGGACATCTCATGATAGGACACGAGCTAATTTACATAATCATTTGCATAATCCCAAAATTTTCATACCAAGTTAAACTATGTGATGAACTTCTTATGTCCACATATTAATCAAATATTATTTGCTTTCCTTTGAATTAATATGAATTTTTATAAATGTCCCATACGTAACGCTGTGTTTCACATTTATGCAAATGAAGCCCTTGAAATTTGCATAAATTTACATAATATCACTTTTTCCTCCCCAGAAATCAAAACTTCAACTCATAAGCTTCAAAATGATACCAAACATGTCAATATTGAGCAAAGATGAAATTTAGCCTTCTGAGGGGACCTTATCTTGGACTTGCCCTTATGTGGTGGGGTGGGGGGGGGAGGGAGAAAATGCACAGGAAAGTCTGTACACTGGCAGTAAACACTGATGGCCATGCTATTCAAAATTGTACACTATTTACTACTTAACACTTACACTGCAGTGGCACTAAACTGTACCCACTTTCCAGTTTGAATGTGGTCACCAAAGCATGCAACACTACAAAGCACTTTTCTAATACAACCAAGATGTGTTCTAGATACTTTAGAGTCAACAATAATGAAATTCACGCACATTGTAATCTAAAATAACCTGGTATTATATGCATCATCTAACAATGCAACATTTTAAAAGCAAGTACCTTTGTATGCATTCAGACTCAATCTACTATTAAAAATGAACACAAATTACTGGAGTTATGACTTTGGATGATCCATAAAGAGTTATTCAACATATCCTAGTGTCTTGCCAGAATTTCTTTGCAATATTCTATGTACCACTGAAATACAATACGTACATATAAAAGTATCCAATATTCTGAAAATGACAAAATCAAAATCAAAACCATCACATACAATAAGAAACCAAAGAGTCAAATGAGTCTGCAAACTTTAATATTCAAAATATGGCTAAATATATAAATCCTTGGATTGCAATTCTCCATTGTTTGTAAAGATCATTTAAAAATAAAAACTGTTATGATAACAAAAGAGAGCATCTATAGCCCAAGCTGCAACTTTGTGCAACTTGTGAGAAACTTGCACTAGATACAATCTACCAGTAAATGATTTTGGAAACTTTCTTGTAAAAGCAAATAAGAGTCACATTCTGTTCAGATGAATATCACCATAGACAATCATTTTCACCAAAGTTGTTGACCATGACATTAGCCAGTCCTATCAAAACATGAATACATGTGATCAGATCATATACTAATATTTACTATTGTAGTTCCACACAGCGCTAGCCTCATTACAAATATATTTGCAAGGACTATCAGAAGACAGAAGACTAAAACCATGGAGTAGTATAATCTCTCAGACCTACACGTTGTGTACAAGAGCACTTTGAAGATTATCGCCCTCCTGATATTTTCTCTCTTTTCTGTTTTATAGGACACTTGATGTTGACACTGTAAAAGGGCTAAGTGCGTACTTCATGCATGCGCTGTGTACATCGTGCTACAAATACAATCACTGTTCTTGGGCCCTACTTTCCACTTATTTCAAAACATCTTTACAATTCCTTACACTTCAAGGAACTTAAGTCCAATCCTATACTTGTTTTGCTTCAGTCAATATTGACTTGACTTTGAGGTGCGTGACATGCTAGAAATGACTCATAACAAAGAAACAAAATTTGTCAATGCCATGGCCCTGTAGTACAGGGTATTATGGAGGGTTTACAAATTACGGATATTTGTTCTGACACTGTTTGATCTGCTTTCAGTTTTCATCTGACACGCCATCTCCTTAAGACAGCGTTTACTCCTCCAACTTAACCTTAACACTAATCCCTATCCTACACACCAAGTTCCGCAGTGACCAAGAAATCTTCAAACCTAACCCCTACAACTAAACCAACATAAATCCACCCCCCCCCCCACCACCACCACCAAAAAAAAAAGAAAGATAGTATTCCATGTACAACATCTTCCAATCAAATCTGATTTTCATCAAATAAACTTTTAATTCCTCTGAGAATTGCATGTTCTATTGAGTGGTTTCTCAGTATCTTGCAAAAAGTTGAAGGTTGAATCCTCACCTCAAACAATACCATACCAGCCCTTTAAGAGCAAACATATTTTTCTGCAAGTGATTCACATATGAACACATAAACAGCAAAGAGTCTAAGCCAAAAAATACAGTAACTCACAATAATTGCAAATGTGGCACTCAGTCAACTGGAATGCCTACACTTTTCAGGGGCAGATCCATGAATTCTGTAAAGGGGGGAGCAACTAATATTTCTGGTGCCACCTCCAGGTTTCATTTCATTTTTTTCTTTTTATTTCTTTTGTTTTTAAACGAAAAATGAAGGGGGGGGCATGCGCCGGTTGCGCCCTCCTCGAGATCCGCCACTGCTTTTCACACAACCATGATATCCGATGTACATTATAAGAGGTAATGACACTAATAAATTGCATAAAATATGTTTCGATGAAACTTAATGATCCTGAACACTGGTGGACGACTGACCTTCAGTCTCTCTCCTTATAAAGGAAATATTTTTCTATTTTCCCCCCACTACACCAAATGATACAATACGTTGTATTTCAACATGAACAACTTGTACCTTATGGCATCTACAGCCAGAAAACAAAAGTTTTTTTGGCTATTTGCAACGGTAGTAGCAATCCACATCTTCCACAGCATCATCATTTTAGGTAAACAATTGCTCTATTTCTCTTTCCAACCAAACAATATGACAAACGGACACTCCTTGCTGGAGTATGATTCAAGAAGTACATTTTAAACCAAGTAAAGTGACCTACAATTTTTTTTTTTCCGGATTGATGCACTTAGAAACAGTATTCAGCGCTATATAAATGATGTTAATTATCATTATCAATATGAGCTATTGACTTTTGACCTATAACAACTTTCCTGTGAATAATACATGTACATTATCTGAATGTCAGTAAACATGTCAAAGCAATGTCCACTTTTCATTTTAAAAAGAAAATGAAATTTCGTGAAATCATTTTCTTTATACAATTTTCCATTTGATCACAAACTATAGTCACTTCTCCTCATACAATCAGTGATGACTGCATCAAACCTTTAAAAAAAATCATAACTCTTGAATGGATTAATCTGCAAATTTGAAATAGACATGTGGACTTTAACCTACAGGATTTTGTAAAGTTGTAAGAATGTGTTGCCCCTGTACTTAGAGCCAAGGACGATAATACTGCAAATGAAATAGAAAATTGGCCTACACTGCCCAGATGAAACTCAAATGAGAGCTAGGGAAATGTTAATGCAAATACCATGGATAATAAAAGTTAGAATATGACACAGTGCTCATCAAGCGATAGAAATATGGCTTCTTGGGACATATGGATTAAAACAAGTGATACAAAAATGAAAATGGACAATACATCTTTTAATAGAATATGATCACTTTGATACACTACCCTTATAAGTTTGTGTCAATATTTGATTGTCCAGGGTACCACCTCAGAATTCTAAATCTTAATAAAACTTGTCCATAAGTGCTACTTGAAATATACCTGGTAATTTGCAACTGTTCACAATATTTATCTTCCAACTGAATTGGACTGTTTTGCATCAGCATCACACAAAACAAGTCTCAAGCCTCAGCAACAAAGCACACATTCACCTTTCCATCAATCACCTTCTTACACCTCTGCCCGAAATAGGAAGACAAATAAAAAGTTGTGGCCATACATGCCGAAGATGCCCACAATCTATAGGTTGATTATCATGATTACCTGGCATGCACTTAATAGCTGGCAAAGAGTGCCACTGACCTACAATTGTAGCTAGACAGACTGCTAGCTCACCAGGGCAAGTATACAATACTGCAACTTTGCTGCTATCCACACTGCTCTGCTCATGTATGTCGGTACACTAGCGCTAACCGCAGGCTTTGCACACACTGTCCTGCTTGGGTGCTCCTGCACAGTCCATGTGCTCACTTTGGGAAAGCAGAAGTTTCACTTCCACATCTCTCACCCTGATGTTTTAGCACCATGCCATGACAGAAGATTGGAAAGAAATTTTGGAAAATGCTCACGCCCCCCCCCCCCTTATTTTTTTTTTTTTTTTCATAACCACTCTACACTACGCTACCCTTGTTATGGGCAGCGTGGATGGACACACATGGATGCACACACTCACAGTCCCAGCCACATTTGGCAAAGTGGTGGGGTATGCGTGATAGGGACATATTGTAATGAGGAAGTCTTGGCAAACTCTTGGCCATGCATGAAAAAAAAAGGGAATTACATTATGTACTTGCTGAATTTGTCCAACTATGATCATGAAGTCTGGGTAAACATGCATGTTTACCTAGACTTGACAAAAACTTGGCAACAGTCAAGCAAGCCAGCCAACAGTCACTTTACCATTAATGTTTTTGAATTTTTTTTTTCAACGTAACATGTTATGTACCACTCATCTTTAGATATCCTTTGGCTTTATAACTAGTATGCGAAGTGTAGAGCAATTACCTGTGTTTGCAACAGGATGCCTATTTGCGGCAGGGGCCCTTTCATTCATCCATGAAACAATTACAGAACATCTCGTGTACCAGCTGGTACCATACACCCACCGCAAAATGACTGAACACTCACATTTGCTACAGTTCTGTCTATTAATATGCTAGCAGACGCTGGTAATTTATGTGAGGACCATAGGAGAGTGTATTGTGTACCGGACACTTTTTGTGCTCTGAATTCCAAACTCAGGGGATGAAATTTACAGCAAAAATAACACCAATTATTCACAAAGTCCTTGTAGCGGTTTCCAATATTTCTGTATTTTTTACTGTCTGGCTGCCGTCAATTATGCTGTCTGACAGCAGCATTCTGTCAACATCCACGCGAACTTTCTTTGTGCGCCGGCACACGACAGGTGCGCACTACATTCTTCGCCTTTGTTACCGAGCCGAGGTACGCGTATTTCGCATTCCAACAGTAGTCGGATTCTCATAAACACACCCCTTGTTTTGCTGTCACGGAAACAACCTACCAATTAGTGGCGAGCTGCACATCTTCATCAGCCAATTACCACTCTCAAAGCTCCTGTCCGTGACACGTTTTCTCCGACCACGCTGTTTCATTTTCCACGCTTCCTCACTTCACGATTAGCTTTCATCCCGAGAGCACGTTCTTATCGTTGAAGTCACTCACGTCCGCATACTACGTCCGTATGTACGTCCCACGTCTTCTGGCGCTGACGATACCTCGCGCCGTGGACTGCCATTTCATACGGATTATACTCGATACGGATACACTTTCCCGGATTTTACACTTCGCGACATTCGCTGCCTTTTCACATCGCGGCTCGCCCTTTCTTCAGCTAGGCTACACTCCAACCTGGGGATCGTTACATCGCTGCATTCAACGCGATCGGCGCCTCGTCACATCGCTGCATTTCACAACGCGATCTGCGTCCCATCACATCGCTGCTTCGGTCCTGCTAGCGAGCTGTCCGTGGTGTACAGACTCTGCCACAACCAGGGACCGCGCAGTTCTTCTATCCAGCGCTCCAGCGGTGGATCGACTTTACCCTCGCTTGTGCTAGCCGCGGCACTCGGAGGATACTCCACGCTGCCGCTGGATCATTTGTACATATTCATATGGGACACTGTCGTCTTCGGACACCCAAAGTGCATTCGGAGTTAGTCCATATTATTTAATATCATTTCGGGAAGTGCAATACCCATTTCAAGGACACTGTTCACCTCTACTGGTGCCCTGGTGCTTTCTACAGTCCATACCCTACTGTCATACGGTCGGCTACCATCCCTGCTGGTGGTGCCTTCAGCTTCAAGTCCCGTTAGCCACTCGGTGAGTAATTGTTAGGTATTACATCATAGGCCCGTACCATAATACCTACATTGGTGACCCCGACGTGATCGTATAGGGCCAACTTCACGTCCCATTCTACATTCTCACCCTTCACTACGACGGATACAATGGCTACCACCAGCCCCCCGGCGGACGTAATAGCGAACCTCACGGCGCAGGTTCTGCTGCTAACAGAGCAGCTATTCATACTGGTAGCACGCATGGACGAACGACGGTTGCAGCGAACGTCACGACGTTCGCAACGGAAATACCGTCCTCGTCCTCGTCAGCGGTCCAGAGGCGGCAACCGCGGCCATGGAGGCGGGCCGCGCAGTACGCCGCGGAAGCGAACCCCTTCCCAAATCCGACACGCTGGCAGTGAGTGCTACTTCCATTGGAAGTTTGGCGACGCCGCCCGGCAGTGCTGCTCACCCTGCTCGCGGCGAAAAAGTCCAATCACTTCCAACACGCCAGGGAAACAGCCCAGCCCCAGTCAGAGATTAGCGGCGACGAGCCCCTCTGGCAGCGACACAACTGGTCGCCGATCTCCCACTTCGGATCGACATCACCGGGCTGTCGAACACGATACACACCCCTCGACCGTCACCGCAGCCGAAGTCAGCGCCCGCCCTCCTTCACCCCCCAACAAGACGAAGCCCCCGCCTACACTTCATTTACAGGCGGAGGTGAAGCCCCCCGTCGCCACTCTCGGAGAGCGTTCGCCCACACTAGACTTTGGCCCGCGTCGCAATCTTCGACGCAAACGCAAACGGAACACCACATCCCACGCTCCCGCTCGTCCACACAACTCCACGCGTGATCCCAAGCATCTCACTCTGGAGATCAACGCCAGGAGGGAGACAGCCACGAGCGTTCCGCCCACCACACCGCGGCTGCAGCCTACGCCTGTCCCTGCCAGGAGCCCGGCGAGCACACCGAGCGTCCAGCTCACCACACCGCGGCAGCAGCCCATGCCTGCCCCTGCCAGGACTCCGGCGGATATACCAAGCGTCCCGCTCACCACACCACCGCAGCAGACGACACTGCGGCAGCCTACACCACTGCAGCAGCCAACACGTGCACAACCGCAGCACGAGCTGCCAACACGAACGGCACGCACTGGCGGTAAGCACGTACACTGGCCAGCCCATTACGTACAATACAGATACTTCGACACGTGAAATTTTCAACCCCTACTTCCTTCACATTTCTCACAATCGATCGCTCATCTTTAGTCTTCACTCCACTGACTCCTCCACTAGCGATCTGGAAGGGGGCTAAATGTAGCGGTTTCCAATATTTCTGTATTTTTTACTGTCTGGCTGCCGTCAATTATGCTGTCTGACAGCAGCATTCTGTCAACATCCACGCGAACTTTCCTTGTGCGCCGGCACACGACAGGTGCGCACTACATTCTTCGCCTTTGTTACCGAGCCGAGGTACGCGTATTTCGCATTCCAACAGTAGTCGGATTCTCATAAACACACCCCTTGTTTTGCTGTCACGGAAACAACCTACCAATTAGTGGCGAGCTGCACATCTTCATCAGCCAATTACCACTCTCAAAGCTCCTGTCCGTGACACGTTTTCTCCGACCACGCTGTTTCATTTTCCACGCTTCCTCACTTCACGATTAGCTTTCATCCCGAGAGCACGTTCTAATCGTTGAAGTCACTCACGTCCGCATACTACGTCCGTATGTACGTCCCACGTCTTCTGGCGCTGACGATACCTCGCGCCGTGGACTGCCATTTCATACGGATTATACTCGATACGGATACACTTTCCCCGATTTTACACTTCGCGACATTCGCTGCCTTTTCACATCGCGGCTCGCCCTTTCTTCAGCTAGGCTACACTCCAACCTGGGGATCGTTACATCGCTGCATTCAACGCGATCGGCGCCTCGTCACATCGCTGCATTTCACAACGCGATCTGCGTCCCATCACATCGCTGCTTCGGTCCTGCTAGCGAGCTGTCCGTGGTGTACAGACTCTGCCACAACCAGGGACCGCGCAGTTCTTCTATCCAGCGCTCCAGCGGTGGATCGACTTTACCCTCGCTTGTGCTAGCCGCGGCACTCGGAGGATACTCCACGCTGCCGCTGGATCATTTGTACATATTCATATGGGACACTGTCGTCTTCGGACACCCAAAGTGCATTCGGAGTTAGTCCATATTATTTAATATCATTTCGGGAAGTGCAATACCCATTTCAAGGACACTGTTCACCTCTACTGGTGCCCTGGTGCTTTCTACAGTCCATACCCTACTGTCATACGGTCGGCTACCATCCCTGCTGGTGGTGCCTTCAGCTTCAAGTCCCGTTAGCCACTCGGTGAGTAATTGTTAGGTATTACATCATAGGCCCGTACCATAATACCTACATCCTGAAAATTATGAATTTTGCAAAATTATTTGAATAATTCACTCCAATTTTTAGAAAATATAGGTGTCTACTTCAAGTCAACCCCTCTGCAAAAAGTTATCTTTTAGTGAACATTGCAAAAATTGCTTTACAAGTCCAGACACCATTTTCGTAATGGAATGCTCCACATCTTTACATCTAGAGTCTAGTAATTCATGCACCAGAATCACTAACTGTAAAACGAAGAATGTTCAATGCATTTTAATTCCGCGAATTTCCCGAGCGCGAAGATTCGCAAAATTAAAATGTATGCAAAAAATCTTGTCTAACACCGTTACACTGTGCATTGAATGCCAGTGGCCGTCGGCTCCAATTCACGAAAAATTCATGCCGCGAATATATCATGTTTTCACAGTATTCACACCCCCAATTCACCATATACATTTGCATTGAGCAGACAACCAAGAGAAAAATGACAAATGAGGCTCAAATCTCACATTATATAGTATACGGTGGTAAAACTAAAGGTCCAACACTAACATTTTTTAACATCATGAACACTTCGAACAATTTTTACACGATAAAATCTTGTGATAAATTGACATCTTGCTTCTTCAGTGAAATGTGAATTTCTCAGCATTTGTAGTTAGAATTCTAGTACAGTTTGGTGTTGCATTTTTGGTGATTACCGCATGCAGCAGCTACCGGTACCTTCCAGTTGACGCTCGGACACTACTAGTGGTAGTACTACAGTATGCATGACTCATGAGACTGAGAGTTATAATATCCAGTGTATAGGGTGTCTAGTCATATGCTAGTACGTAGGCCTACCACTACCAGCTTCCCTGACTTTGGTCCTTGGTTCCATACAGCCGCGGTAGTAGTAGGCCCTAACATGTACAAGACTCGTCTTTTCAATGTCTATGTGATTGCAAACATGCTCATTAATTTACACCAATTTACGTGTTGTTCTCGGGCGAACAAATGCGGCCAAAATAAAATTGGGCAATACTTACATGGTCCGACGGTCGTACTTCTAACATGTTACAGGTGCAGTAGCAGCTGTCATCGGTCATACTGTCATCAAGAATACGTATCGTTTAGGTGTACGGTCTGCCTCTTGTTTATGTGTATCGGGATCCCACTGTACTCCATAGCTATAAGCTAGAGATAGATGCTCGCTACCGTCCACCTACTCCGTCTAACGTAGCCTCAGAGCAAAGAGTTCTCATCGATAACATGTTTGAGATAGAACGTCTGGTATAGGCGACAACTTACATTGCACAGGTCCTAATTGAGGGCAAAGTTTATACCTGTATCCTGTTTCAAGTGCTCCGAACAGACGACATGCTGAGAACTTTGGAGTTCTGTGCCGACACGTCGCCTGACAATGGTATTAACGTTAATCCGCTTCTCGTGGAGGATTAAATCCTCATGTCATGGCACCTGACTTTCGTGCAGAAAGAAATTTCAGTCACATGATCTTTAAGAAATCGAGAAAAACCGGAGGGGCTGCGGTCAACCATTAATTACCTGTAACGTGGCACTGTCCAGCTCATAAATCCACTCGTCATTTTCTGCAATGTATGATGATAATTACAGGCTACAGAGTTTATGGATATAATCTAATCACTGATACACTCAATCAAATCAAAATGTCCAGAGTCTTGATATTAATGACTAGTGATATTCGTGTATATACTTAGTAATATAATATAGTTATATAAATGTTATGAGATGGTTAATATATTCAAGTTTTATAGGTTTAGATATTATTATATTCAAAATATTTGCAGGAAACATATAATAGGCACTATAGGATTATGTTTAGTTATTATACTTAGGAAAATATTATAGTGAATGTAATCATATTATTATGCGTATGTTTACTAATCTCATTGTATCTATGTTATATACTTTTTATTTTTATGTAGGGCCCTATATTGAAATGTGTATATATGCATATTGTAATAATTATGTATCTGTATTGTTAAACCATGTGAACATTGAATTTATATTGGACAATAAAAATATAATCAAATCAAATCAAAATCAAGGTGAGATAGGCCCCGATAATTTGACATATGAATTTATATGAATTTATGGTATGGATTATCATTACTGTTTCGTCAAAATCGGACCTATCGGAGAGTCATCAATTGGAATTTAACAGATGTTATAAAGCACGCAGATCACTTGTCGCCAATGTTATTGATAATATGAATCAGAGTGATGTTGTCACGTCTCATGATATCCAGAAGTCGGCCATCATTGACCTCGGAGTCTGTAAAGGCATGTTATGCCCTATCATGAATGCTGGTTGTGATTCCTGGGAGGGCTTGCTGCAGAAATTGCCACCTTGTTTCTCATTGAATTGACAATTCTGGGTTTTACCTTCGCAAACTTGTGATGTTTTCATACTGTTAAAATGCGGCTATCATAATGGCGGTGAGAGGCGTACTGACTCGGATCGATGACGATGAGAGACATGAACTGCATTCGATGGATTTGGGGAGGTTAAGTGTGTCTTTAGTCATTGAAACAGTCGTCGGAATACAGTCTCGATCAGTTAGTTATTAATATAATCGGTTATTGATGTTTTGGCTAGATGTCATACGTCAGGTTTATTTGGTGAGATATTCGGGTTTGTTGTCATATGGAGACGTTATTCTGGAGAATCGCATTTTCTAGATTTCATAAATCTCTGACTTAACGATGGAATAACATTAGTATTTGGTGGAAACGCAGTATTTTGTTATTAATAGTGTGTCTGCCAAAATCATATTGATTCATAAATTCGTGAAAAGCTCAGTTGATTCATTTTATGCAATTTACCCTGTGCTGCGTAACAAAATGATAATTTTGAGCCTGTTTGCTATCACAAGATGGAACGGTTTCTTGTTCATAATAAATCTATATGCTAATGCCCCTAGGATTTAAAAAGACAATGCAAATAAAAAGTCTGCATGTGTGGCGTATTTACAAAATTCAAATACCAAGACCTATACAGTTATAAGTATACCATTACCATAATAGTGCGTTCTTAATCACTTGCTGGTTTAACTATCCTACAAACCTATTTGAAAAAGGTTTATCGATTTGCGACGAAATTGTGGCATTGTTCTTCAATATTGACCCGAACAGCCTCCGCAAAAATAGAACTGGGAGGGGGGGGGGGGGGGGGGGCAAATGAAACTTGTGATGGCGCTCTTCACACCAGTGCCACATAGCACAGAGCCTTGTTTTTGCCGAAGATGTTTGTGGACGGCACGCATGCCTATCATGTTATTTACTTCATCTCTCTGCAGTCTGCATAGCTGCTATCATAGCGAGATGATTTTTATGTTGTTATCAACTCTTCCTATGGAATATGTGTGTGTGTGTGTGTTTTTAGTGTATGGATTCCAGTATATACTAGTTGTTACTTTTTCGGATAAGGTGATTGGAGGCGGGGTATAGTGTTCTATTGCTTTATAGGGTTTTTATCTTTATAGTTGTTGGGTTCTTTTTTCAGCTGTTATACAGAGTCAGAAGTAATAAAGGTTTTGAAAAATGGAGTATTCATAGCTGTGTATTTGAAGACCTGAATATAAGAACGATCCAAGTCCAATTTTTTGCCAAATTCAGTTTGACATGGGAAATTGTAGCTTATGCATGGACTCATCTTGTGTATAAAAATAAAAAATGATAAATCCTAATTACCCCCGGAAGTGCCTGAAATGAATGAGTTAAATCTTATATTAATGTAAGAATAAAGGACTTGGGTCATTCTTACATTCGTATAATAGCGCCCTCTCTCATCCTTCTCTCATCTCTATATAGCAGATGTATATGAATCAAAGAACGACCCAAGTCCATATGAATCAAAGAACGACCCAAGTCCACCACACAAAATGGCCTCTCCACAATAAATGTAAATGTTAATTGTCATAATAATATATATTATGTTCTAATTTGTATATACAATGTTGCCTTCCCATCAGAGTTAATAGAATATTATTGGACAAATAAAAAAAAATATGAAGTTTTTTTTAGTTTACTTGAAATGGTCTTCCATGGACTTGGGTCGTTCTTACATTCATATACTCATTTGTTACTGATGGTGGTGTAGATGGTATAGTCTTGGTGGGGTATTTTATCCATAGATTTGTGGAGCGAGAAAACTGGATGCTTTCCTATTAACGTTGATTCAATCACTGAGCTGTATACAGGAGCTCCTCTAATAAAGAGGAATGACAAGAAACGGGGAAAATGAATTCAGGATGAGAAATGCAAGGCACATAAACATGAGAAGAATGGATGAAGTTTACCAGTGTGCTGCTATATGTGCAAAAATAAAGGAAAAAAGGCGCAAAGCTGAATTTTATACTTGAGAGAATATAGGCCTACTGTTTAATTTGAGCTGCATCCTTTTTATGCAAATTCCGATTTTGAGGAAACTGCAACGAATCTAGCTGTTATGGATATAGTCTTCTAAAATAAATGATAAACTTTGCTCTCACAAAAAATCTGGTCATTATAATACTTAACATGACCACTCTATAGGTTTGTGAAGAGTTTCAATGCAAATACATCGACCATTTTGTATAATTATCAATAAGCCTATGACATTGTGTTGTGATTAAAGTTCTGGAATAAAGAGAGTAAAGAAGAAAATAATGAAAATATAACTGATTATGACTGTTATTGTGCCGATTTGATCATTTATATCTTTACAACTACGTGACCAGTGTTATAGTATCGCTGAAAAGATGATATTTTCTCTGTTTGATGATGACGACATTGTATTGTGTTTGTGAATAAGACTGAGGTGTACGTATATAAACTGCTGATCGCAGCTGCTGACCGCTCGAGCAACTATTTCCTTATCATCTTTCTTCTATATCACCTCTTATCGATCCTTTCTCACATTGCATATTATAGCCTGAAAGTCATCTGAAGTTATCTGAAGTCATCGCACGCAAACACGTTTTATAACGGTAACCATGTAATGTTATCAATGATTATCAATGATTATCACTCGTGTTACAATTTCTGCAGCCCCCCCCCCACACACACACACTTTTGGATCGTGAAAAAAAAAGAAAAAAAAGAAAACAAGGGGAAAAATCGGGGGGAAATCACACCACACGAATTTCTCACAAAAAGTGTGCTTCAGATCGCTTTTTATTTTCTTGATTTTAAAAACGCAAAAGCTCCGTCGAGTGGGAGGGGGCATCCTCCTCCCACACCCTCCCCCTCTACCTCATTAGACTTTGTACATACACACAGATGATGCACACGCGGAATAAGAGCTAAATGCCGTGATTTTGCTATTAACACTTTCCTGAAAAAAGTCTAAATTATTTCCATAAATATTTTTTTTTGGGGGGGGGGGGGCTGGGGGAGCTAGAAAAAAAAATCCAAGTATATTGCACCAAAAGTTTGCACCAGATCGCTGAATTTCAGGTCTGAAAATGTCACCTTCGTGTGGGAGGAGAAATATCCCTTTTGTATGTACACCCTCGTGAGCATGCCTTTTCTGTTTGATTGCTTAACAGACCTTTTAACGTCCATGAAATTAATTGTAACAATAGATTAAAACAAGAAGTTTATTTATGATATGCTACCACTTTATAGGCAAATTGTTCAATAATAATCCACATCAAAATATCCTGCTACCTTAAACAAGTGGGCCGTTTCAAGTCGAAAAAAGACGGAAAAACATGCATGAAATTACACCATTTACAACATAAAAATGCAAAAAGTTCTCACCGTGGGAGGGGGAGCACCCCCTCCCACACCCTCCCCCGTTCCCTCCGCTCGCTCGGGCTCGGTCGCTTCGCTCCCTCGCATAGTGACCACCGCCCCTCCCAATATCACAAGATCATTATCCAGGCTATATACGCCGGTGCGTGTAAGCGGGGGGTTTCAAGTCGATAAAAGACGCAAAAAGATGCATAAAATTGCACCATTTACAACCCTCGCATAGTAACCGCCGCCCTCCAAAGATCAGAAGATCATTATCCAGGCTACGCCGGTGCGTTTAAGCGGGGGGGGGGGGGGGGGGGGGGTGACCTCGATACCCCCACCCCCTGGCTGCGCAGCCCCCCAAAACTGAAAAACGTTCCGCGGCCCCTGTAAGAAAAGAAAAGTATCACTTTTAACCTTCTTAACCTTTTATTTGTCATCCGGTTGTTTCGTTTGCAGAATCTTCAAAAGCTTGTTAAGTTATATATAGTCTAGGCTATCTATATTTTCGTTAGCAACATAGTTTAGGGTATATATAGCTCAGGACTGAAATTCAAGTTTCTCTCTCTCTCTCTCTCTCCCCCTCTCTCTCACCGAAAAATGTACTTGTAAATTTATTTTTATTTTCGATTTTTAATCAGTTCATCCAGGAATGAACGAATTAAAACTACTCATCGGAAGTTCTGAATCAATATCTGATTAGATCATATTTTTTGCCTCAAAATCTTACTGAAAGGACTTGATTGGCTAATCTTATGTAAAAAGAAACCCGAACCCAAAAAGAAATGTGGATTGAGTGAAAGCAGCAACATTAATAGAACACATCACTAAAAGTTTGAGGAAAGTCGGACAATCGATCATTACAAAAGTTATGCATTTTTAAAGTTTTGGTGTTGGAACCGCTGGATGAGGTTATGGAGTCATGACTATTGTGTGGACAACAATATAAAGAAAATATAAAGAAAAATCCACAAAATTTTTCATGAAAATTACACATTCTATCAACTTGATAGACTGGCAGCAATTATTTCCCCTGCTGTCTGAAAGCGGTTAGTCAAAATGCTCTTTCATAATGCCTTGGGTCCCCACTCTTTTTTGGTCTAACCACTTGGGCCCCCTCCCCACTTTTTTCTCTCTTTTTTTTTAACCTCAGAAGTGGCACAAAAAAAAAAAAACCAACCCATACAAAACCAAACCAAACATAAACCTAAGAGGGCTTCCTTTTGCTTGTCGGCTGAACAAACCCGGAAATAACTGCAGAAAGTTGCGCTAGGGCGTTTTTTTTTTTTTTCTTTTTTTTCTTCCTTGGTTTGCTTATTTGTTTGTTTGGTTTTAGCTAATGAAATCCGGAAGCACGGCCGCGCGCACATCGACAAACAAACGCACACTAGGATAGCCTGGTATGAAGGCTATTCTTGTCCTATCCCCTCGTAAATTTCACATCTGTATCAAACAACACCAACAACATGAGAGTGCAGCGTGGCTTTGCTAGCTGCTGCTTGCAGCTGGTGGATCACGAGTACCGTACTTGTTGACAGCTACTTTTAGCTTGCAGCGTCAGCGGAGTTAGCGCGTACAGTGCTCCGCGCCCCGCCGCACCGACCGTCCGTCCGTGGCGGCGGCCCGCGGACAGACAGCTACAGGTAACAGGTGGGATCGAGAGAGAGTCGAGCGAGCATGCTTGCGGTGCACAAGGATCTGTGGTTACGGTAGAGGTAGTCTGCAAGGATTCGCGAGAAGTGGAAGCAAAGAATGGCCAAGATGATCAGTAAGCTGAGCGCATTCTGCGCTGTATTTATTTGTCTGATGTTGGTCAAATTTGGGAGGCACGAGGAGGAAGCGACAGGAGCTAGCGAATGCATCAAGGGTCACGATTTGTCAGACGGAAAAGATGAGAAGCAAAACGGGGACCAGGACCCTCCACCTTGCAGCTACACCGATTGTATCACGTACACAGATGCGGATCGTGTCAGTGCCTCGTGTCGCGATCGCGATGCTGAGACTGCATCGTGCAGCAGTCCCAGCCAGGGTAGTGTCACTTTCAATCGAGCTCTTGTAGCAGACATCAAGGAATGGAACTTTCCGAATTACAACAGTTTGCGAGGTAGATCTACTGTAGGATTCGAAGGGCAGTTATTCAATATTTTGTGTGATATAATTCACAATAATCTAGATATGGTACTTTATTGGTAGGCCTACCAGTGTGTTTCTTTAACTCCGAATAACTGTCACAACTGTTAGATTTGATGGCCTTGGACTTTTTGGAGTAGCTAGGAGCTATTGATGTCATCGTCAGTGCAGTGTGGTCGTATAGCAAGGGTGGTCTAACGGTAGGCCCTGTTTTCACTGGGTATTTGTTGCAGTGCCATTAAACATTGATGCATGGTAGATGATCAGGTCCTTTCCTACACCATCTTTCCAGAAAAGTTTAAGACAAAGTTAAACAAAGTAAAGACTAAAGTGAACATTGTTTTCTTGTTGTGTGCTTCAACTGTTTGTTTTGTTTTTCAAAGTCCCAAGCAGCACCAATCTCCATCCTTGCATGCTCAAACGGGTCAAAGTTGCTGTTTGTCACAGTGCAGGGGCGGATCCAGGAATTCCATAAAGGGGGAGGGGCACAAAAACATTTCTGTGCACTTCCAGGTTTAATCAGCTGACAAGCAAAAGAACAAAAACAAAATATTAAAAGGCCACTTCCGGCTTTCATCGGCTGACAAGCAAAAAAAAGAAAAAGAAAAGGCTTCAGCACTTATCCACTTCTCTCGTGAACAAAATTTAAGGGAGGCGCATACGTGCAATTTCATTTTTTTTTTCTTTCATTTTTTAAAGGGGGGGGGGCATGCCCCCAGTGTGCCAAATATTGTAAATTTCCTGTACCCACAAAAGCATGTTTTTATTAGTTGATTACACTAATCTGCCAGTTTTCATTGAAAATATTTTGTTTGAAATGAAATTTTGAATAGTGATTACAAACTCCATATAGGGTCATAATTGTGAAGAGTCGCATTCAGTAGTACTAGTAGTAGAGATATTGGCATTGCTGAACTTTCATTCATGGATGCTCTTTGTATTTTTTTAATTCTGCAGTAAATTGGCATGGACGAATATGCAATTTACAAACTTGACTAAGATTAAGAATAAAGATCTGCTCAAAGCTAGTCCTGCTTTAGAAGCTCTTCATCAGGGCTGGTTTACTGTATCCCATCATACTGACATGAATGATGGATTGTTCCTATGATCATGATAGTTGATATTGTTATATGGAATTACTTTCATAATGTGTGTACACTTTCTGAAAATGGAACACACTGTTCATCGTTTTGATTACTTGAATGACTTTTTTCTACTTTCCTCCTGCTTCTTTAAGAATCATTTCCTATAGATCCCATCGAAGAAAACTATGTGAGGAAAGTTCCAAGAGCCGTCTTTTCTTCCGTTCTGCCAACGCCACTGAAGACCTCACCCAGGCTTGTAGCCTTCACCCCAGATGTTTTGCAAGATATATTAGATCTGGATCCAGCAGTCACTGAGATGGAACCCTTTGTTGCATTTGTAGCTGGCAACACGTTCCTTGGCGGCCATATCCCTCTTGCCCATCGATATGGAGGTCATCAGGTAGGATAAAAGTTCAAATTGGTCTTCAAAACTGAAAGGCTAATTAAACATGTTTTTGTGTGTGAATGCGGTTTCAAAGATGTAGTCAGAAAGGGTCTGAGCTTTCGATCCTGGCACAATCTTTGTCAGCAGCAAAATGATAGACAGGGAAAGCAATTGAGTATATGAATATAAGAACGACCCAAGTCCATGGAAGATCATTTCGAGTAAACTAAAAAAAACTTCATATCTTTTTTATTTGTCCAATAATATTCTATTTAACTGTGATGGGAAGGCAACATTGTATATACAAATTAGAACATATATTATTATGACAATTAACATTTACATTAATTGTGGAGAGGCCATTTTGTGTGGTGGACTTGGGTCGTTCTTTGATTCATATGGACTTGGGTCGTTCTTTGATTCATATACATGATATTCTGCTATAGAGATGGGAGAAGGATGAGAGAGGGCGCTATTATATGAATGTAAGAATGACCCAAGTCCTTCATTCTTACATTAATATAAGATTTAACTCATTCATTTTAGGCACTTCCGGGGGTAATTAGGATTTATCATTTACACACAAGATGAGTCCATGCATAAGCTACAATTTCCCATGTCAAACTAAATTTGGCCAAAAATTGGACTTAGGTCGTTCTTATATTCATATACTCAATTACATATAGGGACAACACACAACAGGCACAGTCAGGGAAGGCTAGGTACACAGAACAAAGCGATGGGTTAAAAGTCAAGGGCAGGGAGCTCATCAGGTACAGGGAGGGGGATGATAAAAACAAGAGGGTGGACAGACAAAAGGCAGAGGTGGGTAAGTGATGATCCCAAGGATCATAGGGGGCAACCTGTTAACTCTTTATGTGCCAGGTTTGCACGCCCGATTCGGTCGACTGCGTGCCAAGTTCGAATATTCTGCTCAAATGCACAAATCCGCCTGAACCGATCGACAAATCACCAAATGCCACAGTACAATGAAAGCATTTCTCGCAATACCATTCCTGTCACATTACTCACATGTAACTTTCATTTTATGTGGTGATTGACTATCAAGCGATGTTCCCTACTGGATGTGCGAGTAATTTCTTAGTTTCTTTTACTGTTTTGTGCCTCTATATGCAATAATGTAGCTTCTGGTCATTTGAAAGAAAAACAATCATAGATTTGTCATACCGTTGACATCAGAGCAAAGCTTGGCATTTTCTCTACAATTTGCTGATTACATATCTAGAATCAGTATATCTAAAAGTTTAGATTTAAGAAACAATGTTTTCCCAAAGCATGACCATGTTGATGTCTCAGAATAATGTGGCACACAGGGGGGTGACACCATGGCACATAAAGAGTCAAGAATAAAGATGAATAAGGAGGCAACATCAAACGAGATAAGGAACAACAGATGAGGGATAGAAGAATAGGAAAAGAGTGAAATAGCAACAGCATGAGTGAAGGGGTGGCCAACTGGAGTGTCAAGTTTGGCTGTGTTGACAGTTGATCTGTGCCAATAGAAGCATCAAGACCGCACTCAAAAGACCCTTCTTTGTACACCAGGATGGGGCTCACTGCTTTTTTCCCCCCCCCCCTTTCACTCATGCTGTTGCTACAAGGATACACTCTTCTCATTCTTTATCCCTCTGTTGTTCCTTATCTTGTTTGATGTTGCCTCCCTGTTCTTCTTAAATCCTTCACAGGTTGCCCTCATGATCCTTGGGATCATCACTGACCCACCTCTGCCTTTTGTTTGTTCACTCTCTTGCGCTAATATCCCTCCCTTACTTGGTAAAGCTCCCTGCCCTTGACTTCTTTTAACCCATCACTGTAACCCATCCCTTTTGTTTTCTCTGTTCTGTGTCCCTAGCCCTCCCCTGATTGCCCATGTTGTGTGTAGTCTACATTATGCATGTTATGTGCCTGCCTGTTTATATTTTGCCTCTGACAAAGATTCTGCCAGGATCAAAGCTCAGGCCCCTATTGACTCCATTTTACCCCACAGGCTCAGCATTATTGGATGAGCAGTTTTCAGCAGCTTTTTTGCTACATTTGTTGAAAGATGTTGCAAAAAGTTTCTCCTTAATAACATAATATCATGGAAATGAAAGTTCTTAAACCTGCAAATTAGTGAGTGATTGGTTTTAGATTTTATTCTGTTCTACCATTCTAGTCTCTGAAGAGAGTTTTTGTTGGGGAGTTGTGCCGGTGGTTTATTTGTGAATAGGCAGAAAGGGTGAGGATGTTCTGTGACACAAGTGGTTGAATTAAAGCTATATTGAAGCGTTTCGCGAGATAATGTCAAGTAGCAGTGAGCCTTTTGTCATTCACATAAATATATTCAAAAATGTGTAAATACTGAAGTTCATTAATTGGATCATTTAACTGCGTAACATTCTTCTCAATGGGATGAATTCATCCTAAAGATATTCAATACATTTTATTCTGTTGAATATGATTAATGAAATACTCAATAGTACATAGAAAAAAATGTTTATAGCCGTCCATGAAGTGCAACAAATGACAAACATTCATTGGATTCTTTGCTGCTCTAATGTACAAAGAAGAGAAATATTGTACATGTTGTAATTTGAAGTAAATGTCTGTGGCGAGTCAATTGTAGAACAAAGACCTCAAGCATATGGGACTGATTGCAGAATCAGATTCAATCTAAAACTGAATGGATTAACATGTTTTCTTTATGATATTGAAAGAAATGTTCTTGGTTACTGTGGTGGTACAGTACATGTACATGGATAGTATGCTGGATCTTTTTGATTCCATCTCTTTCATCTCAGTTTGGAGGCTGGTCAGGTCAGCTTGGAGATGGCAGAGCGCATTTGCTGGGTGAATACATGAACAGGTGAGATTAATGGTACGTATTCCTTGAAGGTTTCCACGGTGATAGAACATTTAGTGGTGTGTTATGTTTAGTGTTCACATGTTCCTTTGGTACTAGACTAAACATTGTAAGATTGCTAGAACTTGTACAGGAAGAACGGAGACGTGAGACAGATATTCCAGAGAGTCTACGAGTCTGAGATCCATTTATTACCAAGGCAACGAGCCAGTCACTATGCGCGCCGCATTACATTTAATGCATACGCGCATCAATATAGTTTGTGGGAGCTATAGCGCATATCAGACAACAGTGGATAGTTTCATAGTTTGCCATTTTCCTGTGGACGGCAAGAATGTGCTTACCAAAATGTCAAGATATAAGGATTAGAACCAACACTTGATGTCAGGCGAAGCTCGGTGGTCCAGGCGGAAAGCTTTATTCAACAGTCCCGTTAAAGACTTGGCCATTATTATGGCATAGTCACTAGGAAACTTTCATCTATTCTGCTGTTATCTTATCATGGAAACAGTCATGGGGAAACCTGGGAACTTCAACTGAAAGGATCTGGGAAGACGCCTTACTCCAGACATGGCGATGGACGAGCAGTTCTCCGGTCTTCAGTCAGGGAATTCCTGGCCTCGGAAGCCATGCACCATCTAGGAATCCCCACATCAAGGGCACTGAGGTGTGTGAATATTCTTTTCAGTCAATGCATGGTTTTGATTTGTTTATTGGGCATGAGAGGATATGGGATGAAATGTAATGAAATGTTATAGAATTGATTTATTTATCCAGATTTGACATTATACCATGTACAATTGTATCAATTTCCACTTACGGCGGAAAGATGTTGTATCTCCTGATGCAGTTTCCACTGTAGTGTGGGAGATAACCCTGTCTTGGGAGATCAGTTTCATGATGAATTTTAATTTTAGTTTCAATTTCCATTTGCATTTCAATTTCAACTTCAGTCTCCATTCAGTTTCAATTTCAAAGCCTGAGAATCATTCTCATTGTGCAGTTGGAAATTTCATTGTGTCTGGGGAGATCAGTCTTATTAATTTTCAATTTCAATTTCCATTTTTATTTCAGTTTCAGAGTCAAATATATAGTTTCAATTTCAAAGCAGTGGCATAATTCTCTTAATGCAGTTTGTTGTGAGTGATAGCCTTGTCTGGGATGATCAGTTTTATGACTTGTTTATTCCAATTTAGATTTCAATTTTGAAACATGAACATGGTTCTTTCAGTGTGGTCTCATTGTGATTGACAATCCTGTCTGGGGAGATCAGTTTTATTATGAATTTTCAAAGCCAGTTTTACTTTATTTATCTTTTTCTCTTTCACTTTTGTTTGTAGTTTAGTTCAGTTGCAACTCAATTTCATTTTCAAATCATGGACGCCATTCCCTTAATGTAGTCTCATTGTGAGTGAGGATCCAGTCTGGAGGGATCAGTTCTACGATGGTCATCCGAGACAAGAGAAAGCTGCAGTGGTGCTGAGGCTTGCCCCGTCCTGGTTCAGGATTGGCTCCCTGGAGATTCTGACTTACAACGGGGAAATAGACCTTCTAAGGTATTAAAAGCAAAGAAGGGTTCTGTGTTCGATCTGACTGCAGTTCATCATAAGCAGTAAGATGACAAAATAGTGGTAGTGCCTTGTAATTGATTGCCACAGACACAAAGATGGGGAGAAAAAGCAGCAGATAAAAGGAAAGAAGAAGGGTGGGTTCAGGAAGAGGAGGGCAAGGTGGAAAATTGAGCAATATTAGATAGATAGAAAGATAGATAGATAGATGTGTTTACTAGAGTCTTTGCACATTTGCATGCATGTCTGAATCTCTTTGAAGTAGGGATGCCAGTTATCAGGCAAAAGCCTGAATTCAGGCCCTCAAAAAGTTCAGGCCCTTTTATGTACAGAGTAGCTTCATGAAGATGTATTTCAGGCCCGCCCTTTCATTCTAACTGGCATCCCTGCTAAAACACAGTTTTAAAGGTTGCATTGTACATGAGCTTCAAAGAAGAACTTTATACTCTCTTTCTTTTTGTCATCAGAAAACTGACAGACTTCATCATCAGGCACTACTTTGTTGGGGTTGATCCGGAACACGAGGACCGCTACCTGGCCTTCTTTGCCGAGGTCGTCTCTCAAATGGCAGACATGATTGCCAGGTGGCAGTCTGTGGGTTTTGCTCATGGTAAACTCAGACTCTTTACACAGTACCACTGATATCTTAACAGATCTAACCGCAAATGATTTTAATTCAGTAATTATCATCTTTTGTCCTTAAATTGGCAGCTCTGAATTTTACTGTGAATCCCCTGCTAGGGAAAGATTTGATAGAATTGGCTAAAATTGTTACATTTGCACAAATAGAAATATCATATTATTTTCCTTATCTCTGTTTTCCAAGGTGTGATGAACACGGACAACTTCAGCATCTTGTCTCTGACCATTGACTATGGCCCCTTCGGCTTCCTTGACGAATACAACCCCCGCTTCGTCCCCAATACCTCTGACGACGAGGCGCGCTACAGCTATGAGAACCAGCCGGATGTGGGTCTCTTCAACCTGAGGAAACTCGCTGCTGCATTGACTCCACTTCTCACTCCTACGCAGACAAGACAGTGAGACAGAATATTTGCATACATTTTTCGTTAATAACTTCTAGAAAACAAATACTGCACACTGCAACAGACATTAATAAGAATTATTCGCCTGCTGATATCTTTTATTTGTACAGAAGTTAAAGAGAATGGATGATTTTACTATTACCTGACCATGTAGTGTGTATTATTTGATTTATAAAATGGTGACATGATTTAAAGTCTGTGGCTTTATTTACAAAGGCTTTCCAGGCCAGAACCCAGAGCCAACTGAACTACACACAAACAACTGCAATGCATTTACAGTAAACAGGCAGTGCAACTGAGGGCAGGCAAGTGGTTGTTAGTGCCAGTCATTAGTATACTAATGCCCAGTGAAAAGTTTTGGCCTTCAGACAAAATGCAAGATTGATCATGTGATAGCCCTTGGCCAATCATTTGATTAGGATCCGTGTCACCATTTTATAATTTGCACTCTTCCATCATCAGAGTATTTTTTCTGCTTCTTGTCAACTTTGCTGTTCTTGTGTTGGTCTGTATTCTTATTTTGATATATCTCTGTGTTCCCGTGATGATCAGAATGGATTATTACTCCTACTGCTTTTACTTTCCTGATACCATTGTTATTAATATGAACATGGCAAGAATAATTCTTTGCTCACATTTTACTCAGTGAATATTAACACTCAATCTTTCATTTGATTGCTTCTTTCATATCATTTATTTGCATATCCATCTATCTGTTTGTATATTTCTGTTTCTATTTACCTATTCACATTTTGTTATTATTATTATTTGTACGCAATATGACAGGAAGGACATTTTCTGGTTTTAGTTGTTGAAAGCTTATAATTCTGTAAAACATGATATATTCACGACATGAAATTTTCGTGAATTGCAACTGGCATCCAATGCATATTGTGTAGGCAAGAATTGTCGCATGCATTAGCACGCGAATTCCTCGTTTTACAGTAGTCTACTACTTGCTGCCATTTTGACAGGGTGTGATACCAAAAGAGTGCTTTGTGCACCTCCTCATTACCATTCTAATTCTTCTATGTGTGCAACAGGTTGAGCCAAATAGTAGCTGGGTATGCAGACGTCTACAAGCAGAGATTTATGGAGCTGTTTAGGGCGAAGCTTGGACTGGTTGGCAGCGAGGACGTTGATGAGTACATGGTGGCAGCTTTGCTGAAGGTACCTTTCGAAGTCTCACTGCTTTATTTGGATGCATTGCAGTGAATAAGTGACTGTACCTCACAAAACCAACAAAAAGTTGCATGCCCTGATTTTATGTGAGGACTCAAATAGGTAAAATGGGTCAACCTAGTCAGTCTCAAGTTCTTCATATTTCTGAAAGAGGAATGCCTTTTCTACATCATTCTTTGGAGGTCAGAATCATAAAATGAATGGGATATTGCACTTTTAGCAGTTTTGATTGAACACTAGAATATAATTAGTAGGTATGTCTTAGAGGCCATTTTTTCATTTCTTAAAACCCTTTACACACTCTTCACTTTCAACTCTAGTAACTTGTACGATTGTAAAAGGATGATGCCACTGCTTTGAAAGTTGGTATTAGAAATGGGTAGAATGTGTGAAGAGAGTGTAGTGTATAAGAACAAAGAGAATGCCATGCCCAGAGTTACATACAAGTTGGTGTGTAAGGGTCAGAGTAGATGGGCAGTGATTTTGTCCAGCTGCACAGGTGGTAAGACCCTCTGTACATAAACTGTGATTAGTTTAGCTGTTCAGACCCAGTTGTAGCATGTGTTGCTTATGGAGTCGTATTAGTGGTGTATGATGTTATGATTTAAACTTACAATGTAGTTGTGCTGTAATGAAGGGAGTTTTCATTATACATTTCATAAGGGTATAAGCACAGATGATGTGAAGAAAAGAAACTTTACTTTTCTTTTCTTTTCAATTACACAGTGGGTCTGTGAAATAGAATAGTGCACCTCCTGCAGCAGTTTGGTAGGAAAGTCTTATCTTGTATGTGCCTCTGCTAGTGTTTGGGTTTTTGGCAGGGTGGGAAGGGATTAGGTACTGCAAAGAGAGTGCTGGATTAACAGGCTTATTGTTTTACCACAGCTTCCTCTCCCCTATTTCAGCCCAGCTCCCCCCCCCCCATAATTAATCCATTCCATACTGAATACTGAAATCCTCATAGAGTTTATACATAAACCACAAGGTTCCTGTATGGAATGGATTGGCTTGTTCCTTACTCTCTATTGCACTAAATGAAGAGTACTATGGAAGTAGTTATCTTATTCAGGCAACACACTGATGGGAGAAGTTTGCAGGTTTTTTGGATGTTAGTGAAAGAATACACCGACTCAGTTGAGCTAAGAGCATGTCGGCAATTTGTACCAAAGTGTGAAGAATGTTTCATATGTTATGGATTGTAAATTTGCAAAAAGTATTGTTAATTGCGACTTTTTGTTGGTTGGCTTTGTGATGCAGGGTAACATACACGTACGTATTCCAATGTTATATTTGGCTACTTTTGCAAAGTACATTGTGTGTGGGAATGATGATGCTCTCATTCTACGCTCTGTGTTTCTAAATGTGCATACTTAAGTTATGAAATGATCTCTTTTGTCATTGTTAGTTTTTATATCTGTGGCAGTCATGCATACCCCCTCTTTTTGTCTTCATATCTCTTTTGTGTCTCTCTTTCTTTCTCTTTTTCTCCCATTCTAGTTTTCCTGCTTGTCTTGTTTAGTCATTTTAAATATTACTTTATCCCCTTTCTGTCCTACCAACGTATAAGATTTGTTTTGTGCTCTCAAGTAACAGTTGGTTCTGCATACATACATTTGTAGTATACATAATCCCCATGCCCTTTCTAAAAACAATATCCTGGAACAATATTGAAATTTGTAGTCCAGTCCCCTGTTGAATGAAAGCTGAGGAGAGACATAATTCAGAAAATCAGTCATAAGTCTGTAAATACTTAATTTTGATTGGCTGCTACTGGACGTACAACATTGTATGTTTGATTTTCGAGATATGTGCATTTGCGTGATCTCTTACGCAACAGGACCCAGAATCATGTTTTTCGTCACACTAATCCCATGCACTTTTTCCTCCCCATCTCTCTCTTTCAGATGATGGAAGACACTAAGGCCGATTTCACTATGACCTTTCGGCAGTTGGGAGAGGTATCCGTGGTAACGGAGGACACCTGTTCTGTGGAGGAGGGGGAGTTCTCCGAGCACTGGGCCTTGGCGACCTTGAGCACGCACGAGATGTTCTCAGAATGGTGGTGCATGTACGCCGAGAGACTCCAACAAGATGGTGAATACAGCGATGAGCAAAGAAGAAAACAAATTAATGGTGAGCTGTGGTTCAGGTTATGTCAGGATTAGGTCTTACGAGTATGTTTGAAGGGCGTCATACTATCGACACGAAGTGTGGTACTTACGTACTGAAAAAAAAACACACATTTTTGCTGTCGGTTGGTAGTACTGATTAGGTAGTAAGAAAGTCTTTGTTTTGCCATGCTTCTTTGTGTTCATGCCTTGGTATTGATTATGTTGTAAAAAAAAACCAAAGAGCCGTATAGATAAATTGTAAAGTGGTTGTAGATGAGGCATGGATTAGTGGTGATTCAGTCATATGAGAGTCATAGTTTTGCCATGGCACAATAGACCAGTTCTGCATCTCCGCCTATGACTTTTCTACGAATGGGGAACGGCAGTAATATTCCATTACTAAATTATCGTGTAGACCCTCTAACCCATACCGCGATCTTGTTCATTCCATAAAGCAGGCGATATGTTATGTGAGGTCGTGTGCTGTGTGGCTTCGTGGTAGTAGCGAGAGAAGTATGTCCTTCATTGCATGCTTGGCGCAGGCGCAGCGTTGACAGCTCTCAATTTGCTACCAGTTTACCATGCATGTGTACGCATTTGCCCCAGGCCCATGCCAGCGCAGCGCCAAACCACAGAGCTACTGTCATAGATACTGTAAAATAAGGAATGTTCGCATGCATTCAAATTTCGGGAATTTCGTGAGCGCCAAGATTCGCGAAATTAAAATGCTCGCAAAAGTTCTTGTCTACACTACGCATTGAATGCCAGTGGGAATTTGTGAAAATTTCATGCCGTGGAAAAGGTCGTCGGCTCCAATTTGCAAAAATTTCATGCCGTGAATATATCGTGTTTTACAGTAGCTCCATGGTCAAACTTATTCAAATGCAACTTGTAGGTACTGGGTGTACAGTGTACACGGACTACTAGTATGATCAAAACAGCACTGGATGAAAAAGGGAAATTCTCGAATTTTGCGACTGCCAAGATTGGCGAAATTAAAATGCTCGCGAAAGTTCTTGTCTACACTATGCATTGAATGCCAGTGGCAATTCGCGATAATTTTATACCGCGAATATATCATGTTTTATAGTAGCTCCATGGTCAAACTTATTCAAATACAACTTGTAGGTACTAGGTATACAGTGTACGCGGAGTACTAGTACGATCAAAACATGAAAAAGGGAAATTCTCATTGCTGATACAAAATTGGAGTGGGGAGGTGCCAGCAATAAAATAGTGTTTCATTTTGGTGAAATATGCATGATATGGAAGTAAAGGGAAAAAATTCACTTAAGTGGTCTTTTCCCTAGTGGATGCTGAGGCCATGGGGTTGGCTAGTGTGAAGTCATCTGAGCCAGAGCTTGACTGTGTCAGGATGAGTAGGCCCTGTATTATGTAGGAATCATGTCAGCAATTGAGTGGTTGGAAAGATTAAAGTGGTTGCCAACTAGAGTGTGTCAGGATGAAACATGTATTTCCTTAGGTTTCTAAGCATGTATTGATAGATCACGATAGTTGTTTTTTTTTTTATTACAGAGAACAGTGTAAGCTTAGATCAATGGAAGTATAATAGCCAAGATATGGTGGGTTTGAAAATTTGCGCAGTTGTTTGTTTATCGTATGCAAATCAGTAGACCGTAGGTAAACAGCTGACACTCGACCACATTCCGTGCGCCGTGGTCTGTATAGGACGTACTGTAGGGTCGTACATTCGGTATGGGAGGTTATGCATTTTTATAGTCGGGAGATTGGTAAGGTAGACGTGCGGGGATTTAGATAGAGCTGAGGGGAGAGGATAAGCAGGAAGCATGGACGACCACGATAGGCAAGTCAGCTCTCATCATGGACAATGACCGTGACGCTCGTTGTGCTAACGGTTTACCAGTGGAGGTCGGTGAGCTCTCATCGAAGACAATGATCGTGACGCTCGTCGTGCTGTGCTGAGGGTTTAGCAGTGGAGGTCGACGATCTGGATCCGGCTGGGGAAGGACGGACGATGTCGAGACGTTTTGTGGGGACATCTTGCGAACACAGACAGTGCTGTATTGGACGTGTGGTGTATTAGAGGCTGCGTGTATTGGTATAGCCAATGCAGACGTCGACTACAGTATCTAAGTTGAGTGCTCACACTAATGATAATTTTTATGTGATTGCATAGACTTAATGCCAAGCTCCTTCACAAGGCATCATTACCCTGTTGTAGAATTTACACATGAGTAAATAAACAAAGTGGTGTTAAACGGTCAGTCAAACATTGATTTGTGTGCACGTGAATTCAATCGTGTTTACATCATGGGCCTATTAAGTTTTAGTGTGGCTGTGTAGCGATAACGGTAGTTATTATTGCTATTAGTAGATGAACTAGCAGGTCTAAAAAAAAAATAAAACCACAGAGTGACAAGGTGCTAGGTCACTATGTGACAATTTTGGAGGTCCCACCGAGACCTGCTAACGTTAGATCTATGTATTGTTAGGTGGTGTAAGACACAGCCATAGGCTGGTAAAGAAAATTAAAGGCTTCTTTATCATGTGGTTGATTTAAGGTGCTATGTAGTTGAGCATGGTATTGTATGCAGTGTATGCATGTATTAAGGTGTGTACTGGTTAAGAGTAGACCTGGTTGAGGTTGTGTCGAATTCGCAGTTAAAAGTCTGAGCGGAGTATTCAGTGAATTGTTGTGAATTGGGAGTGGATTTTTCTCCTGGTTGATGTTCTTTTGGTTGGCTGTTGTTGGATGATACGATGGCAACTCCAGAACAAATTAGAGACTTTGCCACCCTTGGTAGGGAACTTGGTTACTCCGGTGGAGAGTTGAATAGTTTCGTGAATGCTCGTTGTGATGAGGCTGCAGAGAAAATGCGGGCTGAGGAAAGAGCCAAGGTCCGGGAACACGAAATGAAAATGGCTGAAATGAGATCGACAAATTCCAGTAGTAGTACGCATGTGGATTTGAGTGGTTTGCACTTGAAAATAGGCAAGTTTGACGAGAATCGGGATAGGTTCGATGCCTATATCAACAAGTTTGAGTTGTTTGCTGACAGTCAGAAGATCCCTACTGAATTCAAGGCCTTATATCTGATTTCAAATCTGAGTGGCAAAGCCCTTGAAGTGGTGAACAGAATGGAGCCTGCTGATAGAGATGATTATGCAAGAGTCAAACAGGAGTTGATGGTGCATTTTCAGTTGACTGAAGAAGGGTATCGCAGGAAGTTTAGGACTGCACGGCCAGAGAAAGGAGAAAGGCCACATCATTTTGCGACGAGGCTCACAGGGTATCTGGTGCAGTGGATTGAGTTGTCAGGGATCGATGAAGAGTATGATAAGTTGTTTGATCTAGTCCTACGGGAACAATTTTTGAATAATTGTTCAAAGGAAGTGGTGGCATTTTTGAAAGAAAGGGATTGTGATTCAATGGAGGCGGTCAGTAAGAATGCTGATGTGTATGTAAATGCACATGGTGTGCACACATTTGGACAGCAATCAAAGACATCTGATCAGAATCAGAAATGGGGAGGTTCAAAGCCCTCACAAGGTGGTGTGAAAAACACACCAGGCAGTCCGAAACCCCCACAGCGCTCATTTGAAGTGAGGGGAAGGAATCAGCCATCACAGGGTAAGAAGACCCAGTATGGGGCTGGGCGAGGAGATGGCCCGAGGGGTTGTTATCAGTGTGGGAGTCCTACACATTTGAAGAGGGATTGTCCCATGGTGCGTGTGAAATCAGCTCAAGCAATGGTTGGTACAGAGGTGCTAACTGAAGAATCAGAAATGACACGGTCAAACATGGATGCTAGCACGCCGTCAGCTGGCAGTCCAGGAAACTCAATAGGTAGTTTGAGGTCAAATGACGGGGGTGGCAAACAGCCACAGGCAACAGGGCAATCAGCTGCGTGCATGCCTGTTGGAAATCATGTGCCCTTGGACGGGTATCAGAAAGTTGAAAAGCTGGGAATGGCTTACGGACAAGTAAGTGCGATGATGAATCGTATGCCAGTTGTTTCAGGCAGGTTATATCCTGGTGAAGTTCCAATTTCAGTACTCCGTGACACAGGATGCAGTACATGTGTTGTTAAATCCAGACTGGTTGAGAGACATCAGCTGACTGGGAAGTGTCAAACAGTGAGGTTGATTGATGGAACAGTCAAGCAATTTCCAGTCGCCAAGGTAGAGTTAGACTCTCCATATTTTTCAGGTGAGATTGAAGCATTGTGTATGCCGGATTGCTTGTGTGAAGTGATTGTTGGGAATGTCACTGGTGCACGTGAGCCCAATGATCCAGATTTGAAGTGGGTGCCCAGAGGGGGCAAAGCATTGAGTGACGATGCTGATCAGGAGGATGATGGTGGTAGATACATCATTGGAGATGTTGAGCAAACTGTAGATACCAAGGTTGATGGCGTTGACAAGGAAGAGGTTGACAATCTTTCTGAGGTGAAAGAAGATGATCCACAGGTGATGGCAGTCAAAACCCGATCTCAGAAGGAAGACCAGGTGTTGGGCGAGACAGAGTGTTCAGTCAGGAATGATGACAGTGGAGTGCCAGCTGTCATGGCTGTGGAGACACGGGCCCAAAAAGCACGCAGTGCAAAACCCAAGAAGGGGTTAGTTGTGGTCGATTCGGTCAAAGTCGCAGATCCGCCAGAGTTTCGTCAGAAACAGAAAGATGACCCCACTCTTCGAGCATTGTGGGATAAGGTTGGTGTGACTGATAATTCCAGGTATCTGTTCCGGGTAGATCAGGGGTGCCTATTGAGGCAGGAAAGAGATCCGGAAAACCCGACAGAGGGGATTGGCCCAAAACTTGTTGTGGTGCCAAAGGCATATCGTGCTGATATCATGCATTTGGCACATGAGTCATTGTTTGGCGGTCACTTAGGGATCAACAACACATTGTCAAAGGTAAAGACACAGTTCTTTTGGCCGGGCATGTATGAAGACATTGCCAATTTCTGCCGATCTTGTGATGTATGTCAGAAGACCATCAGCAAAGGCAAAGTACCCAAGGTGGAGTTAGGTAGACTACCAACAATCGAGGTACCATTTCAGCGTATCGCCATCGATTTGATGGGGCCGTTCACTCCCTCTGAACGTGGTCACACCTACATATTGACAATTGTAGATTATGCCACGAGGTATACGGAAGCGATTCCGTTGAAGTCAATAACGACAGTCGATGTCGCAGAAGCACTGGTGACAGTGTACAGTCGAGTGGGTATACCGCAAGAGGTTATGTCTGACCTAGGACCCCAATTTGTCTCTGACTTGATGAAAGAAGTCTGCCGGTTATTGTCAATCAAGCAGTTGACGAGTTCCCGATACCATCCCATGTGCAACGGGCTAGTGGAACGGTATAATGCTGTGGTGAAATCGTCTTTGAAGCGGTTGTGCACAGAGGAGCCACGCCAATGGGATAGGTATCTTCCTGCCCTTTTGTTTGCTTTGCGAGAGGCACCAAGCTCAAGCCTGGGTTTTTCTCCATTTGAATTACTATACGGTCGGCATGTGAGAGGACCCATGGAGGTTTTGAGAGAGCTGTTGACAAACGATGCTGTCGAGCCAGAAAGAAAGAGTGAGTATGAGTATGTCATCGAGTTGAGAAAGAGACTTGTTGAGTCATGGCAGATGGCACAGGAAAATTTGAAGCAGTCGGCAAAGCGGTACAAGACCTACTATGATCAAAGTGCGAAGAAACGGAAGTTGAAGATCGGAGACAAAGTCTTGGTGTTACTGCCGACGGAGCAAAACAAGCTCTTGGTCAAATGGAAAGGGCCATATGAGGTGGTCGGTGCCAAGTATGACTATGACTACGTAGTGGATGTAGATGGCGTGAAAAAGACATTCCACATAAACATGCTCAAGCGATACTTCAGCAGGGTAGCAGAGGAAGAAACTGCTGGAAGTTGTTTCGAGGTGTGCCATGATGGTGGTGTAGATGAGTTGTGGAGTGACGAAGGCATGGAAAGCAACGATGATGTGTTCACTGAGATACCAGAGATGCCTTGTCCGACTCAGAGAGAGTTCGTTGAGGATGTACCGCTGGATGTTTCCCTAGACGAGGTGAAACAAGAGCAGATCAGACGATTATTGTGTGGGCCATTCGCAAGTTCGAGTTCTATCTGTGTGGCCGGTCTTTCGAAGTACACACAGATCACAAGCCGTTAACATACATACAGGCGAAGAAAATGCACAACAAAAGAATCATGCGATGGTGCATGAGCCTACAGGAGCACAGGTTCAGGCTCGTCTCTGTAAAGGGCAAAGACAATGTGGCTGCAGATGCCATGAGCCGCCTAGTGTGAACCTACAACACAGAGTAGACGGTCAAATTCAAATGGAACATAGTAAAGCCAAAATAACAAATTCTGACAAACCATTTTTTTTTTTTATACAGTGTTTATTGCATATATTTGACGTCAGTACAGTATTATAAGATTTTTCTTCATGTTACAAAGATGCATTATTATGGAAGTTTACTTTAAATGTACAGGCAACATGGTTGGCTGTAGACAGATGTTAATGTGGACATATACATGCAGAAAATTCAATAAGTTCAGTAACTCCTTTGTACATGTTTTGTTTGCTAAGAACAAAATGTGCGAAGCAAAGAATATGATGCTTGTTTTTATTTCTGTTATTTCTTTCAGCGTTGCGACAAGACTACACCCGCACTACATCAACGTCGCTATTGATTAGGTGTAGGGCAATCGCGTTGTAGTGTGTAATTATGTACATGTACAGATTGTAGTTTGAGTTGTTATCGCATATGTAATGTTTAATTACATAGCTTGGGTTATTATCCAACTATTACTGGATACTACTATACAGGATCATATAGGTGATAATTCAGAGTTGAGGAGTGAGATAGGTTTAATGTCTCTCCTTAGACACCAGATCTTCAGACAGTCGAGAGGTTGCAAGGTTAGCATTGATACTCTGTAGTTCTATGGGGCATCATTGACCCACATACATGTATTATCCAAATCTCAAACTTATGTATGCATAGTCACGCAAAGCATGATGTGCAGTGTGAAAAAAAAAAAATCATGCTGTTCGTAGAATTGTTCTATGATTATTATGTAAGTTTAATAAGTCTGTTTGAACTTGGAATGTGTCACTTTTATTACAAAAAAAAAAAGGGAAATTGGTTTTGTTTGTTTTGGAAAGTTTTATTGTAGTTTTAATAATTTTGGCATTAATTAAAGAGAAGTTGTGATATTTAAGAGTTTCTGGTGGTTTATTAAACATCTACACAAGTGCATATAATGTGACTGATTCGAAACGATAGGCACAGTGGTGATCAGTGTATGTTGCAAGTGTTTATCAATTACATCAGTTTTAGGTGAAACCGATTAGAATTATGTGCTACACATGTGAAGTACATAGAGAGCACACTTTATGCAAGCTTATTGTTTGCTTAGTCAGTAGTAGTGAAATCATTGTTTGTCATTAGGTAATGTTTCAGAAAGGAATTAGAACTGGTATGTACAAGGTGTAATTGCTTGATGCACAGGGTTGCATATAATTGTAGGGTATATGGTTGGTTTTCGTTATAGTTTAATAAAGGTGATTTTTAGTTGCTAGGTTTTTCTTTGTGTAGAACATAACTGTTATACTGTACATGTATATGCCAGTGTTTTATAAGGAAAATACATTTTTGTTGTTGTTGTTGATATAATTAAGATTTCCCCTTGAATTATATCTTAAGGTGGGGGATATTGTCAGGATGAAACATGTATTTCCTTAGGTTTCTAAGCATGTATTGATAGATCACGATAGTTGTTTTTTTTTTTATTACAGAGAACAGTGTAAGCTTAGATCAATGGAAGTATAATAGCCAAGATATGGTGGGTTTGAAAATTTGCGCAGTTGTTTGTTTATCGTATGCAAATCAGTAGACCGTAGGTAAACAGCTGACACTCGACCACATTCCGTGCGCCGTGGTCTGTATAGGACGTACTGTAGGGTCGTACATTCGGTATGGGAGGTTATGCATTTTTATAGTCGGGAGATTGGTAAGGTAGACGTGCGGGGATTTAGATAGAGCTGAGGGGAGAGGATAAGCAGGAAGCATGGACGACCACGATAGGCAAGTCAGCTCTCATCATGGACAATGACCGTGACGCTCGTTGTGCTAACGGTTTACCAGTGGAGGTCGGTGAGCTCTCATCGAAGACAATGATCGTGACGCTCGTCGTGCTGTGCTGAGGGTTTAGCAGTGGAGGTCGACGATCTGGATCCGGCTGGGGAAGGACGGACGATGTCGAGACGTTTTGTGGGGACATCTTGCGAACACAGACAGTGCTGTATTGGACGTGTGGTGTATTAGAGGCTGCGTGTATTGGTATAGCCAATGCAGACGTCGACTACAGTATCTAAGTTGAGTGCTCACACTAATGATAATTTTTATGTGATTGCATAGACTTAATGCCAAGCTCCTTCACAAGGCATCATTACCCTGTTGTAGAATTTACACATGAGTAAATAAACAAAGTGGTGTTAAACGGTCAGTCAAACATTGATTTGTGTGCACGTGAATTCAATCGTGTTTACATCATGGGCCTATTAAGTTTTAGTGTGGCTGTGTAGCGATAACGGTAGTTATTATTGCTATTAGTAGATGAACTAGCAGGTCTAAAAAAAAAATAAAACCACAGAGTGACAAGGTGCTAGGTCACTATGTGACAGAGTGTCAAGTCTGATTGGTGATACTGTGCCCATCAAAGCGTCTCTTTGAGTGTGGTTTTGCCTCGGTTTGCCTCTGACGAGGCTTTGGCTTCTTTTGACTCCATCAGTGGCATTGTGCTCAAGATCAGCAATATTTGGTGACTTTATTTTTTTCGAGCAACAGTATGATTATCGACAAAGAAATATCTGTCAGTCAATTACAAAAGGTGAAATGTAGATATCCGTGGATTATAATGAACTGAGGATATGCCAAGTATGCCCTACATGTTAATTCAAAATGTGAATTGAGGGATGATTTGCCTGAAAAGTAATTGACGGTAATTTCTCACAACACCATAGATCCCACTGTACATGAACATCACAGAGACTATAAGTAAGAAGTGCATGTGTAGGCCCTACTGCACCAAAGACTGTAAAGAATCATCTCATCTTGGATCATTGTTTGGAAGTATTTTGGCTTCTGTATGTCTTCAAATTCGTTTCGGAAGTGACAAGCAGTGATAAAATTCAAGCACTAGTTTTTTGGGCTGCTGACATTGACTTGCTCCATGTGGCAACCTATAACTTTAATATTCTCCTCATGGATTGTCAAACATGACCAGGACACAAAATTCCCTGTCCATCAGCTTTGAACTTCGTAAATGTATGCATGGATTTAAAAAAAAAAAAAATTGAAAAAAAAAAATTCTCCTGTCATGTCCTTTTAACAGCTCAGAACTTTAGGAATCCTCAAGTATGCCTTGAAAGGGTGCCTTGGGAAGAAACAGGAGGAAACCCTCTTCATGTTCTTCCAAGCTCACCAAGCTAGCCCTAGCTTTGCTCTTATAATCCTACCAACTGGTGAAAACATGGGCAGGGTTGAGCAGAGAGTACACAAGGCCTTGGCCCGGCTGGAAAGGGACTTCCCCCTAACCATACAGGCAAGATTGATAATCGTGCAGACCAAATTTCTACTTCTCCAAGAAATATCACCTGACTAACACAATGTTGTCATGTAATCACTCTTGAATCCATAATCAAATTAAATCAAATCAAATCAAATCAGTTGCAAAATAACTTGTCTTCTATAACCTGTTTTGCCTTTTACAATGACAATGGTTTTGAAAACTTCTTAGTATTCACATTTTGGAAGCTCTTTTAATCCTCTTTTATACTAGTATTTGCTACTATTGTTTTGTTATAGCATTTACCAGTGTACAGTGTGTGGTCATCATTACTTTGTATAATATGATATAAAAATAATGGTATCACTTGAGCAGAATTTTTTTCACAATGATTGGTTACTGCCTCAAAGTTTAGTAATTGCTCCGCAACTCTGGTTATGGATGTGCTAGCTATTGTCTTGTTGTCAATTCCTATACATCAATGGTGGTGTATATTCATCAAGACATACTATGTTGGTCCAATCATATCGAAGAGTGTAAAAATGAGTAAGATGTGAGTTGAATTGTCTGCTCCAATACACAAGTATCATATATAGTGGTTATTGTTTCTTTTTAGTCCTTATACTTAATAAACAGAACAAACAAACAAACAAACAAACAAACAATGAATTGCCTAGCAAAGACATTCATTATACTTGTACTTCATTTTTATATTCAGTGAGTCACTGAAGGTAAAACCGACAGTTCTCATTGATATGACAATGATATGGGAAAAATATAAAATGAAAGAAAATAAGCATGCACTACAATGAAACTGTCGTGATTCGTTGGTGTTTTAAAGTATATAACAAGGAGTTAACTTGCTATGCATGTTTCCTTGTTTCTTATTTTCCTATTTCTCTCAAATCAATATTTTTTGCATCTGTTTCCGGTTCTTTTTACCTCATAACGAAGGTTCGCACATTTTTGTTCTCTCGTTTCATGAAATATATCGTATGATAAAGCCATTAAAGTTGCCATGACCTATGCTGTTGGTGACATCGTAATGCCCAAACTTTTTGAATGGACAATATGTGTACATATATCTGTATGCATTTACATACATATACAGACTCTTTGCACTCATTTGATGCACCACCTCCCGAAACAAAAGAAAATGTGGCCCACTTGTAAACTCTTGGATGTACTTATTCGAACGGTTTAAGGCTTTCTTCAAAAAGAGCATATTGAACAGAAGGCATCCTGAGGCGACGGAGGTCGAAGCTTATCGGTTAAGAAATGTTTACATTATGCTCATGGCCGGTGCCACATATTGAAAAGGGGGGGGGGGCAGTTTATCATTTCTGGTGCCACTTCTGGGATTCATCAACTAACAGGCAAAACATAAAAAAACCTTCAGCACAACTTTCTGTTGCCACTTTCAAGTTTCTCTAGCTGACATTGTGACAAGCATGAAAGCAACGCTAACAAAAAAGGGAGGCCTTCCCTGCGCACTTCTTCTACCATTTGGTTTCATTGTACATTTGAGGGAATAATGTAAAATGAAAAACGTTCGCGTGCATTCTAATTTCGAGAATTTCGCAAGCGCAAAGATTCACAAAATTAAAATTCACACGAAAGTTTTTGTCTACACTATATACATTGAATGCCAGTGGCAGTACGCAAAAATTTTATGCCGCAAAAAAGGCCGTCAGCTCCCATTAGCGAAAAATTCATGTGGCGAATATATCATGTTTTACAGTATTCAATTTCAACTCATCAAGTTACTCTGGGCTCTACTTCAAGGATTTTTCTTCAAGGATATTGAATACCTTAATAGGGAATCCATTTCCCGTTACTGTAAACGTTTATATTTTCACATGATTCGTTTTTCACGCTGAGCAGCTCAAAAACACATTCGCAGATTGCTGACTTTGTGCTGCGCAAGTGTCAACCTATTCACAATGTACAGAGAAAATTGTGAAGATATTTTCACAGGTTTTAGAATTCGCGCTAGCCAGAAGTGGCCCGAGATACACAAATATTAATGTACCGCAAACATTTCTGTGTTTACAGTGCCTTTAGAAATTCACATACTCGTCAATGCAACAAGACAAAAAGAGATACAACTGTAAGGACACCAGAGCTTGCACCTGTGCTGGAATTGTCTGTTAACCTGTTGAGGATGGACTGATTTTGCTACAACACGCATTTCCCATACACACTTGCCCGAATACACTCGGGACTTGTCGTCAAGGGGTTATGATATCTACAGAGAGTGCACAAAGGGAGAATTACAGAAACAAAAGGTCTTGCTCATTATCTTTTACTGTCATTCAATGTCAAAAAGTACGTACAACTTTCTTATGACAATGACTTTCGTACTACCAGCGTACAGCAAAACTGTGTTATTATTTTTCAGTATGTAAGGACTACACAAAGTGTTTGTAGTGTCAATTGAGTGTCATTGGCTGGAGACTTTTTAACCAGGAGTATTATCATTTCTATGCACATACAAAGTGTAGCTAACAGAAGGTGATTTTGTTTGTATCTCTTTCTATCTCATCTGTTTACGTAGCTGTGAACCCAAAGTATATCCTGAGGAACTGGATGGCCCAGGCAGCCATAGAGCGGTCAGAAGGTGGTGACTACACAATCATCAGGGACCTGCAGCGGGTCCTGAGCGACCCCTTCACTGACCAGCCCTGGGCAGATGACCAGGGCTATTCCAGCAGGCCGCCAGCTTGGGCCAGCCATGTCCGGGTCAGCTGTTCTTCGTGATGGAGAGATTATTCAAATCAGAGGTGTAGACGATGAGACACAGCAAGCTTTTTTTCTATCTGTTTGTCTTTCAAGTGCCTTGTGCAATACGTTCATTCATCCATCATGTCCCCAAAAGCACCTTTTTGTGGTTAGCTGTTGTATGTTTTTTACCACAAATTTTGCATTGTTTGCATTTCCTATCAAAGCAGAGTTTGAAGGGCCCTTTGTTGTCTTTATGATTATAGCCATTGGTTATTTTGCAGGTTTTTTAAAGGCTCTTGCTCACTAGATTTATAACTGATTATTGAATTGGCAACACATCTAGAGAAGATGAGTTGCTGCTTCTTATTTCTCACATTCATTTTTTTTTTTTTTTTTGGGGGGGGGGGGGGGTAAATATCTTCTTGATTTTGTGCAGCTTAAATGAATATAACCAGTACTTTCCCCAATCAAAATCTGCCTTCAGTATGAGGTAGGCAAAGAAATTAGAAATGCTTATTGTGTGGAGAGACTTGTAAGTGTAATTTGTGCAACTAAATTCCCTGGGACTTGATGTGATATAATGAAGTTTAAAAAAAAAATCAGGCCTTTTGTTTGCTTCTTGTGTGCCTTTCTGATGGTGGAAGTTTAAACATTTGTTGTCTTTCATCAAACATTTCTCTCAAAGATGTTTAGAGTTTTTTTTTACGAGCAATAATGATGAGGGTACCTACTTTTGCTGATGATATTAGCAATGATGATAATTAGTATGAAGACAGAGGAAAATGACATAATTACAAGGATGTTGGACATGCTGATTTTACTTCATAGTGACTGGTAGCATGTTATGATTGTTCAGATATTATAGCACATGAAATATAGCATGTGTGGGACTATGCACTATGAATATGAAAAGCATGTGTCTCCAATCTTCCTTGTAATGGTGCCTGTGACTTGTTTTGTGGCAATATCACAATAGACAGGGTCATTATTTGTATTTATATACTCTTCCTAAGTTATTTTGCAAAACTGGACTTCTTTAAAGTGTGGTACGCAACTCTACTCATACTTTATCTAAGGTTGCATTGTTGTATCATCTTTCTCCTGTTCGAAATGGCTTTCAAAAGCCGTTTCCAGAGCCCTTTCGAAAGCCTTTTTCCTTTAGAAAAGGTTTCCAAAATAGTTGCCTTTATCAGTCATCGCGAACGCGAAAAATGGTCTTGTCACTTCGCAGCTGCATTTCGCATTTTCATCGGATTCTGTTGATTTTGTCTCTACATGAAGGGGCCGTCCCAAAGGGCATATCCGGCATGGGCAAGATCGGAGGCCAATCTCGCAAACACTGGTTTATTTCTAACTTTAGACTGAAGCTCGTGTAGGACTTCGGGCTCTGCCCGCAAAAGCAGTGGGCATCGCACATCTTCCGGTGCCCAATTGGCACCTTTAGCAGCCATATCTGCAGTCAAAACTTATCCCTGATCAGAAGAGAGCAATCAATTAATACAGAAAGAAAACTTACAAACAGACAAACGAACGTTTACTGTATTAGTTACACAGTGCACCTTACATGCGCAAAATCCTTGCATGTGCATGCGCAGCTGTATACACGTTCAAAGGCTTTATTATTAATGCGCCTGGGCAAGCAACGTCTTCAAATGATGTTCAGCATAGCTTCCAGTAACATTGTAACCTGCTAACAAAGGCGAATACATTCTCCCCAGTGCATACAGATCTCTCACAAAGATCTGTCCGTACCTTCTCTGCTCTCTAGTCTCAAGCCTGTCATATCCCTTCTGTACTCTCTTCTGTAGTCTGCCTCTGAAGTCTGACATCACAAAGGGGAAATCTGGCTTTATATACTGGACGTTGGCAGTGACCATCCACAGCTATATCAATCCCAATTTTCTGCAATCAACATCAGCTTGTAGAATTGAGAATCTCCTTTGAAGGCTCAGAGGCCGTGTAGAAAAAGCTTGAAAACGCCATGATTGATGATGCGATGATGATCCCTTCTGTCATTTCTTCTGTAATCTGCCTCTGTTTAAAGGTCTGACATAACAAAGGGGAAATCTGGCTTCATATACTACCGGTATTTGGCCTCCATTTGGTCTGTGTGCTCGATTGACACCCTTCATTGAGGTTTACCTCTCTCAATCAGCTCCTCCTCTGTAGGGATGATGGTGCATGCCACCTCTGAACTCAAAGCTGTCATGTCTTTTATGAGCATGTGCAGAAAACAGCTGATTGGGAGAGTCATACACGAGAGTCTCTTCGCATCGACGCATCGACCGGTTTTACTTCATGTAGTATTTCGTTGCATCTCATGATTTGACAGAAGTTCAAAGGAATTAAAGGATATATTTACCTTGTATTTTTGGTAAGTGAAATATATAGATGCTCTATAGATAGGCCATGGACGAAATGGACAACTCACCATGGGTATTTGTTTTTTAATGTTTGACCTGTTTGGATACTCTGTCCCTTACAACAATGCCTGCACAGTGTCTCTTGTGTTAGCACTGCACATTTTTATACATATGGGACCATAGTACGGGTCTGCGGGGATCACGCAGACAATGTCAGAATCAACGGAATCGTGTCGAATAATAAAATATGCATAATTCGAGTGGAAGTAGACATTATATTTTAGGTGTATTTGTCATCATTTCTCATGAACTAGTGAATTCAAACATGAAGTTTATGTGTAGAGTACGGAATATTTAGGTAGGTCATACGATTACATGGAAATGATGGTCACTTTTTGACATTGAAAACTTACTTTTCTAGGGCTTTGTGAGAGCCACCAAGAAAATCCAGGATGGATATTGCGTTCTCAAAACTTAAGTCCGCATCATCGTCGTAGGGATTTGCAAGTTGGACAAAAATCCCCCGGCAACATTTCCTGGATTAGCAAGGTTGTTGCTTTGAGTGGTGATGGTGGAGGACCTCCTCCTGTTTGTCTTGACTTAAGACAATAGTCGGAAAACTCCTTCTTGGCTGTGATACACTGCTTCTTCCAAAGGTCCTTCATTTGGGCTATCGTCCATTTATTGCCAAATTTTTTCTCGAATTGAGCATGGATGTTCTGCCATGCTCGTTTGTTTGCTTCATTTGCGCGCTGATGCGACTCTTTATTGCAAATAGCAACCCGATGGTCACTGATTTGCTGTAGGAGGTAATTGATCTCACTATTTTGCCACTTGGCAGCCATGACTGCAACTGGTGAGTGTGGTCATCCAGGCCAGGGTCAGTAGTGTCCATCCAATGTGTCTGTGTGTGCATATGTGCATGTCTCTCTCTCTCTCTCTATGTTAGTGTGAATTAAATTTGAATTTGAATTTATTCATATCATTTCCATTTTTACATTGCATTGTTTACATATTGACACATAATAACAGTAATACATCAGCATGAATTGACAGAATATAGGGTACTTATACAAACCGAATTGGGGTGACCCAACTAAAAGCATACACTGATGTAGCCTGTAAAATTTGTAGGTCACCAAGATGAGTAATATTCATAATTATGTACAGAGTAATTGAGAATGTAACATTTATACAGACTCCTGAAATATATTTACATAACTTGTACATATTTACATCTTAAAGGTAGTACACGTAAACATGAATGAGAAAGAGAGGGAGAGAACGAGAGAAATAGAGGAAATAAAGTGAGAACAGAAGAGGGGAGAGGGAGGGGGAAGAAAAAGAAAAAAAGAAGAGAAAAATAAACAATGGAATTAAAATGAATAGGAATTCCACATGAATAATATACCATGTAAAAGTTGATATAAGATTACCTTATAGGGTATAAGTGTCAAGATATCTGGTATAGGATTATAAACTAAGGCTAGGTGCATCGGAACATATTTACTCAGAAGACTTAGTTTTAATTTGTATTTGAATGTTTTGAGGCTTGTGGTTTGTTGAAGAGAATAGGCTAAAGAATTCCAATATTTTGGAATTGTAAAGTGTATTGTGTTTAAAGTTGGTTCTAATAGATGGCAGGTGGTGAGAACAAGACTGAGTGTAGTAATTGTGCACTTGTTCATTCATAACAAAAAGTGACGAAATAACGTGGAAATTCAGAATCCTTCGAGCTGTCCGTATGGATCCTAGATTCATAAGATATATATCCTGTACTTTTAGAAATTTATTTTCATAGAAGAGTTCATTAGTGTGAGAATGTGATGTTGCACCAGAAATAATTCTCACTGCCCGTTTTGGGAGTAATAATAATTTATCCAAGTATAATTTTGCTGAGTTTCCCCAGGCAAGAACGCCATAGTTGAGATAGGGTAGTACAAGGGTTGAGTATAGTATACTAGTATGCAATATATTCTTTGGAAATATAAATTTTATATTATTGATAACGCCAACATTTCTGGAAAGAAGTTGACTTAAGTACCATATATGCATTCTTCAATTCAATTTGTCATCTATTTGGATTGTGTAGGCCAAGAAATTTTGTATTCGTGACTTTGTCTTTTTGCACATTACTAAAGAGCACGTGTATATGACCTGGTAAAGATGATAATGAACTGCTAAATAGTATATAGTTGGTTTTCAAGAAATTTAAAGATAACTTGTTTGCATGGATCCGTGTAACTACAGATTTCAGTTCTGAATTTATAATATTCAGTAGTTGGTGTGGATTTTTGTGAGAGAAGAAAATACTAGAATCGTCGGCACTTAATATGAAAGAAAGAAGTTGTGATGATTTGGGAAAATCGTTTTAATACAAAATAAAAAGTAGGGGACCAAGCAGCAACCCGTGTGGAACGCCACAAGAAATAGATTGCAAAGTAGACTTCGCACCATTTAAAGAAACAAATTGTTTTCTATTAGTTAGGTAACTTCAAACCATTCCAAAGCCTTTCTTGTGATTCCATAATAGGATAGTTTGTACAATCAAATATTATGATCAATGGCATCAAAAGCTTTAGAATAGTCTAAGAATATACCTACAGTATGTAAGTTCTTCTCAGTTGCCAAGGCAACCTTATCAATAAAATGTAGTATCGCATGTGATGTTGTATGCTTTTCACAAAAGTCAAATTTTACATTAGTTAATATTTCACATGACTTGAAAAATTTGATCAAACGAACATAAATGAGCTTTTCAAGGGTTTTCGAAAAGGTTGTGAGCAAAGAAGTAGGGCGGTAGTTACCTACTTCGTGAGGATCTCCTTTCTTGAAGATAGGTACTACTTTTGCAATTTTCATATTTTGCGGTACATCACTGTTAAAAATAGATTGAATACGTGAGTGAGAGGTTTCACAGAAAATGCAGTGACTTTCTACACTAGCTTGTATGTGAGGCCATCACATCCTGGGGACTTGTTTATCTTGAGGTTACTGATGATATCAAGTACCTCCTCTTCCATAACTGGAATAAAAAAAACATGTTTCAGAATTCGGACTTTCTAAAAAGTCAACAAATTTCTTTGTGCTGTTTGGAACATTTTCTGACAACCTTTTCCCGACATTCACTAAGTATTCATCGAATGATTCGCTAATAATTAATTTGTCTCCAGTTTGGTGACCATTAATCGAAAATTTTCTAGGTCCTTTGAGTTTTTATTTTGTATTATGTAATTGTTTTAGAACTTACTTGGGTTTACTTGGGTGTAGAGATGTAAAGCATCTGCTTATGTGCCCCTCGTCACTGTTTGTCTTTAGGATGGGAGTACTACAATGGGTTGTTTCCCCAATGTCTCTCCAGTGCCGACTTGAATTGGTTTACACTGGTGGCTGGGAATGCTGCTTCTGGTTGAGCATTCCAGGTATTTATGCTCCTTTCAGCAAAGGCAGTTTGTCTCAGCCGCAGTCGAATTCTTGGTTTCTTCAGTTTTAAGCTGTGGCCTCTGGTGTTGCTGCATTCAACCATGTCAAAGAATTGGGTGCTGTCAAGATGATCTATTCCCTTTATGATCTTGAAAATCTGAATGAGCTCGGCTCGTTGCCTTCTGTATGCAAGGGTGGGTAACTCGAGGATTTTCAGACGCTCTGCGTATTCCAGATGACGAAGGTGGGGGAGCAATCTTGTTGCCCTCTGTTGTACTTTCTCAAGTAGGTCTTCATCCTTTTTGAAAGTAGGAGACCACACCATATTGCAATACTCAAGTGTTGGTCTTATTAGTGCTTTGTACAACTTGAGCCATCCCTTCTCATTCAGCACCAAAAAAGATCTCTTGATGATGCCAAGTTTGACTTTGGCTCTTTTGGCAAGCTCACTTTCCAAGTTCCTTTCATGTCATTAAATGTAGCTTTGAATTGGTTACAAAAAAATCTTTCTCTTAGCACTATACAAAGTAATAGTAAGAATATTCTTATATTGAGTATACTTATGCTTTCATTCTGGTGTTTTTTTATATTCATATTGATAAAAAAAGCCAATTTTTCTTATTTATTGATTTCAATAAAGAATGTGTAATCCAAGGCATGCCAGGAGTTTTCTTAGAATTACAGGATTTCTTTTCTAGCACAGGAAAATTTTTTTGAATAACAAAGTTATTATCTGCATGAAATTATCAAAAGATTTGTTCACATCAATTTCACTCAAAATAGAGGTCCATTCTTCCGCAGCTTCGTACATATTCTTTGCATAGTTCATACCGTTTAATCTTTAGAGATAAACTAGCAAATATAGGAAAGTGATCTGAAATGTCACTTACTAGAATCCCTGCCGCTGGAAGCGGCAGTAAATTTGTAAAGATATTATCTGTCAAGGTTGAGGTGGTATCAGTGATTCTGGTTGGCTTATTAATGAGTGGGAACAAAGCAAATGAAATAAGAGTATTGAAGAAAGTATCAACATAACTATTTTCTCCAAATTGTAGGAGGTTTACGTTAAAGTCTCCCATTAGAAATAATGTTTTGTTATTCAATAAAGGACTCTAGAGAATATCCTTTAATTCATTAATACAGACTTCAGTACTACTCTGTGGCGATCTATATATAATTCTCATTACAATATTTTTGTGGCCGGGAATAACCAATTCAGCGAATAGAGTCTCTAAAGCTTCACTCATAACAGAAAGTTCTGGTTTAAGCTTATATTTAAAAAATTAGAGGAGATATATAAAGCTACACCACCACCTGTCCTATTTAGCCTGGTATTTGTGATTGGACTATGATAGCCAGGAAGAGCAAACATGCCGGGCAAACATACCGTTGCAATCGTGAGAGGTCCATGTCTCAGTAAGTCCGACAACAGAAATTTTTTTGTTTATGTTATTTAAGAGTAAATTCATCAGATCAATATTTTTGCTAATGCTGCGGAAATTTAAGTGAAAAAGCGAAAAATCATCATTCGCATTTTGATTTTCACAAACGTGATTTTCAGTTTGGTAAAAAGAAGGTGGTAAAATTGTTTCAGAACCTTCATCGATACAGTATTCATGGGACATTGTAGTAGAATTTAGCCTTTCAGCAACTGTGTCTGCTTACTGGCTATAATGAATATTATGGAACGTGGATAAACTCTTCAGTTTCGTTTTCAATAGCATTAAATCTTAACATTGTAATATAAGGTTAACAGTTAAATTAAAATTGATGGGAATATTTACTTAAGTTTAGACATGTCTTTCCGGTGGATTTTGATTGGGAAGGCCTTCTCGTTCTTCTTTACGTAGATCTTTCCATTATGTGTGTGTGTGTGTGTGTGTGTGTGTGTGTGTGTGTATGGAGTACATTAAACATACACAAGACTCAGCAACAGGGGAAGGAGATATGTTTTTTCATGTTTTTTTTAAATAAAAAAATTACATGACAATGCTAGGTGTGTATGTATTCTGTACTGTACTGAGCATGCTCAGTGTGATATTTAATAGTTGAAATCCCTTTTCTGAGGTCAAATCCACTGTTTAAACCATGGTTTCATTTGAGTCCACTGTTGAAACCGTAGTTCCAAACCGTGGACTTAAATGAAACCGTGTTTTTTTTTTTATGAGTCCACCGTTTGTGAATCACAGACTACAGCGATTTTGTGCTTTCTCCAACTGTTATAAAATACCAGTACTACAGGAGCATATTGTTAGCTGGTGCCTTTATCAACATCGATTATGATACTGTTGAAAAGCAACCGACCAACATCAGCAAAGCATTGATCAGCTTTGTACTCGTCTACTCATTTACTCCGGGAAGGCTTCTTAAATTTATTACCTTGAATATCAAGCCCAATTTCCTGCAGTTCACATCTGCTTACAGGATGTTAACATAAAACACACACACACACACAAAAGGACTGTTTGCTACAAAATACAATACACTGTATTATATTCCTGACGTGACATCACAAAAATGTATAAAAATGCATTATATGCATACATGTAGATCAGATAGCTTTTGACTAGAAAATTTAAATAATTAAAATTTAAATGCAAATATTGTTGAAAACAGAGATACTAAAGCCTTCAAACCCCCACATTTATCAGACTATACTATAATGATGAACAGTAATCCAAAAATAAACCATATAAATGGACACTATGAGAAGAAAGCTTGCATAATAATAAGCCAGTTCGGGGTTATTGTCTGCGCATGTGCACTGACCCCGGAAGCCAGATCCGCGCTGGGTCACAAATACCAAAATTCTGTAAAATCTGTGAGCTCCCATTTGTTTACCTACGCTCGGTCGATCTAAAGAGTTCTTCTTCCTGCTTCTTTTCCGAATGTAAGTTTGATATATTTCGAAAAAAGAGACGATTTTCTTGTAAATCGTATCACAATTTAGTTTTAAGTCAAGAGGTTTATTTCATATTCCAGTAAATACGGCTTTAGCTGGTAATCAAAGTCTGCCGTCAGCCAGCTCGTGACTGCCGTCGTATCATGTTTATCGGTCCGATATGTGTAAATATGTGTTGGCTATAGGTCTACTTATTTTGAGGAAGAATTCTGATCGTCTCGTCGCGTTGCGTTTAAAAAAAATCGTTACTTGAAAATCAAAACGTATTTATTCGTTGTCATATTGCATCTGCAGTTGCACTATTGAACTGTTGAGTTATGAAGTAGGTCTACACCCCCAAACTAAGTCTCACATGTACACAAGTGTTGACTATGATATAGATCTAGACCTAGACCCTAGTCACTTAGTTTTAGTTGGACCTAATCTTCTACTGAGTAACTGACTTCTTTAACTAAAAAAAAAAACCAAACAAACAAACGAAAAAAAAAGTTAAAACGAAAATGAATCCTAATTTTTGACATTGACATTGTTGTTTTATTTTGGATTCTGATGATGTCCAAAATAGCTACAATTTCGTTTGACAAGAAGACCGATTGATGACTAAGTAAACTAATACTAAACGCAAATATGTTCACAACTTTAAATTCAAGTAATGAAGTAGATCTATGTTGTAACTTGCAGAACCACAGAAGTAAACTATTTAAAAAGCCTTTATATTCCTTTCAAGACTTTCAGATTTATCAGATATTTCCTGGATGATTATTTAGGTGGATGTAGTTATTGGTGAAAGAAATCTGTGATTAGAATAGCTAGGGTCATGATGAATATTCGTTAATTTCATCCTACCGTAAATCATGGCAAATTAATTTTTTTTAATCCTTTTCTCTCATTTGCTTTTTCAGAAAGTATGGGACGAATATGTGCAATCAAGGGCTGCTCAAATAGCCAATATAGACTGGATAATTGGTTATCCCAGCTATGTGATATCCATGGACTGAAGTTTGGTAGTTGTGTATGCAAGCCACCCTTCACACTATTCCCATTTCCTACAAAGAAGAAGGACATTGAGAGGCGAATGCAGTGGACAAAATGTGTGAACAGAAAATCTACTTCTGGGAAAAACTGGGCTCCTACACCTAATGATCGAATTTGCTCAAGACATTTCAAAGATGGAGAACCTACAGAAGCGTGGCCTAATCCTACGGAATTTCTTGGATACGATTTACCTGGATCCAGTACTATCAAGCCATCTCGAAAACCTCCCAAAGTAAGAGAACCATATGTCAGCAAAAAAAGGAAAAAAAGGATACTAGAAGAGATTGTAACAGAAACAGAGACAACACTTGAACAAGAAACATTGGAAAAAATACATGTAGAAGAACATGTCTCAGTTGACGAGACTGTACCTGCATCATTCCAATCATGCTATGAAGATCAACATCATAGTTTGAAGGATCACACCTATCAAGCAACACGTGCTAAGTGTCCGGGATGTGCAGAAAGGGAACGCAAGATTGAAAGCCTTGAAGAAAAACTTTTAGATATTCAGCCCAAGTCGCAACTTAGCAAAACAAAAGGAACAAAGACGCCACTTTTCACCATGGAAGGAATTGTCATGAAAAATGACAAAACATGTCGGCAATACACAGGAATGAACACTAAAAAGCAGTTTGAATCTCTACATTCTTACTTGGAGCCAAAGGTGCTTCGGATGAGGTACTGGGAAGGTGGGAAAAAAGAGTCCTCACCAAGAAGTACACCTAAAGGAAAAAAAACTCCCTCAAAACCAGGACCAAAGAGAAGCCTTGGCTCGAAACAAGAGTTCATGCTTGTTCTCATGAAATTGAGATTAGCCCTTACATTGGCATTCTTAGCAAGTGTATTCGACATATCGCAAAGTAGAGCGTCACAAATTTTCAACACTTGGATTAAATTTCTTGCCTCTGAATTAAAGCACCTTATATTTTGGCCTGATAGGGTAGCAATTAGCTCATTTATGCCTAACTCACTGAAGGACAAATACAACGGTCTCAGATGTACTATAGACTGCACAGAAATTTTTATAGAGAGACCAAGGAATTTAGAACTCCAAGCACTCACCTGGTCTGACTACAAGAAACATAACACTGTGAAATTTTTGGTTGCAATTGCACCTAATGGAATGATAAGCTTCTTGTCAAAAGCATGGGGAGGAAGAGCTACTGATGTTCACATTACTAGGGAATCAGGTTTTCTGAATCTCATTGATGCAGGTGACATTATTTTGGCTGATAGAGGCTTTGTTATCAGGGAGGATTTGCTTATGAGACATGCTAGATTAGAAATCCCAGCATCTAGCAAAGGCTTGGAACAACAGTCTCCAGAAGATGTAGCTGCAACCAAAAAAATAGCTAATGCCAGAATACACGTGGAAAGGGCAATTGGGCGAATGAAAGTATTTAACATTTTGCAACACACTTTGCCATTATCCATGGTTCCTCTTATTGATGACATTGTCATTGTTTGTGCAGCATTGATTAATCTCCAACCTGCATTAGTTAAGTAGGAAGTAAAGAATGGTGTACACTGTAAATGTATGACATTTTCTGTCACTTTGATGGGTTTTTTTTTTCAAATTCCTCATTTGTGAAAAATCCTTTCACTTCAGCATGTGAAGATAGATAGAATGTTAGAAAGGTTCAAGGGCTTCATTTATTGATTTAAATGTTTAAAGCCATTAGTGTTTTATTTATGTATACATGCAATCAGATTTTGTAAACCTTTCTTTAGACTACAGTATAAGATAAGTTTCACATTGAAGAAAATCAAGTGGACTGGAACTATCAACTCAGTAAAATAGATGAAGTAACAAAAGGTAATGTATGTGTCTATGGAAGGATATTTGTTTTAATTCATGGGTACTTATCTGCATGTTAGCATGCATGGGATGACATAAGTTGAAATTACATAAGTTCATGTTTATACCTGCAGGCCTAAGAACTTGCGTGTGCTAATTCATACAGAGAGATAACTCCTGTAATTTAACAATGTTGAGTATCTAGAAAATTTAGCCTATTTTCTGCTTGTATGAAAAATATCCTGAGCTGGTAGTGAATAGCCCAGGAAAAATCATGGCACAGGAATTTGCCTGCACAGATTTGTAAAAGGCTTGATAATTACATTTACTCTAATGTGTGAGAAGGAAAACTGGAACGTTTTTATGCCTCCGCCAACGAAGTGGCCGGAGGCATTATGTTTTCGGGACTCACGTACAGACGTCCGTCCGTCCGTACGTCCGTACGTCTGTCCCGTTTTGTTTTAGTCGATATCTCAAGAACCGTGGGGTGGTTTTGCATCAAACTTGGTATGCGGGTATATCATGGGGGGATGATACTTTGTCTGGATTTTAGGGTCAAAGGTCAAAGGGCACAGGTTATTTTGTGAAAAAAAGGTTGAAATTTCATGTTTTTCTCCATATCTCGCAAATGGTTCAAGGTATCTACATGGAACTTAGAATATATGCATGTACGGATGGGCAGTGATTATGTAGGGAAGTTGGGGTCAAAGGTCAAGGTCAACTCCTCAAAATATCACTACTTTCCTTATATTTATGCAATGCCTGAAGGATTTTTTTTTTAACTTGATGTATGCATGTATAACCCAATATATATTCTGTGGTAAGTTTCTTGCCAAAAGGTCAAAGGTCAAGTGAAAGTGTTTAATTGCACATCTTCCTCCATATCTCAAAAGTAACTGAAGGTATTATCATGAAACTTACATATTTATGCATGTTCTACCTAGCAGTGATTCTCTTTGGAACTGTGGGGTCAAAGGTCAAAGGCCAGGTTTAGATAATACTATTTTACCATTTGATGCTGAAATTATACTTTTTCTCAATACCTTGAAAATTACTCTATGCATAAACTTATAAAAGGGTCAAAAGTCAAGTAAAAATCATCATTTCCCCCAAATACCTGCACTCTGACGTTTTAATCATTCATCCAATTGAACCTAGTTCTAGGAAAGTGAACTTTTTGGGGGTCTTTTTTCTGTTATCAGTCAATTGCAGATATCAGGTGTGTAGCAGCGTGTGTAATTTTCACAAATTCATCACTGGACATCTCTATTATTATGTATTTTTATACATTTCCTTACTTTGTAATAGAACAGAATATGAACACTTCCTAAATATCAGACCTGTGTCTTCGAGTTTATGTATTTGTACGTATACAATGTGTGTAATTGCATGTTTGTGTGAATGTGTGTGTGTGTGTGTGTGTGTGTGTGTGTGAGTGAGTGTGTTTGTGTGGGGGGGGGGGGTACATGTGATAATTGACTTGGTAGGATCTGTGTGAGCTACATGTAGAGTGGTGGGGGCTGATGTGAGACTTTTGTATGTATGGTGGATAAAATGTACACGTAGATTACAGACCATCTCTTTGGTGAACTATCACAGGTTATCAATACAAACCATTACAACATTCAAGTGTAGGGGTAATTTACATGTACTTGTCAACAAGTGCGACCAAATTGTATAAGGACTGGTTGGTTCTGAGATGGTCTCTAATCTATGTTTACAACTGCCAATTCCATGGATAACATGGACAACTTTGAATAACGCTCATATTTCTCCACAGTGCACACTATTTTATTTTCTTCTTCCTCCTTTATAATCGTTGCATCATAAAACTCATATTGTAATAAACACACACACACACACACACACACACACACACACACACACACATAAACACAGTCACATACACACAAGCACACCCACACAATCCACATACACACAAGCACACCCACCCACACACACACACAATCCACATCAAGACGGGTCAAATACAATGTATGATACAATCTATCACAATTATCACCAATCTATCAAATACAAAACAAGAAAAATAAGATTGCTTTGAATTGTTTGTCATGATAAACTGACCAGATGTTCTAGGACATTTTATTTGTATTAATCAAAATAATGAATTTCATAGGTATACAAGTATCAATAACCCCCCCCCCCCCCCCCCCCCCCCCCCCCCCCCCCCCCGAAAAAGAAAAATGAATGTCACGATTTCAGTTCGGTCCTCAGAATGAAACGTGAACAAGCAAAATAAGTTACTTTTACTGTTAAAAAAAAATCCCATTTCGAAACTTCACAGAATTATTAGTAACTTGCATTTTCCAGAAATGTACATGTAAATCATATTCCTTCACTGAAAGAAATTAACAAAATATAAAACATCGAAACTCAACACAATCTTGGGGAATGCCAAGGTCTAGGATCAGATTATCGCTTAAACATTCAAATAAGGCTGACTATTGTACTAACTGCATTTTGTTCTCAAACTTAGTATTGCATGTCAGTCTTGATAGGTCCCAGATTGTAAACACGAACTCAAAATAAGGGAAACTAATATGAAAGATTTTTTTTTTTCACAAAACCATGGTGAAACTATTAAGGACAGTCCACAGATGAGTAATCAGCTGTGCAGGCCAGGCAGATATAAAATGAAAAGCATCTGGTACATGTATGATTCTTTGCATGATGACCTTGCTAGTATGGCCATTTATGTATTGGAATGCTTCAGTTGACTAAACTGATATGGAGGAGCAGATGCAGTGAGGAATGTCCGTAACTGCTGTATACAAAGTAAAATGGAACATTACATCTGAGCAACCATTTTTTCCTCTGTCAAACAAATGAGCATGAACTGTACTCACTAAATGAAAATAACTCATGCTGTCTGTACATATCATACATGTATCAATCAAATAACTGGCAAAATGATTCTGTGACCATGTGACCATATCATCAATGTACTGAAAACAGTAATGTTAACTCTGTTGTTGTATGTGCCATGGTGGAAACCCCCTGTGTGCCACGTTATTCTGAGACACGAAGGTAGTTATGCTTTGAGAAAGAATTTTGTTTTTTCGATTTGTATATGCCAAGCTTTGTTACGATATAAATTGTACGACGAATCTATTTTCAATTCTTCTTTTGAATGACCAGTTTCTACATTACTGTAAAGGCATGACTTTTGCACATAAAACCGTGACAGAAACTTAGAATGTACAAGCAAATCTAGTTGGGAACATCGCTTGATAGTCGACCACCACATATAATGCAAGTCGTATATAAGAGGAACAAAAGCACGAGAAACGCTTTCATTGTGCCGTGGGATTAGCAGTGATTAGCGGTTTATCGATCGGTTGGGGCTGCTTTGTTTGTTGAGCAGAATATGCGAAGTTGGCACGCCGTCGACTGAGTCGGGCGTGCAAACGTGGCACATAAAGAGTTAATGTAAAGCAGAATATAATAAAAATTTTCCTGGTCATACACGTAACATATTTACACTGTATAACATAAAAACATTTAAATTGATCAACCAAAGTACCATCATAAATGTAAATACCAATCAACATCAAGAGTAGAATTTCCAATCAAAGTACTAAATTTTCAGTGGTTAACATTGTGGGGGATCAATTGTAAAAATTTTAAAGCTGAGCTGCCTGACCTGTATCTGTTCAGATGGATTAAAAGTCAACCAAGAAGGCAAAAATAATGAGTGGGTAACACATTCACTAGCAGGTTACCTATGAAAATTGCATTTATTTTCACCTACTACAATAATTCTAGCATAGTCTATATTCATAAGGACTGGTCAAGAAGTGTTTGCAAAAAATATGGGAAATTTCAAAATGTCAAAACTTCTTATCTGATTCACATAATTTTTGAACCATTTTGTTTGGAATATATTTCTTTTTCTCATTAAATTTGGTTACTTCTGGCTTGGACTTCTCCTTTAACAACTTATTTATTTGAATCCTCTGAATGCTACTTTACATCAGAATTGACAAATAACATGTAAGTGAACTGGACTGGAGTTTGATTTCTCATTTTCTTGTTTCAATCATCACTACACGTAGGATCATCATCACACTTTTCTTCATGTGTCATGTTATTCCAAATGTCTTTAGTGACAAGTTCCTTAGCGACCTTTGAAATGAAAAATTCCTTGCATGTTACAAGGAGTTCTTGCCATCTATTCTCATCAAAGAGCACACGTACACAAAGGCTCCCGTGGCGCGAATACACATAAAAGTCACACCATCCTCTCTTCCAAACTCCCATTTGCAACTGTACTTGAGAATAGTATGGATGACTCTGTCGCAGGTTTCGCTGTCCATCTATCTCGTCTATGTAGGGGACATTGGTGCTTGTTGGCTCCACAGCCGAAACGCTCAAAGGGCACTTAATTTCAAGAACACCTTCTCCACAGCATGAGCAGCTTACCAACCCATCTGCACTAGCTCCAATGTACACCTGATCTTCTTTCACAAGAAGTCCACACTCCTCTACCCGTAAATGAGCATGTCCCGCTCTCTTCATTTCTTTAGCATACATTTTCCGGGCCTCATCCTCCATTTCTCTTCCATATTTTAGGGATGGAAGATTATTACTGGGCGTTGAATATCGCAGTACCCTCCGAAGCAAAGGAGCACTGTCGATTGCTTTGCCGGAGCTCTGGAGAAGTCTTCTCTCTCTAGTCAGCACCTGATGCGCTACTGAACTCGTAATGCGTCCTTTTCTGTGCTCGAACCATGCCTCGTTGTTTGACTGTCCTCGTGTGATCCTCTCCAGCTCACTGGTGGTTTTTGAACAGTATACTGGAATATTGGCTAAAAAATCTTCTACGCTGTTTGATTGTTCTGCTAAAGTTGTTAACGGAATGGGAAGATCAGTCGTGGCCACTTCTGTCTCATGGTGTACATTTAAGTCCGATGATGGGTCAATGGCAAATGACGCAGATGGTGCTTCCTGTTGAGCATACTGAAAGCAAGCTGCCTCCTCAAAGTCAGAGTAAAGAGCCGCAACTAGCTTCTCCAGTGTTGAAGAGGGCCTTGTTCCACTTGACCTTGCCTCTATTGGCGAAAACAGTTGCCTCACACTAGGATTGGTGCCTTCATGATCTCTAGAAGGGCCTGCAAATAGAAAAACATAATATTCAATTTTGTGTGTCTTTACATGTGTATATGTGTGTAAATGTTTACCGTACATGTGGGAAAAGCGGAAAACTTTCAAATATTTTTAAAACAACCTTATGTTCATGTTGCCTCTTCAGTACTTTGTATTCCTGTGCCTGAGCATCTGTTGTGTCACCAATGCAGGCAAATGTTAGCTTTACAACATGAAATGTTTTTTTTTTTCTACTAGCTATAATACTTATATGACAAAGTGAAAAATGCTTAAGCCCTGTAAAGGGTACTTGAAGATTATCTTGTACATCTCACATGTCACGTAAAAAAAAACAAAAAAAAAAACAAAACAAATACTGGATGGAAATTTGCTTCATTTTATCAGGTTACAAACAAAGCTGCATAATATATTCAAATATAAAAAAAATCAGAGACTAAGCCATGTCCTTACCTTGCTTGGAAAACAAGGGCTTTTTCCAAGTCATCTCGCTGATCCTCTTGGGCTCTACAGCTTGCTTGCTGCCGAATGCTGCCCATCCACATTCACGTGATGTGCAAGCTGGGTTGGTGAGGCCGTTGCGCCAAGCGAAGTCAATCTTGAACAGTATGGCTGCAACATGATTACATGTTCCACTGAAACTGTAAGGAAAATCATGAAAATGAGAGAAAAAATTATTTTGTATGACATACAGTCTCAGTCAAAATAGGATTTCATTAACATAATACGATGAATGTAGCTACAGGGCAAAATTAATGATAAAGAAATTTTTGAGGCGATATCTTAAGTAATGACAATAATAAGTACTCTCGCACTGATGGAATACGAAGACTTGACATGCAGATTTTTAATACAGGTGCAGGTATAGAATATCTGCATTTATAATATACTACAAGTGGACAGACTCTGGCACACTGTGATCATTCACATCAGATTTTGTTAGCAAAATATCAAGTGACCGATAAAGAAAAATATAAATGTGTAGAAGAGGTCTACATATTATAAACAATTGATAATTGTATACTCTTTCTAGGTATTGACTTGTTTTTGCTGTATATGCCTTGAAGTTTTGAAGTTTTCATAAAGTCTTAAAGAAACTATCTGCTTAATCTGATCATCAGGCATCACATGTGACACCCACGGCACCACTAACAACTTCATAGGACATAGACTTTTAATTATAAATTTATTTCCTTGTCTATACTATAGAACTGTCCTGTTCGTTTGTTAAACTCTTACTGTCCTGAACAAGCTCCAGCCCTACACAGGTTACAGGAGTCCTGCACGCACAACTTAAGTTATAGTTTCAGTTTTAGCACTCATGACTTCGACTTTCACATGTTACACAGACTTTGTCATCTTTGACATGAAAAAATAAGCTCAGCCTCAGCTTACCCAGCAAAACATGTACAGTAGGCACTCTTTACTGTTCCCGACGACTTGCCAATGGCCACCCAAACTTTCCATGGAATATTTCTGATCCGCTGCGAAGGGCGACATTCCGTACGCAGGAAACAGAACTCGCTGTTCTCAGAGATGGGATGGAACTCCACCTCCTTAACCCATCCGGATTCGAAGTACGAGTACCCCTTCCCATCTTTATAATCCGCCATCAGTCTTTGTCGCAAGTCAACATTGTCAATAGATCTGAGATACTCTCCAATGTCAAATGACATAGTTGGCGGCCATTGTGGTAAAGACTTTACCTCTGAAATCCACCCAGTCAGAGTGTTGGGGTCTGGAAGGCTTTCCTCAGCCCTGAGTCGCAAAAGATCCTCGTACTTCTCCGACTTCGACTCAGCCGACGGCCGGGCAGGGGCTGGGACCAGGTGAGGCATCGTTTTAGCTGCATACACCAACGCAACAAGCTCATCCTTCCTCCGAGAAACTTTCAAATTTCTCTCCTTCAGAAAGTCTCTCAACCTTCCAACTGTCCAAAGTTTGATATCATCGATCGAAACTCCCTGTTCCTCGTCCATCCTCACCTTGACTTACAGAAAAACACGTTAAAATCGCTATTTTATTCGGTAGAATGAAGTACGATCGTCAAGAAAAAGAGTATGCAAACACATGTACGAAAATCACATAGCGTTGTACACAGTACGTGCGGCGCGTACTGACACACCGGACATAGGATCGGCGAACGCTGAGATTTTGGTATTTTTGACCCGATGACCTGTGACGTCATGATCTCCTTGTTACAACCCCGAACTGGCTTATTTTGCTGAGAACAGGAAATGACATCGAGGGTTGATATTATAATAATGCGTGACTTACCAGTTTCTTCATTAAGCAATTTAATGCATTCCAAGGGAAACAATCATAGTCAACAGTTCCCTTGCTTGTACTATAATTTGATTAAATGACTGTCTGTTCATTACCATAAAGAAGCTGAAGATGAAGATGAAAAATCTTCAATACATGCCATTCTCCAATGCAGCAGTACCAGCATTTTTCCAGTAACATTAGAATATATCATTCTTATACAGTGTTACTTATTTACTTTTTTATTGTAAATACGCTGCGGGGTATTTTTCCCGCAGTTCTTGGAAATCTCAAGTGAAATACCAAGCAACACGAGTATATTGTTTGTGATAAATCTCAAATGTAGATTTCTGCAATCAGTTTACTTACCAGTGATGTCGGCCACATGATCCTTGTTAAGAGGGGGCTTGGATTTCCCCTCCTTGTTCTTCATGCCAGTGAGAGACGATGATAGGAGCATCTCCCTGCCAAACCAGGCCATCATTAGGTCCCCGGTAAGTTTACCGGGATCCATGTGATTACAATTGGAGAGGTTTTGCTTGGTAAGCGATACCTCTGTACCAATTCGGACCTTTTAGAATAAAAACATAAATTTAGTAGATTAAGGAACATATAGCCAACCTGCAAGACTCTCTTATGATCCATAACTTGGCAACTGTTACAGCAATGGCAGCCACACTTGGATAATAGAAGCACTAGGGGTATCTTCATGTTATGGTGTTGTCAGAGGTCTGTTAAAGAGTACTAGTATGTGGAAGACTTTCTTTTTTATGTTAAAGTTTACCTACAAGACTCTTTTTTGTGTTAAAGTTTACCTGCAAGACTCTCTTTTGACAAATAACTTCACATAAGTTGCTTGGATTACAATATGACTTGGGTCATAGATGCACTGGGGATACTTTCATGTTATGGTGCCGTTGGAGGTCACAGGAGAAGGTCAAATGTCATTTGAGGTCATACGTTAAAGTTTACGTGCAAGACTCTTATCACACGTAACTCGACACATGTTGCTACAATGGCAATCAAACCTGGGTGATGGATGCACTGGGGATACCTTCATGTTGTGGTGCCGTAAGAGGTCACATGATAAGGTCAAAGGTTATTTGAGGTCATACGTTAAAGTTTACTTGCAAGACTGTCACAGACGGGTCAACAAACTTTTACGGCCCAATGTTGGGTTTTTATAGCGCATTTTGATTATGGCTCATAACTTTTGATCCCTTTGCCTGTTTGTGACCAAACTTGGATGGTAGATGTCCCTCAGATAGGTGAAGGTCATCACAAGGTCAAAGGTCACATATAGGGGTCAACAAACTTAGGGCCCAATGTTGAGTTTTTATGGCGCGTTTTGATTACGGCTCATAACTTGTGATCCCTTTGTCCCTTTGTGACCAAACTTGGATGGTTGATGTCCCTTGGGGAGGTGAAGGTCATCACAAGGTCAAAGGTCACAGACAGGGGTCAACAAATTTTTAGGGCCCAATGTCAAGTTTTTTAAGGCGCGTTTCAATTGTGGTTCAGAACTTTTGCTCCCTATGTCCCTTTGTGACCAAACTTGGATGTCCCTTGGGGAGGTGAAGGTCACCACAAAGTCAAAGGTCATAGGCGGGTCAATGAATTTCTGGGAGTTAGAAAAATATTGATTTCTTGTACGCGAATGGGCGAGACACAATTTGGCACTTGCCTTGTTTGAAAGCTTCTTTTGTTTCTCATGCAATATTTCTTCTTTCCTCAAGACACTTATGTAGACTTTTACACATCCTTTCTTTCTTATTTTCACCCAGTAGTTCAGAACAGAAGAAAGTAGAATTTCACTATCATCTGCACACTTGTCCTCGCACAAAACCTGCCAGCATCGGATGACACTTTCATTTTTTGATATATTTTTACAGAGTAATTCTTTAAGGTTTTGGTGTGGTGCAATATTGATGTTCAAATTTTTTGTGTGTCTGTACTTCCATGGCTACAAACAGTTTATAGACATTGCAATTTACAGTGACGAGAAGACCTCTGTTAACTAAATTTGTCCATGTGCACGTATATTCAAAAAGAGAGTTGACTTCAATGTCTTCTTGTCTGGTCTTCCAGCTTTGAAGAATGTTCATAAATTGAGTTGCTTTTCCAGAGATTTTTTTCCAATACCTCTTCAGCAGGGCATGAGGAATGTCTCCAGCAACATAACTGATAACGTTCTGATTGTGATCGGTTAGTATTACTTCTTTTTCACGGTAAACAAAGTCCTGTGCTTCATCCTCCTTCTTGTAATCACAAATGATATTTTTCTCATCAAGTATTCTTGGGCGAGACATGCAACATGTATAGGTACACTTACACTTGTTGCAGCAAAGAGATCCTCCCATAGCTTGTTTGCCTGTGGATCAGTCCGTAAAGCATGAAAGCCTAAAGCACATCTTTCTACCAGCAAATGTGCCAATTTGAGCAAAATTGTCTCTGGCGCTTGCTGCATTGTAAATATGTTCAACAACTACTTTCACCATAGCAAGGATCGTTGCCGTGCTCAAGAGTGCCAGCATTCTTCTACAAAGCCTTGTGACACTCTGTCCTCGCTCATATCCCTTCAAATGTTCTTCCTCCTCGGCTGCTTGTAGTGCCTCTTGAAACACAGCATTGCTGTCTGTCATCAAATCTTCTCAAGTGATCTGAACCTTTGACCTCTTCATTTTGGATGTTACAGCGTTCCCATCATCATTTGAAGCTTGCTCAGTTGCTCTCTGCGTTCCTTTACGATCTGTATTACAAGAAATGAAGAAATGAATATTATACAAGGTGCTGCTGTTCTGAGATCATGATGAAATAAAAGTAGGAGACAAGAAACTTATCTTCATTTGAATTTAAGATGGATTATTAAATGCTTGACAAGTGACATCAAAATTCTTTGATACTAGATATGTACCAAAGCAACATTACGCACCAAGTTCAAGAAGCTTCTTGGACTTTATTATGTATTTTAATACCCTCTATTAATAGTATTACTGCAGTTTTACTCACTCAACACTGTCATTGATAAGTTTACTTTCTTTTAGTTTTATTTTTTTAAAAATCGAAAGTCGGATTGAATATGAATATTAATTAACTCTCATCAATATTTAAACCTTTACTTGAACCAAGGAGCTTCAAACACAACTTTAGTATTAACTCTAACAATCGGCATCAACACTAAAATCTACTAAGACGGAGTATATGTTATAACACTAATACCACAGAGCATCAATCACAGCAATATGTCACACCAGTACAAGCAGTAAAATTATAAGTAATATTTAGTCTTTAATCTTAGTGCAGACCTTGACTAGATTTACTTTTTATTCAAGAAATTAAACTTTTGAAAGGTCTAGTAACAACAGCAACTATTCTTTTTTTTTTTACTCTTGATCTAGACTGTACTCTTGTCTAACTTTATTGACTTACTGTCTTAGTCTGACAGTCTTAGACTTATTTAGATGTGGATCTAACCATTAGTACACATACAAGTGTATTAAACTTGGTTTTGGTAAGTTTACGAATCAAGAGCAAGACAATCACAATTGTCTATCTTCCTTGGGACAATGCACTCAGAATTAGGTGGCCCTTACTCGCACTGCTCTCACACTCCATTGGGACAGATGGAGAGCTCTGCTCCCCTGGGTCACCTTCCACAGGAACTGGTGGCGTCCACTTTGAGCAGGAGAGGTCACCCCACTAGCAAGCTCCTGTGGAGGTGGGATAGGCTCTGCGGGAGCAGTACCAGCATTATTCCAGTAACATTAGAATATATCATTCTTATACAGTGTTACTTATTTACTTTTTTATTGTAAATACGCTGAGGGTATTTTTCCCGCAGTTCTTGGAAATCTCAAGTGAAATACCAAACAACACGAGTATGCTTGTTTGTGATAAATCTCAAATGTAAATTTCTGCAATCAGTGCACTTACCAATGACATCTGATACCTGGTCCTTGTTGAGAGGAGGCTTTGACTTGCCCTCTTTGTTTTTCATTCCTGTCAGTGAAGAGGATGGCAGCAGTTCCCTCCCAAAGACGGCCATCATCAGATCACCGGTAAGCTTCCCAGGGTCCATATGGTTGCAATAAGAGAGGCTCCGTTTGGTGAGAGAAACCTCTGTACAATTTCCCTCATCTCGGCGGCCATTCCCTCGGGGACCAATTCCGCAGGCCCTGCCCATTACCTCACCACATCTCCAAGAGGGCTTCCAGGTATCCGCGTCGGACAGAACACTCTGCCAGGTACCGAAGGGCATTGTACCACATCGGATAGAGAACATCGGCATCCCAACTCAAACATCCAGGGTGAGGGAAACAGTCAGGTAGGTGTTTGAGCAAATGTCTCCTCCTCTGCGTAACTCGTTTTCCGCATCCTGGAGTGGGGCACGGGGTCCTATCCTTCTGCTCTGGCACAGACTCATTCGGTGGCACAGATGGCCCAGCCCCTTGGGAGTGGGACCTTCCCCCCGTGCTCTTTGGATGCTCTGGGTCTGGAGCCCAGACCGCAGGAGGCTGTCACCCCAATGGGGTTGAGCCCGCCTTGCGTCCCTTCTTCTACGCCTTACCCTTCGTCCGGGAGCGGCTTTTCCCCGCCTGAACAGGACCGGGGCCAGCCCTGGGGGGCGTCGCAAAGTGAGAGCAGTGAGCTGCCTGGGCCTCTTGAGGCGCCACAGCCGGAGCAGCTACCACTGCACGCCCGCTGGACACGTTGCGTGACGATATCCGATGGGGAATATTCCCCAAGATCCACCCCTCGCTCCGCACCGGCCGACATGCTAGCTGCAGCGCTCGCACCCACCACCATTCGCCACGACTCGCTGCCAGCTGGTACTGGGCTTGGATGAGCGAATCAACTCCCGCCTGACGGTAGGAGTTGGGCTCACCTTGCCGACTACGCCAGTGTTATATTTCAATACTCCCACACCCTACACCAGGTGGGAGTACGACTGCATTAACACTAGCGGTGTGCGCTAATGCTTTGGCTGAGTGGCTGCAACAGCGCTATTACACTAACTTATCTAAAATACGCTAACTTAGGTACTAACTACAACTACAAAACTTATCCTACGGTAACCTTACTTTACCAGCTCTTCTCACCTTTAATACCCAAGGGTCTCGCGTTGCTGCGCAGACGGATGCAGACCAATTAGCACTGGAACACCAGAGAGTCGGTCAGTGCTTGTTCAACAGTCCCGCAGCTAAAATACTACAAACTGTATGTTTTCTAATGATATCGTTAAAAATTGAAAAAGAACACTAAACACTTATCATATGACCTTCAGGGGCATGGATCAGTCTTATTTTTCCTCAGCAATTCGTAAAAATATAAGAAACAAATAAGTTCTTATTGCTTGAATTTGCTAAAATTTTCACATAATAGATAACTACATATGTACATGTGTACTATTCATGGTTAAAAAAACCAAGGATATTCAGTAAGGGGAAAAGATTCTTTTAAGTAGTCAAATTAGGATATACCTCACTGAAAATTCTAAAAAATGGCTGCACTTATTTTCCTCAGCATTTGAAAATGGCTCAAAACTAAAAAATGGCTGAACATTTATTGGCAAACAGCACACCATATTGTACATGTCCATTGTAGTGTATCTTCCGTACTTTACGGAAAAGCAGAAAAATAGGCTGTTTCTCGATGTATAGCTGCACAGCATGGGTTAAAATGTCACAAATGTTACAAAAATAAGCCAGCATTACACTCCTACCATGATGGGAAAGAACCACTGTTTTTTATTGCATGCAAGCAATCCAGGGGAAAAAGTCAATTAATTTGATACCAAACACATAGGGGTAGACTTAAAATTTGGACCTCAAATCTTGATTTTACATAAGTTGTAAAACACTTTTTGTCCCCGCCGAACGAGTTCGAGCAGGGGACTATGAAACGGGCTCCGTACGTGTGTGTGTCCGTCCGTCCGTCCGTGTGTCCGTCCGTCCGTGTGTCCGTGTGTGCGTCCGTGTGTGATCAAAATCTTTAATTTGCTACTTCTCTGTCATTTATGAGCCAATTTTTATTCTGTTTGCTTTATATGATAGCACTACATGGGAGCTTTGAAACTTCTACACAGAATTTCAGTCGTGACCTTTGACCTTGACCTTTGACCTATATTGTACATTTGCTACAAAATGCTACTCCTTCGCCATTTCTAACCCGATTTCGATTCCGTTTGCTTTATATGATGGCACTAGGTGAGGGCTTCAAAACTTCTACACAGAATTTTGACCTTTGACTTCTTTGACCTTTGACCTTGATTTTTGACCTATATTGTACATTTTGCTACAAAATGCTACTACTTCGCCATTTCTAAAGCGATTTCGATTCCGTTTGCTTTATGTGATGGCACTAGGTGATGGCTTCAAAACTTCTACACAGAATTTTGACCTTTCCCTTCTTTGACCTTTGACCTTGATTTTTGACCTATATTGTACATTTTGCTACAAAATGCTACTCCTTCGCCATTTCTAACCCGATTTCGATTCCGTTTGCTTTATGTGATGGCACTAGGTGAGGGCTTCAAAACTTCTACACAGAATTTTGACCGTTGCCTTCTTTGACCTTTGACCTTGATTTTTGACCTGTATTGTACATTGGCTACAAAATGCTACTCCTTCGCCATTTCTAACCCGATTTCGATTCCGTTTGCTTTATGTGATGGCACTAGGTGAGGGCTTCAAAACTTTACACAGAATTTTAACCTTTGCCTTCTTTGACCTTTGACCTTGATTTTTGACCTGTATTGTACATTGGCTATAAAATGCTACTCCTTCGCCATTTCTAACCCGATTTCGATTCCGTTTGCTTTATGTGATGGCACTAGGTGAGGGCTTCAAAACTTTTACACAGAATTTTGACCTTTGACTTCTTTGACCTTTGACCTTGATTTTTTACCTATATTGCACATTTTGCTTCAAAATGCTACTTCCGGCGGGGACATATATTACGCACCGCGTAATTTCTACTTTTCCTTGTTTTAAATGCGTGGACTTTTGGTAATTAATCTTTAATAACTAACAGTAAATGAGAAGAAATTAGCTATTGTATTACCACATGTGATTATTGATGTCTCATTATGCTGCGTGCGAATTTTTGAAGTCAGTTGGTGCAGTCTTTTAGAAGTTACAATTTTTTAAAGTGAGAAAATCATGATTGCATATCCTGATTGTGCTTCAGTAATATCACCATGCATAAAGTATAAATACCAAGAATTTAAGTACATTGTAATTGTCTCTCTCTATGCAAATTACATTGTCACAAACAATTAAGAAACAAAATAGAATTTCCACTAAGGAAATGAATAAAAAAGAAAAAAAAATAAATGCATACATGCATACCCCAAAAACAACAAACAAACAAACAAAGAAAATCAAAATAACACAGTTTGTGATTGTAATTACACCTGTATACAAGATGAAATATCCAAGGGGTACATGAATCTGTCCTAATTTTACAACTATCTTGTAGCCATACAATGTACAGGTACGTGTAGACTACCGGGTTCCATTGAATGCATTCAGTGTTGCAATTATATGGCTAACTGCTCAGGCACCTCGATCAGCTCCCCATCATCCCCAGGCTTGAATCCCACGTATATTCCTGACTCCATCGGAAACTCCTCCCTTATCCTGGTCACAACACAGGCTGGTATTACTCTCCGTACTCCTTTGCCCAGACGGTTGTGAACAAGGTACGTGAAGAGAACATACTGTAAAAGTGGATATTTTCGCGCTACTGATTTTTCGCGCTTGGCCGGGTCGGAAGAGTTTCGCGTGTTTTTAATTCCGCGGAATCAAGACATCACGCACAAGCACATATGGCAAGCAAAAATAGTCGCGTGCTTTTATTTTTGCGCTAGTTTCTGGTTGCGCGAAATGCGCGAAAATTTGAACACCGCGAAAATTTCCACTTTTACAGTAGGCTACAAACCTTGACTGCCTGTAGTTGTGGAAGGAAAAAATAAGACAATTATAAATAAGATAATCTCTCTGTGTACGTGAGCAGTGGATGAGAGGACAAGTACACAGCGTACAACTGTACATTCCTTTGGGAAAAGATTGATTGGTGTTGGGAGGACCAGTGTTTGTCCAACCCAGACTTGAAGGATTGACTAGTACCAAGATTACTACATGTATATATTCTGACATGTCAAAGGTAGACTAGCATCTCTACTCTCAAAAAACGAAAAAAAATAGAAGAAGAAGAATGCATTTACAGTTAATAATATACAGTACTTGTGAATTCCAATAATATAAAAACCTGCCAAGCTTACTTACAGGAGAATCTATGTAATGGAAGATTGAAAATAGTAATGTAACGTGCATGACGACAAAGCACGTAAATACATATTGGAAACTGTAGTTCCATGTGTACCCCCACAAACCTACATAGTCCATGTAGGCTACAGATGTAAATTACATTGAATTTGTAATACAGCAGTATACAGTGTGTCGGACTCCAGGGTCCACATTACCCTAAAAGGAGTAGGGCCTACATGTATAGGACACCAAGATCAACATTACCCTAAAGAGGCCTAACACTAACTGTAAACTCAAAAATAAGTAGCCCTACCCCCCCCCCAAAAAAAAAAAAAAACAAAAACAAAAACAAACAAACAAAAACTGAATTTAATCATACACTGTGTATTAGCGAAACATATTGCTGCTTTTTTTTCTTCCAATTTTAGCAGGGGGGTAAACTTACATTAGACTGATGGTATCTGTCTCTTCACAGTGGGCCTCAATCTTATCTGACATTGGGACCTGTGTGGTCAGCCCAACAAATGTCATAGGCCTTAATTTTTATAGGTCACAGGAAAACTGATGCACATGTACAAATCTACATGTAATGCACCAATGCCATTTTAACGATAAAGAGACTTAGTAGCCATGCCATGCCAATTTGACTGCAGAGGACATAAACAAAGACACACTCAAACTTAGTTACAAGTGTAACGTTAGGTGTCTATGCACCAGCTGTGAAAAAGTGAAGTACATCGTACATTGGTAACTGAGTTATTCAGTAATACTGCAGCTCTTTTTTTTTGCTCGCTTTTTTTAATGATGTTGCTTTAGTTTTACTTTTGAGCAAACCTACTTGTTCTCTAGAACTGCTGGTACTTCCAGACGATGTCCTCTAATATCTCGCCTCGCAATGTGAAAAACTCGGAGGACTGCTCTCGTTAGGCAGACTTGCCTGAACTCGTCCGCGTTGATTATACATCCATCGGGATATAAGTCTCTGCACTTCGGTATTTCGCGGCAGCGCAAACACTCCACTGCGGTCGGCATCACCGGGCAGTTGCTGCTGCACAGGCACCACCTGTTGTTCCCCCTTCTATTGGGAACTGGAGCAGGATCGGGCGGAGGTTGAGCAGCAGCTCCGACACTGATTTCACTCTGCTCTCCCTCCATTGCTGGCAGCTCAGCCTCTGTATACTCTGGATCAAGTCCATAACACAATGGCGATGTCACCCAGGATTTATCTCCCACTCAATACATCGTCTCTTTATATTTGTTACCGATGCCCCCCTTTCAATTCCATTTTGGAATTATCAGCGTGGCTGAATGGTTTCATAGTCCATCCCACTGGCAATCCATGTACTAATTTTATGCTTGTAATCTTCCAGAGCCATCACGTCGATCTCTCCGAAGCAATCGCACTACGTCGGATGTAAGAAGTATCCATGGCCATACCCATGGCCTGGGAGCAGAAGGAAAATGTATGTGTAGCTAGCTCACAATGAATGTCCAACTTATACACTGCCGTTCAATATCCTGTGGCTCATTGCAAATGAAAAAGCTCTTGTAGCTCTGGAGGAACCTCTTCACAAGTTGTTGTCGATAATGATTTTTGAAACTCATGATGACATCCTGATCCATTGGTTGGAGATGGGATGTTGTTTTTCGGGCATAAAGAAGTGGAGCTCAAGTGCTTGTTAGCCCCTGATATTTTTGGATGTGCCTAACAGTTGTCAACGAAGAGGAGGACATGTCTGTTTTTGGACGCAAAGCACCTGTTGAGCTGTTCCACCCATGTGATGAACTCATCCAATACCATGTCAAGCTGTTTGACCCATGCAATGAATTCATCCGACACCATCCATGCCTTCTTTTTTGCCGTGTTAGTGATGGGTAGAGATCCCACTTTTTTCAATGAGCAGGATTTTTTGACTTGCCAATGATGTGCAGCTCCAGTACCTCTGATTCTTTCATGTTGGCACAAGGCATCGCTGCCATTCTGTCTTTGTTTTGTTTTGTGCCATTACATTCCCTGCCAGAGAAGGCCATAGTTTTGTCAGGCATCATGCTGTAAAATGGGCCAGTCTCATCTGCATTGAAGATGTCCTGTGGATCATATTCTTTTTAATATTGTGCTTTGCTTTTGAGTTTGAAGCGTGCATCTAAGAACTTATCGCATACTCTCCTGGTGGTAAAACGCACAAAAGACTGGCGGGCCTTTCCTCCGGAACCTCTTTTTCTGATGCGATAGCATGAGGAGATGGATTCAGGGGGGATTTCAACCCCCACCTCCTTGGCTAGTGTGCACACTTTGTTGAGCAGCACATCTTCGGCTTCCTCTCCCTCTCCCCCCTCAGGAATGCCAGTTATCCGCAGGTTCTCCCTCCGCATGTGCTGGTCGAGGTCGTCCTGTTTATATTGATTTAAGAGGAGAGTCGGATTCAACTCTCCTCTCATTGCTTGAATGCAGGCTTTCTTAACAGCTGCCACGATGGATGGTATGGCAGCTTTAACAGCAGCCTACACGGCCCCTGCTATGGCCTGCGACGATTGCTGGTTGCTCCCTCATGCACGTCAAAATCCTGAAGGTTAATAAAAAATCCGTCTTGGTATGATTTGGATGACTCTCCCATACCTTGCTGTTCTTTTACCGCTTTGTCAACTTCTGCATTTCTTGGTTGCTGTTGCTTGGAATCCGCCAGGAATCTACCCGGTGAAGATCCCTTCCTCTTTTTTGGCATTGTTCAAGTGTGTGGAAAAGCAGCAACAAGAAAAATGAAATTCAGAAGTCCAGAATTGGATATAAGTTTGGATGACCAGACGTTGGGGAAACTAGCTCACCAGTCAGCACTAAATGGATTGATGTAGATGGGACTAGATATTCACAATTCCTCACTGCCTCCAGAAGGTAGGGTTTTGTCTTTGCGAAATTATCACATTTACATCTGGAATCCAAAATGAAAACTGCCTCAGTGTTGATGCAAGGCATCTCAGTAATCACAAAAATCCAAAATAGTGACATAAAATCCGCTGAAGAAGTAGATTTCCATGGATTTTCATGGATTTTCATGGATGTCTAATGAGCTTGGAAGGGTCTTAAATATCTAAATCTTACCATCTTACCTCATGCTTCTCAGCATCATTCGTGTATACATCTAGAACTGATATTTTCATTTCCTATGACTACTGCTGTCGCCTTCAGAAAATCGGCCTTGGCAGCACGACTTGTCCATGATTCGAATATTTCGAGCAGATAGAACTGATGTCGTTGAGAAGATCCTGCAGAAGCCATTGTGACGTTACTCTTTACAACTCCAAAACCAATCTGATGTAAATACCACTTAACCTCTACAAAGTTCCTCCGTGAAAGCGCTGACAACTCTTTTGTTCTCCCTGATCATCTGCATAACTGCTGTAAAAAACTCATTGTCACGCAGTACTCTTTTACAACTGAACAACCTCTTTTACAAAAAGTGATCATACATTTTTCAATGAGCGGGATTTTTTAACTTGCCAATGACATGCAGCTTCAGTTTCTCTGATCCTTTCATGTCGGCACAGAGCATCACTATCACTCTGTCTTTGTTTTGTTTTGTGCTGCGACATTCCTTGCCAGAGAAGGCCAGAGTTTTGTCAGGCATCATCCGGTAGAAGAGACCGGTCTCATCGGTGTTGAAGATGTCCTTTGAATCGTAATCTTTTATGATCACAGGAAGGGTTTCCGTTGGCCATACATCTTTGACACATGCAATTTCGGCAGGAGAAGCTGGCTTCTTAAGTGGGTACCAGCATCGTATTTTAGTCTAGTAGAAGTAGATTTTACAATCTACTGTTAGTCAGGTTTCTACCTCCCGTATATACTCACACAGTCAGGAGCAGCCCCACGAATTTCCCGTTCATTGTCGATCCACTTGCCTTGCGAGCCTCCCTCCGCACAATGAACTATCTGTTGGTAAACATATACATATGAAGTGCCTTTGCTTTTCTTTTCTTTATTTGACTGTATTTCGAGTCTGATTCTTTCTCATAACAAGTCTTTTCCCGACAGAAAATAGGTAATCTTCCCGGCCCCTTAAGTTTTGCTGAGTATTTTTCCAAGTTTGTTGTCTATTATTTTGAGAGGGTAAAGTTTTGAAGTTGACCTCTTCTCTTTTCACATTTATTATCTCACTCTTGGCGGCTTTAGCCCATGTCAGCAGGGACCCCTTTCACCTCCTCCCGTAGAGGAAACTTCATTGTCAACTCCAACTTTACTGGATAATACATATATTATATCATGGTATCATGTTTCATTTGGCCTGTGAGGAAACGTGAGATATTGACATTGAAACTCACATCCTTCTTGCAGTGTAGAACAAGGACATGATCTGTAGCCTGTTAGTTTTCCTAGTAGAAGGCATGAATGACATCCTGTAGCACAAAGGAATCATTTTCTGAGAAGTCAAGTGTTGCAAGAGCAGTGCAGTCATCCAGATGTTCTTTGTACATGTGCATGTAATGTGTTTACGCATTTGCTGTGTAGTGATGCGATGGCACGGGAGTTAATCTTGTGTACAAGTGAGGTAATGCATTCCTCCTTGGTGGTTATAGCAGTTACAAGTTTAGCTCTATCTGTGTGTACCCCCTGTTTCTAAGATATTTCATCTTCATCATCATATTCCTCATGTATATATGCATAACCGTTCTTCAAGATGAGCATGGACAGCCACGGTTGTGTGACTTTGGGAAAGGGTGTGACAATGGACTAGAGTGAGTGGGAGAGCATGGATAATTGGATGTGTCACTGCAATGCCTAGGCCCACTGATATTTTCCGGACAGTTCTCGCATCTGTGTAGCATGCGTTCATGACTGTCCTCTTCTCATACTACTATCATTTTGAGCTGCTTCAATGTCGTCTTCTGATGGAAGGTCATCACTGGGCCTATAGACTGGATCCTTGCTCTCATCTTCCACCACCTCAAAGTCATCCGAAGTTGATTCTGTCTCTTCATCCTGAGAAGAGAAACTGCTCTCAGTTGTTTGCACAGCTGCATCACTGTAGAGGACCACTGGACCTTGCTTAGTCGGCTTCATGAAGACACCAGCCTGCGATCCTGGAGGAGAATTGAGCAGAAATTATGAATTAATAACAAATATCTTTGTACGCTCATTACAAGGTAATGAAAGATGAAAAAGTAATCAAGTCTTTTGTGTAATAAGGAATGCTTGTCTACATAGACCATCTACATCTTTTGGCAGGCATAAGATCTACTTCCCAAGATTGAACTTCAAGCTCTCACACATCATGCATGGGCCTAAGGGAAACTTTTACCATGTTTACTGACTACCATATACACCCAGGGTATCCTACACACAGTACTCACTTTTAGCAGGAACTCCGCCAGTTTATCATCGCTCTTGATGTTTAGTGCAAGTCTGCATCTTGTCCACTCCTTGTGGGTTTTTATGCCGATTCTCAGCCTCTTCGTTGTGTCCCCATGTTTTCTTTCATAGCTCGCAAAGTAAATTTTTCTTTTTTTAGCTTTTCTCTCTTCGGCGTTCATTTTCGTTTTGAAGGAAATAGCATCAGGGAGATCGGAGACTCACCTCTAAGCTCATCGGGTAAACAAACTGAACAATCGAGGAACTCTGCTAGTTGGTCGTCACTTCTGAAGTTCATATCAGTACGGCATCTCGCCCACTCCTCGTGGGTTTTTTACCCTATTCTTAATCTTTTTGTGGTGTCCCGACACTTTCTGTCATATGTTAGAAAGTAAGTTGACTTATTTTTGCATTTCTCAGCCATTTCTAAACCAATTTTTGTCAAACAAACTTTGAATTCCCCATGAAATTCAATGCTCTTTCATATTTCATAAGTGGTTTCTCTCTTTTTATCTATTTTGCCAAAAACCTCCAATAAAAATCTTGATTATCATTGTTAGGGGCATAAATATTTAGCAATAAGGCCTTTTGAGAGAGACTTTCTTTAGAACTTAATTTTGGTCATGTGTTGGCTCAAAAAACAGCCGTTTGTTGGGTAGCTAGACGTCTAACAAGGTAGAGTCTAATACCCTGTTTGTTGTCTCTCGTTCGCAATAATAGCAGGGACCACCTTATTGAGGTGGTTGATCGACTTATTGCACTGTGCCGTCGTAACCTGTGTGCGCCTGTAGTCATGGATGCACTTGGACAGTTGTTCGATGCTAGTTGGCGTCCGACTCTGCACCCATGATTTCATAGGAGCTCACACTATCTCTATTGGATTCAGGTCTGACGATTCTGGTGGGATTTTCCTTCACACAATACCATTCTTCTCCATGTAGTCCCTCGCAGCTCACGAAGTGTGCTCAGGGTTGTTGTCCTGCATGAAGCGATAGCTGTCGGGAAATTGTGCACCTATGAAGGGTTTTAGGGTGCCCTCAAGTATGTGCCCGCAGTAGAACTCAACATTCATGTTCCAGGTAAATGTCAGGAATTGTGAAGCTTTTGCTTTTCATGACAGTGTGAAATTGATTTTCAGAATCATTTTAGAGTTATGATTATCCTGTGTTTGTGGTGAAGTGATCTTTACACAAGAACTGCTCATTTTCAAGACATAGGCAGTTTTGGTACTGTAGGGTCAGGTGTGTGCATCGATCTCACCTGGTGCTAGGAAGCATGGGCACCGCGTGACTCCTTTGAACTGGATAATTTCTTGGAACATGCACCTAGTAAGAGATTCAAGAATTACACTCCAGTTTTTCTCTTTTCTCTACAATGTCCAACCCAAAGTGTTCTTCAAAATCCAACAAGCAACCTGAGGGATTAAACAATATTTTATTTTTTCGAGAGATTTCCACTCTTTGTCGTGGAGAAACATTTTCCCCATGTATCCCTAAAAGTCCTTCATTTTGCAATATCTATTTTCTTTACTAATAGTATCTGTGCAGGGAATGCAATTGTCAATAGATGGCTCTCAGACTTTCTCTTCCTTTCTGTCCAAAGTAGACCATCGCAGTCAAGGATATCTCGTTCTTGAGACCAGTTTGTGACTCAGGGTCTGTGGGTCCACTTCTACAAAGATTTCCTTCATGTCAGTGTTGCATATAAGAAAGGTACATTTCACTGTAACACTTCCTATGCAGTGAATGATAAATTCATTTAAAGGACAAGTTCACCTTCATAAACATAAGGATTGAGAGAATGCAGCTATATTAGTAGAACGCATCAGTGAAAGTTTCAGGAAAATTGGACAATCAATGCAAAAGTTATGAATTTTTAAAATTTTTGTGTTGGAATCGCTGGATGAGGAGACTACTACAGCTTGTGAGTAATTATGCGTACAGCAGTATAAAGAAAATGTAAAGAAAATTCAACATATTTTCACTTTTTTTCGCATAATAAAAGAGCACTTGACTTGCCTCTTTCTAAAGGCAGGGGGAATAATATTACCCATAACATATGTCGGTAACGAGTCAAGGGAATGTGTACTTTTTTCAAAAGATGAAATTTTGTGAAATTCTCTTTATATTTTCCTTATATTGTTGTACGCATGTGACATCTAAGTTATTCATACACTGCAGTAGTCTTCTCATCCAGCGGTTACTGCACAAAAACTTCAAAAATTCATAACTTTTGAACGGATTGTCCGATTTTCCTCAAACTTTCAATGATGTGTTATACTAATATTGCTACATTCTCTCAATCCTTATGTTTATGAAGGTGAACTTGTCCTTTAATGACTGGGCAAATTGATGGGAATTGCTATTTTTGGTGATCTCAAAACCTGTGCCTAGCGATGTGACATTCTGAAGTGCTTAGAAATAAATCCCCCTATATGGGTCAAACTGTGTTTTCAGCGTGAAGTTTCTCTTTGTACATCCATGCCTTTAAATTCCACTCTCACAGCCCAAGCTTTATCATCTATATATATATATATATATATATATATATATTACAAACTATAAATTTCTTACAGTTTTTTTTTTTCAAATGTTTTCACTAAAGCAATGACATATATTCACCAATAACTGGCTAGATATATTTAAGCAAAATAAAAATTGATGCCCCCACTGCTCCTTCAATAATAAAAAATCAATCACATGTACACATACCTGAACAGCATAATTTCACTTTCATTCTGTGAGCTGGGGTGAGATGAATGTGGTCCTTGGTCAGGTGGTGAAGCATTCTCAGGCCAGTCTGCTACTGCATGTCCCACTCGTATACATCAATGATGTGTCTCCATGAAATACTGAGTCCTCTGAACTATTTTTAGCCAAAACATATAAATATATCAATAGCTTATTAAAGGTGCATATGGTAAATACAAACAATTACAACAACAACAGAAAATGTCTACTCAAACATTTCTCAAAATTTTCTATAAAAGTAACAATACATTTACATGTATGTACATGTACATGAAGGGTACAGGTACAATGTACCATGGAGGTACAAAAGACCTCCATGAATGTACTCATCAATGTGCCACTCTTGGCTGAATTTTCCACATCAAATGGCAATCGATACGATTTTAAAAATTACAGCCTTTAACTGAATATCTTAGGCTCTTTCCTCACTAAAGGAAAACAGCGTACTGATAAATGGTTTGAGAGTGAAATAAAGAACTTCATTGAAACATACAAATAAAATTAAGAGCATTTCTAACACTTCTCCTGTTTCTCCACAAAGAGAAATTAAGTAAGTTGTGTTAAAGAGGTTATTGTGTTGTGATACAAACATCATTCCATGGAGCTAATTTGGCTTCATTATCAAGGGTGCTGCATAAATTTTTTCAGCCACTTGCCCAGTCAGGCAAGCAAATTTTGAAATGATAAAAAACAGTGGCCAGCAAATTAATTTAACAGTATCATTACATATATATATATATATATATATATATATATATATACAGTCAAACCTGTCTATAGCGGCCACCCAAGGGATACGGAAAAAGTGGCCGTTATAGACAGGTGGCCGCTATAGACAGGTAATCCAACTTTGTGTACATTGCCTACATGTACATGTATCATCGTTGTATACATCTATAAACACTTACATGTACATGTATGTGTGTACGTATGCACACGTGTGTATCATGCATAAAACAATGCCGGTGTTTGTGAAATTGTTGCACAGTACCGTAGCATGTGCACAGTCATGAAGAAAACTTAACACTAGTGCATTATTGGGACTGAATAAGTGATGAATGCAACGATGGCGATCACTGAACGTTGCCCAGGAATGACTGGCACGGCTAAAAAGCAGAAAAACACGCTGAATTATCGGCTCGGCTACGGCTCCATCAGGTTTTTGGCCGCTATAGACAGGTTAAAATCTACCACGGGAAACAAAATTTGTGGCCGCTGGCCGCGTTAGACAGGTGGCCGCTATACACAGGGTCTTTAACATGGCTTTACTCTCGGGGGGATTTTTCAGTGGCCGCTATAGACAGGTGGCCGCTATAGACAGGTGGCCGCTAAGGCAGGTTTGACTGTATATAAATATAACAAAAATTATCATCAAATTTCTTGACTTGTTGTGGAATCCTGAGTTTTCCAAGTTATTGCGACACATCTTAAGGAGATGGGGGGCATCACTAAGTGAATGCGCTTCTGGGTAGAAGGGTGGATGAAGCTGAAGCCATCATCAGTTTCCATCAACATGTCATAAAAACTTCTGTTCGACGAAGCACCATCCGACACCAAGGCTCGATTAGAAGCCATATAGCTCCATTATTTCAATGGCCTCCATGATGATGGCATAAAGTTGGTCACTAGACTCACTGTTTGTGGCAAAGTATGCCACAGTGAAATGATAGCTGTGGCAAATGCCACGAACCATGACTGCAAGAACATGACTGGTCATTACAGGGGCTGCTTCCTTGGTACAAGTTCTGGCATATGACGCAAATTCATCATTAAGAGTTCCCATGGATGTGAACCCAATAATATGTCCTGTTGAATGGCTGTACACCAATCCTTCGCTGATCTTGACCTCATCAAAACATAAGGTTGCATTCTTCTGGTGTGGCTTGAGATTCTCCAGGTTTATGTCCGTCACTATTCTGCGTATGAGGTCTCTGTTGAAGCCAGGGTTGTTAACAGTGAAATTGGTGTATTGTTTGAGAGTGTTGTGAAGGGGGAGGGTGAGAAATCCAGAGTTTCTTACAGAATCATAATATGCTGTTGACGATTTCGTGTATAGGGCAATGCATAGGGGTAATATGGCTGGATGCCATCTAGTGGCCTGAGGGTATTCCTTCTGTCTTTTTACTTGATGGTCCCAAAGGACACGCATCGGGGAATTCTCTTCAAAATGATCGTGTACAGTCTTAGTCTCAGAAGAGACTATCGAAGAGAAGGACTGATTTTCTTCCTGTTCGAGGATTTGTGCCTTTTCCTCAAACAGCCTGGTCATTTTTTCTTCAAACGAAGTCACACGCTTCTTGAGGTTTCTTTCGTGAGCTCTACTCTGTGATAATTTTTTTGAAAGTCTTTCTTTGTTCAAATATCTGAAATTTGCTTTGGGGGCTGGTGAGTGGTCAGCCCGTAGGCGGTTGTGAAGACGGGAAAGATCATCCAGATCTGTATATTCTACATTCTCTACACCGTGATGTTTCACTAGTCAGTAGTGGACAAGAATTATGACAAATGGTGGTCGAGTCAGCTAGATGATGAACATATACAGGTCTATTTTCCAGAAGATGGGCTGGAATAAGGTACTCTGTGTTCCCAGGGCAGACTGAAAGCTCCCTAAATGTGTGAACGAGGTTCTGAACAAAGTCACAAGTCAATAAATTGGGTATTTCTGGTATGCAGGTCCTCTGCCATTTTGTTACTAAGAAAAAGTGAAAAGAATTAGAAAAAGAAATAAATATTCATGATGTATATTCATTGTAAATAAAAGTGATCAAAAATCATAGAAAGATTTAAAGTGTAATAATAGAGTGGATTTGGCGCAACATAAGTAACAATTCTGTCATTATTATCACTATCTATCACTATCCAATAGCTATATGTATGGCACATAATTACATAGGAAAAGTTGAACTTGAGTTTGCAATGTTCATGTTTAGAGGATGGAATGGCTGCAGAACCATGGCAGAGCTTGATGGCACAGCTAGGATTGTATTTTAGAAGGGGCGGTAGCGAGCATGTGAAATGCGCTCCATTCTGGCAGAGGGCAGTTTCCCCATTTTGCATGAAGGGCAAAATGAACAAAGTACAAGTTAAAAAAAAAATCATGAGCATTATATTTCGTTTCACAAAAGAATTCTTTGAAATATCATTTTAGACAGATACAATCTATATGAAAAAAGAGACACAATTTCTTGAAACCCCATGTCCATGCATGTAAACATTAAAAAAAAAACATTAAACAAATTATTGCAATATGCGCATCGACGGATCTTGCCATGGAGGTAGAAAGAGAACCTCCATGACCATGATCTTGCCATCTTGCCAAGCAGCACACTGACTGGGCCGGCCTACATGAGCATACGGTTATGCCAATGAGCAGCAAGGCAATATCGCTATCAATTTACATGTAACACTTGCACTTTTAGCTGAATTTAAGATTTTGAGAAAGTAATATAATATGGCTCTTATGATGTATTGATAAGAATATAAGTTAAAAAGTACTGACACGGAACTGTAGTCAACTAATAGCTGCTAAAATGATTCACGAGTGCGAAATGAAACTCATCTACATCAACCGCCCAAGCAAAGCTATGGACGCCGGTAGACTAGGAGGCCAAGCAAGGGTGAAGCTCCTTTGCGGCCGACAAATCAATATTTGAAACAAAGGTCTAAATTTACTGATAATTTGCAATATCTGTAAGGATTCTAAAGCAGATTTCAAGAGGGGATTGTACAGTGATAAAAGACTGAAAGTCGCCTCTTCTTATATACAACATTATGTGCCTTACAGCCATCATCTTTATCGACCATCCGTCTAAAGTTCGCACGAAATGCCAGAAGACTGGCATAGCAAAAGGGGCTATATACAAAATACGTGCAATTGCTCGCAGCAGAGTCATACATCATTTTATAGAAAATTCATTGCACTTTAAGATTCATTAACTTAATTTACAGAGAAATAAAGAGAATATGATTACTAATACGGCAAACTATGAATATAGAATTAACCATTTATTTTAGTATATGAATCGTAACTTACTTATTTGATATTATATTATATGAAGTCCAATCGAGCTGTTTTTGGTATCAAATCGACGAGTGGCTCACTGGCTTTCAAATGTGAATACACTTAACCTACGTTGACGTGAACACACGCGAGGCGAGCTAGGAAGCCATATGTTGTATATGTCGTCCAGCCTTTCGATTCAGACTGTGGATGGCTGTACGATAGAACGTCAATCAAAGCGGTGTTGCGCATCTGTTTTCAAAGAGCTTTAGCTCAGTGCGGTTTACAAGGGGATTACGGTCTTACGTAAGAGGCACGTATACGCACAGCGCTCACTTAGTTCAGCGCGACAGAATACATTTATTTATCGTCAAATCACGTTTTTGTCGTTTTTCAAAGTAAGTCTAAAAGGTGATCCTTGCCCAGTTAGGTGATGAACCTCGTACCTACCTTATCACAAACCCCCATTTTTTCTATTTCACCATAATAACATGAAAATATGTATTATTTTATTATCATTTTCGATACTTCCAAATACCCTTACTTTCACATATTTCAAGTTCATCGAATTCTTGAAATTGACTTTTTTTTAATAATCTTCAAAAACCAAGGAAGGAGTTTTTTACACTAAATGAGTAACATATTCTGAAAGAGGAGGAAGTGTTACGTCGTACAGTGCATAGGACATGTAATCCTACATTTTTTGTGTGTTCCTGTAAGTGTCAGAAGTCTATCTGAAATTGTCAAATATCGCACTGAAGGTAAACCTGAAGTGCACGGGAATCTGTGTTTTACTGCACATTAATCTCACTTTAGTTAGTCTCAATGACTATTTTCATCGTATATCGTTGAATTTCATTCATATTTTTTTTCTTCTTAATTAACGACTTCGCCTCCCGTGTCTGTGTATCAGCAGTTGTATGTTCTACTAAATACCGGTGCATTGCGTGTGTAGTTAGTGGACATGGAAATTGTTATAGCAGCTGCTGGTGTAATTAATGATAGTTAGGTGTGAACTGTGATCTGTCGTCTCTGTAAATTTATGTAAAAGCCTAATATACCAGCTAAGGAAAGGAATTTAATTTTCAGGGTTCCAAAAGAGACACACACATTTTAAAGAAACCTGTAAATTTGTTTCTAATGGGGGGGGGGGGGGGGGGGGGGCTAGACATAGCCAAGAGATATTATTGTATTTTCATGATTGCAACTTTCTGTGACTGTCTTAAGGGCTGATATTCATGTGATGAAAATACAATGTAACAAATCTATATACCCATATATAATATAGATTAAAATGAGAAGCCATTTTTTATCAATTTATGATTAAGAAATTTGGTATCAAGAACTTTGATATTGTAATGCGAAAAAGGGGGGGGGGCGGGGGAAGATGAAAGAGAGAAAAGAGGGGGGTTTTAAAAGGGGAGGAGAAATAAGAGGGAAAAGAGAAGGTAAGGGGAAAGTATAGAGACAAAACATCTGAGATAATCCACATCTCCCAATCCTGTAGTATGCTGCCACCAGGTAATTTTTGGGTGTACCACTCCCTGCTGAGAAGTCGAGAACTAACTTCCTCAGCTAACGTGTTTGGAGAGAGAGATCTGTAACTTGAGTGAGTCCTATATGTAAACAATGTCTATGCTAAAGAATGTTGTGGCTGCATGTGTACATTACATACTGGTATTCCTCTTGCGTATGGAAACCTTGACGTCTATACTTAATCATCACCAGTGTCAGTACAGAATGCGCACGCACACACTGCATCTCACATGCGCACATACCTCATGTTCGTGCCACTCGAGCATGTGCACCACTCTCAGTTGAGTACTCCAGTCTAACACAGCCCACACAAACTAGCATCGGCAATCATTCGCTCATCTTATTCATCTATTATACGAGGAAATACCTCAAAGAATCCACCAAGCATTTAGGGTAAGCTAAGTCAGAATTCTTTTAACCTCCTCTGTCTCCAAATTAACATTGATAATGTGTAAATAAACATTTAAAGTAGAGCCTCACTGTCACAGCTAGACTTCTACACGCGTGTACTCACACAAATACAAAACATCTCGGCATGCACGGCACTCACTCTCTCTCCGATCACCAAGGCTATCCAATCAGTTCTAGGACCTCGCGTTTGTTGGTAACATGTTTAAAAGGCTTCGATGTGTAGTTCGTTTGTTCAAAGTATATGAACGTGGTGCATAAAAGGTGTCTTTATTAATCTACAATACTTAATTAAATCTCATATCCACAACCTCAATCACTGATCACTGTTCACATAAGTCTACATGCATTCGTTCCAGTATCCAGGCAGTACAACTACAAAATTGATATCAAAACGTTTGAATTTAACTTCTAACTTTTAGACTTTAATAAGTCTAAATTCTGTTTGTACAAGTCAATACAAATCATTTCATTTACAACATTTCAATTAACTCCTCTTGGAGACCAAAACCACTTGAATAATTATGAGTATTTTTTCCAGCTTAAATCTGACCAAGGTTCACTAACGCTGTAGAGCCAACTACGAATCAACGAATACACGATATTCCAGCTCAGTAGGTACCACATATGACGTGGTACTGTAGTTAGACCACTCATTGCATTCAAAGTCACATGAATAAATATAATTCTCCATAATTTAGTATAATGACTGGCTCTTTATCATGGAGACTGTTATATAAGAAATACTACACCACTACAATATTATTTAAAGACATCTCATTTTGAGACCCAATTTGTTGTCAGAAAGTGAAATCTCTTCCGTGCTTTTGTTCCTGCTAACCTGTGCGAACCTCATCCTACTAGCGAACTCCTGAAGACAGTAGACTCACTTAGACTCCAAGTCTTCCTACCCGTCTCTTTCCGAATAACATCTCTCAGTAATCGCACATTACTCTCCAATAGAATAAAGAAAATAAGCAATTATGAATAAAATCCTTCCATAACCACTACGGTCACCCCTCTGGGATTTCAATCCTTAACATAAAACTGCTGCACCACACAAAAGAGCATTATGCGCCCCACACACGTTATCGGTGGCCACGTGTCGCTGTCTGTCTTCTCCGGCAGAATTTGGCCTCAAGTCTCTAACGACTCCCAAAATTACCCCTGCCACCAAAAATCCTACGAAATTCTTCAGTGTTTCCATTAAGCCTCTAAGCACGTCGACTTGCTCATAACTCGTCCGCGGCTTTCTTGAAACAAAAAGAAGAAATTTTGCTATCTGAACAAATTAGCTTACTATCTTAAGTATTAACTACTATGAGTCTTTATTACTAACAGGCCAAGTTGAAAAATATCTTTTACTTTAGCGTTCGGGAACAGAGCTTGCTACTAACTGAAGGTGGGGAAATTGAAAGGGCTGGAGGGGGGGGGGGTTGGGTAAAGGGTCTGGACTCAGTCTGGTGAACAACTTCCAGTCTTCCCCCAGTAGACATCAGTGTCACCTCGCTCAGCCCAGCAGCAAGTAGGCCTGCTAGTCTGTCACCATGAACCCTCAGATACAGATAAGTAGACACAGCCCTGTCAATGTTGCCCTCAGTATAGGTGGTGTCGGCACTCTAAAGGGAAGGGATAGGGGTAGGGAAGGAGTGGGAAAGGTAGTGGACACCAGCCCTCAGACACAGGCACAGTAGCATCCATCTGTTGACTTCGCGTCTTTCCCCAGGTGTAGACTGCATTACCACACCAGAGAGACCCTCTCTATTGGCTGCAAACCGTGACATTGTCACTCTCTCCTAGGCCTCGCCTGGTCCGCCAGCTAGTCCCAATCAGTTCCCAGCTCATCCGCGTAATGGCCACGGTTGCAGGGGATGAGGGGAGTGGGGAAGGGGTGGGGATCGAAGCAGTTCATATTCCCACACTCGAGTATTACCTTATGTTTTCCTCACATTACATTGTAAATAAATAAGCCAGTTACAGATATAATCTTATACTTCTTATTGGAACCTTGATCATATTTACTACCTATGACACAATAACTGTCGCTTCAACGTCGACCTGGTATGATGTGTTAAGCATCGATCTTAATATTTACACGAAAGGTACATGTATGTACAACTTGTACATCATAAAAAATGCGATGAGCATCTCTGTGCTCAATTAATAACAATTAGTAACCACAACAGTGCACTTATTTACAAATTATGTAATAATTACCCTATATATTTAACTATCGAAGGTACGCTTGGCTTGTATAAAAAACATACTATGTAATAGGTGGAGGGTACTCCCTCCACTCCACCTCCATGTTGTCTACTATCTGGTTCGGCTGGCAAATAAACATAAGAAAGACTAAAATAATTCTACTGTTCTGTACTTCCATGTTACATATTTGAGCATAAAATCAACTAATAGGGTCATGGGAATACATCAAATATTTCTTCTCTAAAACATCCATCAAAGGGCATTTATATCTACCAAAGATCATAATTCTAGAAAAACATGGGAAAGAGCTCCAAAAATCCCTAACTGGAGTTGTAAATGGAGTTTCTAGACAAAACATACATCATAAAATTCAGCAAAGCCAGCTGTATCTCCCTATGTATAGATTATAACTCTGTTCAAAATATCCTTGAAATTCATACTGTACCTTGGAAGGTCACCCATCAAATCAGCAATAAATTCCCAAAACCTGGTAAAGAGCTTCAAAAATCAATAAATCCACTTATACTCAGAGATAAGGGACAAACAATGTTCTACCACAACAAGCATACTGTGTAGAATAATTTAAGCTCCAATTTTACCCCCAATTTTTACTAATTACAATTTTTATTCTTCAACTCCATAAGCCACTGTGTTAAACAATTTCCCAAAACATGGTAAAGAGAGCCAAAAATCCAAATTTCTGCAGTTTCATGAAAAATTCCCCCAAACTAACATATCATCTTAACCGAAATATTATTTCCTATCATAATAACAACAAATTATCTAACAATTCTATATTTTACCATTTATTTTCATTCTCTAACCCCCTTTTTCCAATCCTCCCTCACTCTTCCTATACAACCTACATTATATCATACAGCAATTATACAACAGCAGCAAACCCCAAAGACGTTCACCCCAATAAATATTCCCATTCTGCATGAACTAAAATCCCTTACCATTCAGATATATTATTAACATCTAAAGGGCCTTTAATTATCTCTTATCTACCAGCACAAACTGTAAATCCTAACATCTTCTTTACTCACGTTGCTGGGATTCACCGAGTATCAATAGGGAAAACAAATCTGTAAACTTCTGAATTGTAACCGATCAGCTGTGTCGAGTACACAGTCGTCTGCATATGCACGCGCGTTTTTATACCCGTCAGCCCCTTTACACAAGCGCGTACTCTACACTATTTACGCGTATTGTTTACTTCTTCATTGGTAGTGTATAAACGCCAATGCGCTACTACAGCGCTACGCCAGCGCAGCTACATTCCCACAGCTGCCTATGGACTGATCCATTTTAAACACATAGGGGTTCTTGCAACTATGGAAGAAAATTATCGAAAATTACGTTGACAATACAAAAAGGGACTGCAAATTAGGACGTCTATCACCAGGAAATGTACCAAGAAAAGCATGTAATTACCTATAAATATGAGTCTCTAATTCGGCCCTCCGTATACTAACTGTCATTACAACCCTACTCATCAATGGACAGGGCAACCTAGATTCATGTACTGTATGAGTGACAGCAGTGTATACAGTGTATCTGTCAACTAGCAGCGTGAGTGCTCGTATACACGCGTAAGTTCTACGTACACAATGTAGGCCAGTATTCTAGTAAATGAAGTCATACATAGTCCTTCTCCATGTCTCATTATAGTAACACATACACATTTAAGGAAAAAGAAAATAAAGTTCAGGGTGTTCTAGCCACATTATAAAATGCTATAACAAGATATGCTCATCATGATATGTTCCTTTGATAATGACATCAAACTACTTTAAATGAGTTGGTTTTATGTCACCTATATTCTAGTTTGGTAATGTAGGCCCTATTTGTAAGAAGGTATGCAATTTCTCCCAGTACTTCCCCCTGTTCCTTCTCTACTCCATTATTGTTTGTGCACCATTTGTATTCCCTACATTTTGTGTTTGTGCACCATTTGTATTCGATATATTTTGTACCCTTGTTCTAATTAAGTTATTTTTCTGAACCTGGTTTTCTCAAACAAAAGTGTTTACATTATATATACTTTAGAAGCAAGTACAAAGCAGACTGATTCTATTGTGTTCATCTACTCACAGAATATGTTAAGTCACATTTTTTTTTTAATGCACATTTATTTAATACTTAGAACATGCAGGAATTATGAAGACTCACTTGTCCCCTTGTTCGGAATACAGCCGTGGCACCATCACTGGAAGATCTTAATTTTTCTCTGAGAATGTCAGTACCAAGACTCTCTCTCTGCATTGGCGTGAGCTGGTTAAGCTCCACTATCGTAGTTTGATGATGTGAGATTGCTGTCACTCTGCATGATTGGGTATGTTGATGTGCGTTTTCATATATGATTTGTGTGTTGCATTGTTTGCATGATACTGTTGACTTTTGTAGTATGTGTTGAAAGTATGTAGGTGCAGGATGGAGTGTCTGACAGTGGGATTGTGTCTGGCAGGTGGGGCATGAAGAATGAACAAGACATTTAGACAAGAAGAGGGCTTCGACACATGACAAGCAAAACAAATGGTCACATGGGGAGGAGACGAGACAAGCAAGTACACGCTCACACAATCCACAACGAATTTGGCTGTTCTCAGCTACCTGGAACTTCTCTTTAATTGATTTCTCATCAATTTTGGCTCCTACCATCGACTTCTCTCTGAGAGCATTGAGGGTTGCCTGCAGGGAGTGGTCCTGCTTGGGTCGGCCTGGGCTTTTTTTCTTCACTGGTCTGCCCCCACCTGACAACTTTTTTGCACTACAGCACACTTCACATACTTTGTTGCGTCTGTGTGGCACCCATGACATTGACGGGGCCCATTTGTTTCTGGGGGATTTCATCCCCGTGTAACAGGTCTTGCAAAACTGTGTGGGATACACATCATCATCATCGTTGCAGACAGAAACATATTTTTCAATCAGTGGAAGATAATCCTGAACTTTGAATGTCAGAGCCCTCTTTGACGGTGTCTGGCCACAAAACCTACACAGTTTTCCTAAATTCTGAATATATTCATCCAGACCCACACACACAATGGGCACGCATGCGCGCAGCAGAGTATGTCCAGGCTGATAGTCAATTGTGATTGCGCACATGCAATGCAAATTTCTAATCATCGCCAGATTACTGACAAAAAGTGAATTACCCCTATTTATTACTGACAAATGGGTGAGATATTACTGACAAGTAGGTTTGAGGGTTGGCATCTCTGGTCTCCTATATTCTTCCTGAATAGGCAGACATCTTCCACAAATGTCTTGCTTCTAGTGTTCTTGTGAATTTTATTATGCTCATAAGCCTGGTAGAGAGCTTGGTCATTGGTGAGACCAGCGTAAACAACAACTGGAACATTACTGGTGTACTGGAGCATATTCAGGGCCTTGTATGTGTGGTTTCCACCCAACACCCCCAGGATGTGCCCCCCTTTAAGTCTGTCTGGCTGTGTTGCCACTATCTTAAGTAGACTTCTATGCTGTTGCTGATCGCAACATCACTGAATGGAATTGAGTTTCATGTGTCTTGCTTTATCATAAAACTGTTTTTTGTCCATGTCTTGAGGCAATTTCTATTTTTCCTGTTCCATTTGTTTTTATCCTTGATCTGTATCTACTCTGAAGGGTTTCGTCTTTTGATGCCTGGCATTGGTGACAGCATGTTTTTCTGACAAATTGAACCATTCTTCTCTGGTTGTCCACGTCAAGCACCTTTCAAAATCTTTTTACCTGTGGCTCATCCTCATTGCTCTCAGCAGTCTGTTAACAATCTGATGAGAAGTCATGATTAATATCTGATGGATATGCTTCTGGCTCGTATAAAGGATGAACTATTGACTGACCAATACCTGACTTGTCCTCTGCATCTTGAGGCTGTACAAAAGATCCCAATGAGCTAGAGTCCTTAGCCTCAGTCACATCTTCTTCAAGTATTCTTCCGTGTCACTTCAGGACTGCTAGGATGTTAATAAATATTCTGGCTGGTATGGATGAGTCACAACCCTGAAGGGCTTTTTCTTCTTGTCTTCTTGTGGTGAGCAGTTGATTGGCCTCTCAACATTGATCCTAAGAGCCTGTTTTATATCCTTTGGTGTTGCCCCATCTTTTTGGCTTGGTGAGGATGGTCTGCATTTGTGTGTACACCTACACATCTGTGGTAAATGATTTGTTTGTATACATTCAACTATAGAACTAAAAAAAATCACTATATTCATGGTTGTACCTCATGTGTCTATCCAAATGCATGACTAATGTGTGATGGTAACCTCAATAATTCTAAAAATATTTGTTTAGAATCATGCATGATCCATGAGTGAACATCCTCACATATTGCACACATGTCACAAGTTCTCCAGGCTACCCAAAGTCAAACAGAAAGGCTGAAAGTGCTGTAAAAATTGCTAAAAACATCATGCGCAAGTCAGATGATATTCATTTGGCTCTTCTACAGTACCACAACACGCCAGTCGAAGGCTTGAATGCATCCCCGGCTCAGCTTTTCATGGGTAGGCGTACGAGAACAACCCTCTCCATGAATGACAAACTGCTCAAACCCAAAACTTTCTACATGAGTCAGGTCTGAGCATCTGAGTCTCCTACTATATTCCTCCTGAATAGGCAGACATCTTCCACAAATGTCATGCTTCTACTGTTCTTTGTCAGACCAGCATACACAACAACTGAAACATTACTCCTGTACTTGAGCATGATATTCAGAGCCTTATACACTGTATGTGTGGTTTCCTCCTAATACCAGTAACATCACTTAATGGAATTGAGTTTCATGTGTCTTGCTTTGTCATAAAATTGTTTTTTGTCCATGTCTTGAGGCATTTTCCATTTTTCCTGTTCCATTTGTTTGTATACTTGATCTGTAACTACTCTGAAGGGTTGCAACATCACTTAATGGAATTGAGTTTCATGTGTCTTGCTTTATCATAGAATTGTTTTTTGTCCATGTCCTTAGGCAATTTCTATTTTTCCTGTTCCATTCGTTTGTATACTTGATCTGTAACTACAGTACTCTGAAGGGTTGCAACATCACTTAATGGAATTGAGTTTCATGTGTCTTGCTTTATCATAGAATTGTTTTTTATCTATGTCTTGAGGCATTTTCCATTTTTCCTGTTCCATTTGTTTGTATACTTGATCTGTAACTACTCTGAAGGGTTGCAACATCACTTAATGGAATTGAGTTTCATGTGTCTTGCTTTATCATAAAACTGTTTGTTGTCGATGTCCTTAGGCATTTTCCATTTTTCCTGTTCCATTTGTTTGTATACTTGATCTGTAACTACAGTACTCTGAAGGGTTGCAACATCACTTAATGGAATTGAGTTTCATGTGTCTTGCTTTATCATAGAATTGTTTTTTATCTATGTCTTGAGGCATTTTCCATTTTTCCTGTTCCATTTGTTTGTATACTTGATCTGTAACTACTCTGAAGGGTTGCAACATCACTTAATGGAATTGAGTTTCATGTGTCTTGCTTTATCATAGAATTGTTTTTTGTCTATGTCTTGAGGCATTTTCCATTTTTCCTGTTCCATTTGTTTGTATACTTGATCTGTAACTACTCTTAAGGGTTGCAACATCACTTAATGGAATTGAGTTTCATGTGTCTTGCTTTACTCCTGTACATTACTCCTGTACTTGAGCATGATATTCAGAGCCTTATACACTGTATGTGTGGTTTCCTCCTAATACCAGTAACATCACTTAATGGAATTGAGTTTCATGTGTCTTGCTTTGTCGTAAAATTGTTTTTTGTCCATGTCTTGAGGCATTTTCCATTTTTCCTGTTCCATTTGTTTGTATACTTGATCTGTAACTACTCTGAAGGGTTGCAACATCACTTAATGGAATTGAGTTTCATGTGTCTTGCTTTGTCATAAAACTGTTTGTTGTCGATGTCCTTAGGCATTTTCCATTTTTCCTGTTCCATTTGTTTGTATACTTGATCTGTAACTACTCTGAAGGGTTTCTTCTTTTGGTGCCTGGCATAAGTGACAGCATGTTCTCTGACAAGCTGATCCATTCTTTTCTGGGTGTCTGCGTCAAGCACCTTTTACCTGTGGCTCATCCTCATTGCTCTCAGCAGACTGTTAACAGTCTGATGAGAAGTAATGATTAATTTCTGATGGATATGCTTCTGGCTATGACAAAATGAATGCCCGTGAATGGAGTGGTGGACTATTTCACAATAATGCTGAACGTAGACCTAGTCGTAAGTGGTAGTCATTAAGGTACTCACTCTCATTTTCCTCCTCTTCTCAGCACCTGGCCTTGGGTTGTTGTTGCCACTCTTCTTCAACTTGGATGATTTGCAATGCTGCAGTCGTGGCAGTTTGATTACAGGCAGAGCATCGGGTTTCAGCCTTCTACAGCATTTAATATGACATTGGTTGTGCAGCCCCACTTCGAAGGCATCCTCCGGGAAGTGGGCGCTGCACACCAAACTTGAGCTGCTGGGCCTGTCCCAGTATGCCCTTGTCAGTTTTACTCGTGCGGTCCAGATTCTTCGTAGATTTTGATCATTGGGGAAAGGTGTGAAGTCTCACCCCATCCTTTGCCGTGTTACTACACCTTGCACGATGCATCGTCTAGGCATGGTTTCGTTTACAGGGTTCAGCAAAGATCTCTTGAAACTATATTTTTGCAGTCAAACGTTTACCAACCCAACATCTTACGAACAATCAACACATGACAACAGCGGGGAACATATGCCGCCGGGTGGGTATGGGCCGTTTGCGCTTGCGTATACTAATGTTAGTATACTAGTAGTATGTGGTACGGGTGCCTCGCACGTCGGCTATGGTCAGCAGTGTCGTCTGCTACAAGAGCTTCATTCTTGAGATGACGTATTCGGTCACATGACTCACATATGTCAAAATTTCACTTTTTTAGGGGTGGAGCTCAGGAACTTCGACATATTAATTATACAAAATCAAGGCGGCAAAATTGGATTCTCTCTCTTACAGGTGCTTTCTACAAACAACTGGTGAAAGATCATCAAAGAATAAAACACATCTTAGCCCTCTCAGAGCTCAAATTCGTGGATTTCACAGCCCCTTTAAATTCTGATGCTTAACGCAAACACAAATAGAATAGCTTTCACTCACTCCGACAGTAATACACCATTGAAGCCTCAACTGGAAGAATTTGGTCCTTCCAATTTTACAATTTGTGTTCTCTATAAAGAGGCTGTAGAGCTCATCCATATTTGACAATCACAGTCTCTTTCATTTGTGCTCAAAGGGTCGCATGGATTCTCACATATGGAGTCTTTATGTACTCCGAATGGTTGTAGAGGGACCTAAACATAGCCTTTTTCAAAATTGTTGGTTACTTTTCAACGTGGGGCGATGTCAAAAAGTCTTTCCTTCATGTCAGCATTTGGAGGCGTACGATGTACAACCTGATCTATAGGCAAATGATACATGGTGTATATGCTTTCATATGAAATACAAACCAGAACTAACAAACAAGGGGGATTTCCAGGAACCCCCAAAACTTTTCATTATCTTTAAACCCATCTCTTGATAAACTGCTCCCATCTCTGACTGTCATCTTGTAAATTGGATGGTGGTATAACTGGCGTAAACATGTTGACGGTATAACGTAAATGTCGATATATCAGGCTCAGCCTACTACTCACTCACAATTCATCAAGAAATCAGGACGCCAGCAATTTTCTGATGTATCACATGAATGGACGAAGAATTTAAACTGGCTCGGGCTTCTACTGCTCATCGTCTTTGTAATGTACATGTACGGATGTAGTAATACACTTGACAAACTCAGATCATAGTCCGGACATTTGGAATGCGACTTTAATATCAGGCATTTTTGTTGTGCTTTCTTGTTTACAGAATGGTGATGCATGTACATGTACACCGATGTGCTTATTCCTCTAAGATCCACTGGGAAATTAGACCAGAAAGTAAATAATGAAAAAAAGTGAGGGGGGGGGGGGGAAGGAGAAGTAGAGACCAATGATTCGATGCCATTGAGTGGTCCGCCTTTTTTTCCTGGTGTTGCTTGAGAATTTCTTACACACAGTGTACACACAGTGTAGCAAGTGCTTATTGAACAATGTATTTGCTTGCTTCTGAATTGGCTTTGAATGAAACATGTATGCAACACTAAATTGCAACAAGGGTTTTCTTTTCTTTTCTTTTTTTTCGTCAGGTGACGGGGAAAGAATGTACTGAAGTGTTTTGTTCACAATGAATACTCTACCTAGAATGATGATTGACTGATAATGTAAACAAGAATCTCAGTGTAGAGGTTTTTGAGGTCTGGGGCTTAGCAAAAGAAACAATTATAAAATGTTGTAAAATGTGTGTCATATATTTATAAACATCCTAAAGTTATATTAGATATGTGATGTACAGTATACAGATCAACAGAAGTCCGCATAAATTTAAATTTCATCGAACCTCTAAAGTTGTTCTGGAATTGAGACAACTTTTTAGCAATGCTCTTCTCAACTTGATGTATCTTTTTAGTAATAGATCTTAAGGAAAAAGCTTAGCAAAATTAAAGTATGTTTCTTTTTCAGAACACTAAGCAATGATATGTTAATTTGTAATGGATGAAACAAATGGGAATTTTTGAGGTCAATCTGTCAGAACATTTCGTCAAAATGTTATTTCACCGCATTATGATCATGTTAGGATCTCCTAATCAATGTATAGTAACTTTCCACCCACCCCCCAAAAAGGATGTAGTATTTTTGAAAATCTAAACAAATCATAATGCACTTTAATTACTTGTGTTACAGTCAGTAATGGTTCAAACGTTATCATGACTGTATATCATCAAATTTATCTATTTAAAGATTACAGTGATCCTTTTACAGAAATTTCTTTTATATTGTGCCATGCCAAATTTTAGTTTCTTATTGCATTATGATGAGAAGTAAATCCCTTCATCAAGCAGTGAGGGTTGTTACACTTTTCAAGTCAGAGTTCCTTCACAGATGTTCAAACCGTTAACCTAACCTTTAAACCAGCATGTTGACCTTTGATGGGGTCTGTGACCCTATGGACCCATGGGGTCACCTCTGCTGGCAACTAATTGAATTTTGTGCCATGTACTCTGTATGTTTACTGTCTGCAGTCACTACATCACTGACTTAAATGCAGGTTTGACTGTGACGTGTGTGCGTAATGTTTGTTATCCTTGGCTTATGGAATAATGAAAGAAACAATAAATGAGACATACATACAATGTATGTATGTATGTGTTTTGATCTAAATATTTGGCGGACGAGTGTGATGGTTATTCATTATTGTCTTGTTAATTGATATAAGAAATGTGATTTTGAGTGTAGTTTTTTTAACAGTAGTGTCACTTGTTATAAAACATCTCAGCTGTGTGGTTCTGCTATAGTACTTTCTGTGATACTCTAAGATTGTAGAAATATGAAGGTACAGTTGACGCCCGTTATGACGATGTATACAGGACCGGCAGTTTTCTTTCGTTATACAGTATTGAAATTTTGTTGTATACAAACAAATAATAAATTTGTAACCAAACAAATAAGAAATATAAAACATGTGAAATGAATAATGTTGGGGCCAGAGTTTTTACTTCGTTGTAACTGGAATTTCATTGTAACCATGTTTGTTATAACAGGAGTGCATTGTTTGATATTCGAGATAAATCACTGCATTGTTACTAAAAGGGTGTATTTCTTTCACATACCTTTTTAAGTGTCCTTAGTTTCAGAGTGCTCTTATCATGACTACGGATGAAGGGAATGCAAAGAGTGTATGACCTCCAGAAAAAGGCTTTCTAATGTGTTACGTGTATTTAGTTATTAACCTCTTGCTTTTAAAGGAGAATGAAATACCAGAATTTGTGAGGATTGAGCAAATGCATCAATGTTAGTAATCAAGGAATATTGGGACAATCTCTTGAAAAATTATGAAGTTTTAATTTTGGTGCTGCCACTGCTTGATGAGAAGACTTCTACATTTCATGACGCCACCTATGGATAATATAAGGAGAATTCCACAGTTTCATTTTTTTAAATGAAAAGTGCATGATTATTCCCTTGACTTCTTCCTAATCATATATTAAGGGCAATATTCTTCCCCATGCCTTATGGAATAGGCGAGTCTAGTGCTCTTTCATAAATGATAGGAATGTGAAGATAGGCTTAATTTCCTGTATATTTTCTTTATATATGTACAATCTATTACTGTCTGTAAGTGATGTCACAAACTTTTGTAGTCTTCTCATCCAGTCGTGGCCGTACTGAAACTTACAGAAATTCCAAACTTTTCAGTGGATTGTCTGATTTTCCTCAAACTTTGCTGATTTCGACTACTATTGCTGCATTCCCTCAATCCACACATTTGGGTGTCATTCTCTTTGAAAGAGATGCATGCTGTAGTTTTGGTTGAGATGGGGGTCCATATTTTGACTTTTCGTGAGATGAATAAAAACTACTTGACATAAATATTCTGTATATATATGAAAAAGCACACAATCCTAAGAGGAATTCAAAGTTTATTTAATGAAAATCAGTTTTGTAATGGCCGAGATATTCAAAAACAAAGTAAAACGAAGCAGTCCTAATAAAAGGTGGGTCCCACCTATTAGGACCTCTTGGGGTTTTATTTTTATAGTTCAGCCATTTCAAACTCAATTTTCATCAAATAGACTTTGAATTCCCCTTAGAATTCTATGCTCTTTCATATTTCACAAGAGGTTTCTCATTATCTCACAAAAAAGTTGTAAACCTGAAGCCCCATCTCAACCATATGCCATCATTCCCAAGATGTCAGTGGTATTAAACTGTATGAAGTTTGTGTACGATACCCCAATATCCGATGAGAATGGATTTATGTCATTTTACCTGTTTGCATAGTCATAATTATCAATATCCGTCTACAAGATAATTTTTCTAATGTCTACATAGATTATTTGCTAATATTACATTCATGAAGTAAAGACATCAGGTTTTAAGATGAATATCACTGTGAACACCAAACAGGGAAAGATACATAATTATTACCCATACGAGGTAGTTTTGCGAGGCAATTGCAGTTGGTATTGTTGCAGGGTTGTGGAGGTCAGCAGGCAACATTAGAGCATATCACGAGCATCTGGGTCTCGCCAATCACTTCACACGTAAACATTCCGGTCGACCACAAAGCGAAGATATTCAAGGACATCGCTGTGTGTCGGTTACACACACCGTGCACAAAACAAATCTGCAACACACGCGTCGCTTTCGCGATGAAGGGGTTGTGTGCATGCATGTGGGTGTAGTTGAGCGCCCTGGTGTAGGGTTTGACTTGACGCCGAGTGGATTTTGTTACAGTAAATCGGGAAGTTTACATTGTAATGTAACTGCTCAAAGATGCCTAAAATACCTGAAAATGGGTAATAATAATAATATGGACTGTCCTTTCGGGGGATACGACATTTATTGCCCTCACTAGAATAGTATTGCCCTCGTCTTCGACTTAGACAATACAATTCTAGTTCGGGTAATAAATGTCGTATCCCCCTCAATGCCAGTCCATACTATATTAATATATCCCAGATGCTGAGCATTGGTCTGTGGCCCATTTCAGAATAGTTGATAAGATAGCAACTCATGCTGGAATGGCAACTTCCCATTGCAGCAGCCAATCAGGAAGCTGGATTCTTGTCGTTACCCTCACAATGGCCTTTCCAGCAAGAGTTGCGATCATATCAACTCTTTCATGAAATGGGGGCCCAGGTCACTGCTTTGATATGAATTATAGATGAGAAATATATTGCTGTAAGTGTTATTAGATGTCAAGCTAGTTGAACCGATATGACACAGAGAAATATATGAAGCACAGACATTTTGTTGTGATGTTAACCAATGTCATTTGATTTATTGTCGTGACTCTTCAGGTTCACAAGAAAATATTTCATTCCTGTCCATAAATAAACCACTTTACATGAACCTCTGTTGAGCACAATCACATTCCATACAATTTTTACAATCTATTTACATAAAACCACATTATGTTCATAAAGAATTAGCTGTGGTTGCCTCACATGAGGGTAATACCGGTAGCTTGACAGTAGAAAAAACATTTGAAAGCATAAAAATCAGAACAGTTTTACAACCTTTCAAACTCTTTGTCAAGTTTCGGGGAGAATTATGACTTCAATGAGGGTAGCAAAAAGCACTGATTCAATCCAATCCTAAGGCAAGTTGTAGATCAAGTTCTAATGACCAAAATAAAGCTAATGTGGACATGAAAATCATAGTGTTTGTGGTTTAACAACTTAAGAGACCTAGCTGGTAGCACAGGGAGGCATGGGGGGGGGGGGGGGGGCGATTGAATTAATCTTCATTCACTGTCTACTGGGACACATTAAGACCCCGTTTACAGTTAGTAAAAGGGCCGGGCTCGTCCACGGCCAAGCCCGGCCTTCATTTCACTGTAAACACGCAAAAGGCCAAATGCAGTACCAAAATCGGCCGCGCATTTGGCCACGCTCTGGAGATAGTCTCAGCCGCGGCTTGGCCCAGCCTTTTCTCACTGTAAACGCAAACTGGGCCAAATGCGGTACCAGATTGCAACCGGCGCGCTCCCAATAATAGGCGTTTGTTTACAAGCAGAGCGCCACGACGACAAAATATTGAAAGGTTTGAATTAAAAGCCCGGGCCGAGCCCTCCACTGTAAACGGACAAAATTGCGCGGCCGAGTACCGCAATTGAGGCCAGGCTCAGCCTGGGCTCGGCCCAGCCCTGCACTGTAAACGGGGTCTTTGAAAGCACCCATCAGCGAATACATTGTATGTGCATGGAGGAGTACACTCGACAGTAACAGTCGACTCCAGTTGAGATTCCGCGGCTTTGTGCGTACTTGGGTAAAAAGAGAGATCTGATAAGGCTGCACACAATTTGTTTCAGGGATTCTCTTTATAATCCAAGCCGGGCCAGGCTCTTCACTTAAGGTATCCCCATGTTGGCGGGTTTTTAAGGCTTGCCCTTGCAATTTACAACTACTGGTAATCACTGATGAGAAGAATCATACCAGTTATACCACACACAATATTTTTTGTACTGGTGGTGACACAAATAAGGTTTGGTTTGGCTTTTGGCTTTTTCACCATTCCCCCCCCCCCCCCCCCCCCCCCAATAAAAAAAAAAAAAAAAATTCACTGTGTTTCGTTTTGTTTTGTTTTACTCTTTACAGAAAGTGCTTAACAACTTATCATTGGACATTTATATATTTCGGACTTAATCTGTCACCTGCACTTTTTGCATACTCACTTCTCAGTAAGCATTTAACCATGGCAATTGTTTCCAGCACACAAATGCAAAATCCAATCACAATCGTGTTCCAACTTCCTACTGGTACCCATTAATACACCTGGGTAGAGATTCAATAATGAATCTTTGCTACACATATATTGATCATTCTGTCTAAAGTTGAATGACAAATGAGTTGTCAGAAAAAGTTTTATGAAGCAGAGATCCTACGATTGTGCTTAGAAGTATTCAGGAGGATGTAAAATCTCACATGAAACATTCATCACCACAGTAAGCATTGCCAGTGAAGAGTATTACAATTGCCATTTGAGGAGCATACAGGTTTTATCTGACACTTACAACACGTACAGAACTACCTTTCCTTGACAGAGAGGAAACGAGGGAAAATGAAAGAATTTGTTTGTTGTTTTGGCAAGTTATCACAAAGTATATTTGTCCATGGATTGCTCATTCTGATACTTCTCAGCACCCTGGACAAAACGTGACTTTACTGTAAAACGAGGAATGTTTGCATGCATTTTAATTTCGCGAATTTCGCGAGCGCCAAGATTCGTGAAATTTAAATGCACACGAAAGTTCTTGTCTACACTATATGCAGTGAATGCCAGTGGCAATTTGTGAAAATTTCATGCCGCGAAAAAGGCCGCCAGCTCCAATTCGCAAAAATGTCATGCCGCGAATATATGTTTTACAGTATATTCATGCTTGCTCAGCAAACACATCACAGTTAAGTACAACAAGGGTACATGATGTACATTAGTGTCAAATGTACAGATGAGAAGTTTTCAACATTTGAGATAGCCTTCTGAATTTTCTCCACTGGACATGCAAATACTGTACCAAGCCATTGCACCTCACAGCAACACATGCTACAAATGCTTGCTCAACAAATATAAAGTACAGTATGGTATACAATGTATTAGGACATGGCCACTGGTATTTAACTGCAATTAACGCTTGCTCAGTCAACTCATTTGAAAAGAAAAAAAGAAAAATAAAAACTTTCCACAAATCATCACTGTGTACTGTACAAAAAGTAAGAATGCAACTGTGAATATTGTCTGGAGCACAACACTGTTCTAAAGAAACTGTCAGTGTTCAAACTTGGTCAATCATCATTTGAACACTTTTTGCCAGTCTTGCAAACATCATTACACAAACCAGACGTTGTCGGAAGAGAACCTGAAGGGCGTTATCATGATTTTGGGGGTACAGTACTCTCCGCGTAATCGGGTATCGCTTAAATGGGTACTCCGTTTAATTGGGTAGTAATGTCAAAATCAGTTCCAATGCACATTAAAATTACCTGATAATCGGGTTGCCTCTCCGCATAAATGGGTAAATAATTTTCTTCTAATCTAATTTCTACCCATATTTTATCGCAGATATAACATTTCAAGAAATCCTGCATGTCAAATTTCCACGGCTAATCGCATTCTCTGCTTAATAAACGACAAAGTTTTTTGAAGACATATTTGTTCATAAAAAGAGTGTAAATTATTGCTCGTGACTGAGCAAGTGCAAGGTATGTATAATGTGCCGTGCAAGCACGTGTGATAAGCATACGGTGTAGGTGTTTGGTGCAGTGTACTCTGCATGTACATACACATTGTGTGTGTCAATTGTAAATGAGACGTATTCCTCTGTTAATCGGGTACTCCGTTTAATAGGGTAAGAAACACTGTGTTCGAGCCTACCCGATTATGCGGAGAGTACTGTATTGAGTTATTGGCATTACGTTGTAGAGATTGATCTCCTCTGCATTATGGTGTCAATTTTAAATTGTTTTCATTTTCGGTAAAAAGTTAAATTTGAACATCACAAGGGCATTATTTCACCCAATATTAGGAGCAATGACTATAAATTTACCCACTTTTGATTAAGTACACTTTTTATTTCATGAAAGTTGATTGTTTCGTTTTTATGTATGAACAAGTCTAAGAATGCGATAGTGCCCTTCTTGGTTCTCAGGTGACAACATGATGTGTGTCTTCCACTAGTAAAATAAATATTAGTTTGTGGCACAGTTGGCCTGGCATTCATTCAACCATTGAAAAATTGACACATTAAGTCCAACTACAGACTATGTGTACGTTTAATTCTCTGAATAGATTAAAATCAGACAAAGAGATGAATGGAAGTCTCATTAAAATCTGACATAAAATATTGGGAATGTTATGAAATCCCAAAGTTTTGCATATTCAAGAAATACTGATATTAGTTGCATGAGGCCAAGTGACATCAAGTCACAACTCACCAACTGGTATGTATGCAATAATATCTTGGCAAGATTGTGTTGCCACTTTCTTCTATGATTTAACAACTGCAATCTTCCCTAAAAGTAAACATTGTTAGATTACTGTACACACCATATATTTTGCAAGGTTTTTATTTTAGTGAGTCAGGAGCTATTTGTGATTTTACCAACACGCAAAAACGTTTTAACTTTGACACCAACAAAAAATGCAACATGCATTCCTCCGTCCAATATCATACTCCATGATCGAAAACATGGGAAATTTCAACATTCCACAACTTTCATATGTGACCCTGCATCACAAAACCAACAAAAAGTCACCAGACATGGATTTTTAGTTCAGGGCAGATTCTGAAAGAACAGACTCTAAGCTTTAAAATGATGTATAAATCAATTCAGATGGACTCCCTTAACCTATCTAAATACTGGTAAGAAAGCACACACTCTGGAAAAGTGTGAACCAAGAAAAGGGGCTCTGAAGTACAGAGTCTATTCAAGCGCTTAATCTTTACCAAGCCATGCTAGCTGTGTGATGAAAGGGACAAAACACAGGATGATAACCACTGGAGCAACAACAATGAAGGGATTATCAGATGAAGCTGAAATTGAGCATGTTCTGTTATTCTGTCCATGATTAATGCCAACTTTCAAAGCAGTAGCGTTATCCTTTCAAAAGTTATTAGACTTGAAATTGAAGAGAGTGCTGGGAATTTCAGGAAATGAAAAGGGGCCTCTAAAACATACGTATGATCATTCTACTCTCCCCCCCCCCCCCCCAAAAAAAAAAAAGGGTTGAAGAAAAACTGCTGAAAACACACTTTCTCATTCATGTTATGATCCCAAATTAGAGCATAATGTAGAAGAAGGATAGTTCTTTCAGAAAATATGAAAAACTCAAGATTGACTAGCTTGACCCATTTCACCTTTTTTGAGCCCTCATGTAAAATCAAGGAGGGCGACTTTTTGTCTGTTTTGAGGTGCATGGTCACATATTTTACATCTGATTCTCATGAAATCAGTGTCATTCTCATTGTCTGGTTTCTATTTTTATTTTAGATCTTTATGTGCTTTGAGTGCCGATTGGCCCAGAAAACCCTGTGACCGCGTACACACTACTCAGTCCCTAGCACAGAAAGGGTTACGATAACTCGAACATTGTGTGGAAGTACACTTAAATGTCAAACATGACTCCGAAGGCCAAGATGTGTCTGTTGTGGGTCAGAGTCCGTAAGTGTGTTGTCAAAGCCATTCATCGACATGGAGACTGGCCCAAAACAATTCAACCTCGTACAGCTGAATGGTAGCTGAAAAACAGCAGTTGCTTAACAATGCTAGTATGCAGTTTGAACCCACTGCCTGAAGCCCTGCCCGGAACCAGTACTGAGCTATAAAAATAAGACTGTGACATCATCATTTATGTACTCTCTGTGTCAAAATGAAAGTGATTGGCAAGTAAGCAGGGAACTCAGAAAAAAATGAGCACATTTAAAAAAGAAAAAAAAAAAAACCCTTTGATTTGCAAGAGTTTAGGAAATGGTGAAAAATGACATTTTCGTAGCTCACTGTATACGCCGAATATTTCGCGAGGTTTTTATTTTCGCAAATTTCGCAAGTCAGGTGCTATTCGTGAAATTAAAGACACGTGAAAATATTGACTCTGATCCTGACATGGATGTGACGCACGCATGTACATTTCTCCGTTCAGCACAAGACTCCAAGATCGCGAATTTAACCACTCGCGAAATCGTCGTGAATTCTCGACTCGCGAAATATATGGCGTATACAGTTAGTAGTTATTTTATGTATATCACCCCCAGTCTTTGTTGAGCAAATTTTGCACACAAAGACTGACTTGAAGTAACAAAAAAAGAGAGAAAGGAAGAATAACAGACAAACAGAAGGAAAGAAAAGAAACTAGAAACCCAGAATGACATACAGAAATCACAAAGTACAGGGGAAAGAAGAATGGGGGTAGAGGAGGCATCTAATCCAACAAGAAGAGAAATTTGTACAGTGCACTCCTGTTACAACCAACACGGTTATAACGAAATTTTGTTATAACGAAGTAAAACTTCTGGTCGCAAAATTATCGCCATTAAAGTCTTTGGTACAAAATTCGCTCATAACGAACACAGTCACAGCGAAATTTTCGTTATAACGAAGTCTTTTCCGGGCGCCACTGACAAAGAAACACCCGAAATTGGCTCCGTTATAACGAAATGCGGATCACCTCCAAAAATACGTAGCGGAACAAGCATTTAGCGTCTCTGCATGGGTGAATGCTTCACATCAAGATGTGTTCGTTCCGTATGTCACGCACAGTTTACGAGGGGAACTTGCATTATTTTTCAATAATCTGAAATTAAATAAGGTTCGTTTTAGTGTTCCGAAGGTTCTTTATTACAAAACACACAGATTCTGATACACCTAAATTTCCATTAGTTTGGATATGAAATAGGGTTTGTTATTACAAACATTCTGGCGTTATTCCAAAGGTTCGTTATTAATAAGGTTCGTTAATCTGACAAAGAAATATGGTTCTTATTACGACGGTTCGTTAGTCCGAAAATAATAGGAATTCCAAACATTCATTAATCGGAACATTAAAAACACGTTTCGTTTAATCCAAAAGTGAAAAAAGTGAGTCCACAACCAAAACTTAGGAATTGCAAACCTTATAATCATCTTAAGATAAGTGAAACTTCGAAATAACTAACCTTTCTCATTTTTTTTTAATTAACAAACCTTCGGAATAATGAACTTTATTTCATTTTCGGATTGAAAAACCTTCTGAACAACGAACCTTCGGAATAGTGATCCTTTCTCATTTCTTGATTTACAAACCTTCAGAATGACGAACCTCATTTCATTTTCCGATCAACGAACCTTCGGAAAACGAATAATATATTTATATCTAAATTATTAACTTTCGGAATTCATAGCGAATCTTCGGAGGAGTGAAGCTTCAAATGAACAAACCTTCGGAAACCCAGGAATGGCGAGACTTCGGAATAAGGAGCCTTCGGAGTAACGGTCTTTAGTAAGAAACGAACCTTTGGAATATCGAACTGTAACTGAATCGTAAACCGTCATTTTCTATACATGCGTGACAATACAAACAACTTTATGCTCTCTTTTAAATGTAATATTCAAACGTAATTAAAAAGGTACCATCCCATTTCACATAGCTTTCCAGTGTATGATGCGTATTCAACAAACAAAATATGACATATGCGTGGTTTCCTTGTTTTCGTTATATATATTGTATTTGTTCGGTTATAACGAAATTTCGCTATAACGAAAGAAAACTGCCGGTCCCAAGCATTTCGTTATAACAGGAGTGCACTGTACAACAATGAGCTTTAAGGGAGCTATAAAGTTCAAGCTTAAATTTGTACCATGCACTGCTGAGAAGGCTGACCAATTGAGTCATTTGGTGTGGGCAAATGCCCTTTTCTCGCATGCGGCGAGATTATACTCACAGGTTCCTATCACAATGTGCGCTATGGGAGTCCATGGGTTAATTCTTACTCGGTCTTATTCAGATACAGGCTCGGCCAGTCAATGGCTTTCAGAGGCAGCAACACCAGTCTGCTGGCAAAAAAAAAAAAAGATAGAAAATAATAATGATAATAAAAAAATTCCAGTCATCAGTCTTTGCCAAGGGTCCATGGCTTACATTCCTTGCTACAGTAGACTTTGCACAACTTTCCCTCTCTTCCTCCTTCAGCGCGGTGCTGGTGGGGGCATAAGCGAGCCGGACGGCCTGCCTGGCCCGCTGGCCTGGGAGTGGGAGGGTTGGTGGTGGGCATCTCCTCGCGCCTGCTTTGGGGGCGGCATCCCCGCTTTCTGGTGGCCCCCCTCTGCGGATCGTTTGCTGCTGGTGGGCTTGATTGCCTTGTTGTCGATGAAGCCCATCAGGAATTCCTTTGTCACAGGGTTAGTGATGCTCTGGCACACAGCTGATTAACAAAACAAAAAATATATATATATTCTTGGTGAACAAAGTCAATAAATAGAGAAATAATCAGTTCAGAATTGTAACCTTCAAAATGACACCTGGGCTGTTTGCATTCACAGATTAAAGCAAGAGCATTCCAATGAGCAACCAGGAAGACAATTGTGTATTACATGCTTCATTATTACTATCATCCTCATAAAGCGCATAATAACTTTGGCAAAGGTCTCTATGCACTTAAGAGGGGAAAAAAGAAAAATGGGAAAAGATTATTACAGAAACAATAAAGTGCTGCCTAGGCCATTGTCTTTTTTAAACAGGTAAGTTTTCAAGGAGTTTTTGAACTTTTTGATGGTATTTGCATGATTAATGTCATTTGGGATTCTGTTCCATAGTTCCACAGACAAATTTTATTTCCCCTTCAACATGAAAATCTGCTGATATCAAAGCTCAGATACCTGCATTACTGTAAAAGTGGACATTTTCGCGGTGTTGAAATTTTTGCGCATTTCGCGCAATCAGAAACTAGCGCGAAAATAAAAGCATGTGAATATTTTGCTTGCCATATGTTCCTGTGCGTGATGTCTTGATTCCGCGGAATTAAAAACATGCAAAACCCTTCTTACCCGGCCAAGCGCGAAAAATTAGTAACGCGAAAATATCCACTTTTACAGTATTAGCTGATTCAGCTCAGAAAAAGAAAAAGTAGAAATATACTGTATATTTTTTTTTCAATCAAAGAGTTTGATATCTCGGCAACCTCCTGGCATTATTTCAGACCCAAAATGTTTTCGTTTTGTTTTGTATTCATTCAGTTCATTAAGCATAATACCACAATGATATGACTAGATCTATTGTGATAAAGTGCTTGCTCAAAGTGAATCTAAACTGCACTTGCACCTCAAAACAGATTGTGGTAAAAATTGCTCAAACTGGAGGCCAGCTTTCTTATCACTTTTGTGGACGGTTTTTGGAAATACAGGACAAATCATGTTACAATGGGGAGCTTCAAGCCTGACGAATTTTGTTATAACAAGAATGAATTCTCAGTAAGACAGGATTGCTAACCTCAATAAATTGAAATACACATGGATGTACAACAACAAAAAATCTTAAGAACGGCATTATTTTTTTTGGGAAAAATAAATGTGAAAACAGCACATACTAAGTATACATTTCAAAATCAAATTGCGACACAATGAAATTTTCATTTAAATCTTATCTTTGTTTAATATATTGGTTGAAGAATAAAAAAAAACCCACCAAACTTGGTAAAGGGGGGAAAAAGGAAAGGTTTAAACCTACCCACTGCTGTCTTGTAGCCATTAGGGAAACTCTTGTCCGTTCGTTCCCTCATGAAGATCCAACCCTTCTTGGGATCGTAGGTACACTCGATGATCTTGTTGTCATACTGCTTCAACTCTTTGGTTATCTGCTCAACAATAACAAAAAGATATTTTTAAAAGATCAATATTCTGATGACAAAGGACAGTAGAGGGAGAGAAGAAGCTTTAGTTGGGAAGGTAAATGAGAGAATTTGGTCAGCAACTCTGAAACAATTGAGCCACTGCAAGCTTTGGTTACATGGTTATATCCATGTTTGAAATCCCTTTGTGAAAATTGGAAGGAGATTCATCATCTTCGGATAATTTGCCATCATCTTGAATGAAATCAACTTGGTGTTCATTCACATCATTTCTTCTTCTTCTAAAATTGGAAGGAGATTTATCAGCATCAGATAATTTGCCATCATCTTGAATGAACAGAAATCAATGTGTTCAATCACATCACTTTTCCTCCTCCTCCTCCTCCTCCCTCCCTCCCACCCTTGTCCGGCTTCTTCTTTCTTTTTAACAACTAACAGCTGACATGATCAGCCTACTCTTAATTACAATGATTGCAGATGATTCCGTAACATCTGAGGGCTGTGGTATTTCCAGTGATTAAATCATGCATTCGTGCACACAACATACAATTTGAACAAAGCTCTCACAGAAGCACACTCTGGTAATATTCAGCATTAGTCCAACAAAATGTCTCAATGAGAACATACAAGGACATCAGAAATGACCAAAAAAAAAAAATGAAGGTGATTTAAGGGAAAAAATATTAAATATAATGCTGTTTTTCAATTTAATATTTTTCCGTATAATGCGCTTAGAAATATCAGTATTTACCAAAAGCGCTATATAAGTGTTATTTATTATCATTATCACCATATTTTTGTGACTGCCTTTGGTTCATTTTCTCACCTTCATCTGTCCAAAGGGCTGCTGCTGTCCACCAACAAACAAGAGGCCACATGTCTCCGGTATACACCTGCAAAGACATACAACAAGACATCACACACATTGTCTGTACACTTTGATCTAGGGGAAAAAAAAAACAGAACAAAACATACAGACTGCCCAAGCACAACATGTGACAATGCATGGTTAAAATAATTTCACTCCCAAGGCAACATGCATCTGTGTTCCACTTCATACTATCTTGATAGTACAATGTCATCTCATATCATTACAAATCCGACACTCTTTTGAATGTGGACACATAATCTTTGATGAAACTACAGCTAAAATTGTTGTTTGAGGTGAAATCAATTTGCAGTATAAAAACAGATGAGCAATGTCATTGGTCTTGCCTAGTTTTCTCTGCTCACGCGATTGAACTCGAATTCAATATCAAATGCCGTTCCATGTTCAAATCATTGCAGTCGGCCAAGTAAAATCATACAAACAATACAGTAGATCACATACAACTGCTGACCTCAACTCAGTTTTATTAATCTAAAATTCAAAATCTAGTCATCTGAAATTTTTGATTGCCTGTTCAATGTGATTCTAAGGAATCCCCTATAAAATGGGCGAGCACACACGTACCAAAATTTGGCATTTTTGGCTAACATATACTTTGTTTGTTTGGTTGATTTTTTGTTTGGGAGGTTGTTTTGTTGTTGTTGTTTTTTAAGGGAAACAAGTGATACATACCCTTCTGCCCTAACAGTAGTGATTTTCAACCTGAAGTCAACTGAATTCATACTGGGAGGCTTCCACTTCAAGATGATGTCACAGCGACCTGGGATGTACGGCTGTAACGACATGACAAGGACTGTCCATGTTACACAATTATTATTATCAATGTCTTTGGATTTCTGTCTGTCACAGAGCATCTATCAAAAACTGCACAGAATTCAAATCCACTTTGTTCAAATTTACCATTCATCAGCAAACTTCTCATGGTTGCGCTACAAATGATTATAGTACTGAATGTCATAATTAAACTTATCATCATTATTTCCAACTTCATGACTTGTTATTATAAACATGATCAATATCATCTTCATTACAGCATGCACTATCTTTCTATTCACTTGTGCTATAAACCCTCTGAAAGTTGAAGCACCAGGTTCAATATGGCAGTGAATGTAACATGACAATGTCACAGTAATAAAATCATGTGAGCTGTTTGACATTGCAATATTGAAGGAAATGTCTCTTACTACAACTGGTACAGGTAGATTGTCAATAAATAGATATTACCTACTCCCCGTAATCAAGTTTGCATCACCATGGCCTTTCTACTAGACTGATGCACATTGCTACACCCGAGAAGGCTTGCCATGAAGTTTACAACATGGTCAGGTTTGGGGGAATTACTGATATACTGATGACAAAGCTTGCCAAGTTAAAGGTCCTGTTTACCTTTGGGAGCAGTGATTTTAAAGATGTTCAAGATATCACTTTTGATGCATATGTTTAGATCAGTTGTATCACAAAACATCGTACCATATAACATTTTGCAATAAAGCCTAAAATATAAGGAGATATCACTATTTTTCTCATTAAGCCATAACTGTAGAAAGTTTAGTCTGGAAACATTGTTATTATATAACTATTGTTCAGATTTTGTATATTTAACAATACTTAACATCGATTATACTGGTTCAAATTGTTACATTGGTTGTGTCTATCCCTAACTCACATTTTAGACCTATTTTGAAGCACTACTGCTGGATTTTTATTTCATCTGCAAATGGTAAATTATACGAGCCTCCATTCGGCACGTAAAGGTCTATTCTGGTTATGCGAGGCTGGAAGAGAGAAGATGGAAGGAACGAGATTTGAGAAGGAGTGACTTACGTCGTTATGCGGCTGGAAGATGAGTCCATCTGTCTCGTGCATCAACTCTTTGCTGAAGCTGCCATCCAGAATCTTAAAAAAAGAAAAGAAAATCATGATTAACAATAATATTATTGCCATAATGACAAGTAATATACATCACACTTACACTACAATGTGCCTGTTCATTATGTACAATGTGAGAAAAGAAATAAAAATGCAAATTTGCATCATGCACATCAAAGAAATCAATCGAATGCTTTTTTTTGTATACTTGTACATACACTTTTGTATAGCCTGTGTGCTTACACATACACTATGTTTGCAGATGTCTAGAAGCTACAGTGTACATGTAATTTGCCAATGAATTGAGATTGCCTAATCCGCCTTATGTCTATATACTGTCACCATGACTTTCCCGATGGACTAAGAGAGATTTCTACACCCGAGTCAGGGAGGCCAACCTTATTCAACAGTGCACTCCCATAATTACAAACACTGTTATAACAAAATTCCGGTTACCAGATAAACATCCAGACCCCAACATTATCCGTTCTATATTCTTTACTGTTAACTTGTTTGGTTAAAATTTCAATATAACGAAACAAAACTGTAGGTCCTGAGGACTTTGTTATGATGGGAGACAACTGTACAACATAGCAGTATTATGAGGGCTGAAAAAAATGTATTTTTTGGTGGGAAAACAGTATTTTTACCTGTTCTGCAATAGACATGTGTAGTATTTTATGATAATGGCGAATGATAGTATTTTCCATAAAATCTGCAATTTTTTTTACATATAAAACCGAAATACTGCAAAAAAGTAAAAGTTGGCATCTCTGTTGAGTGGACTTGATAATCTGTAAACAAGATCAAGTATGGTTGGCTCACTGAAGATTGATGAAAAGGCTTGGCAAGTCAAGATATATGGCTGGGTACTCAAAGGGTTAATCATCCAAAACTCGACAGCTAGGTTTCCATAGAGTAAATTTTTTGCTGTACAAGCTGTAGGATTGTGCTGATCCCCATAAATCCTCTAATCCCCCGTCCCTAATCCCCCTGACGCTGGGCTGGAGGAGGGCTGACTCACCTTCTTGGCCGAGGTGATGTCCCAGAAGGGCTTCTCCCGAATGCCGAAGGGTTCCTGCGAGCGGTCAATGGTCCCCCTCTGGAGCTCCGCCTCCCGGGGGACAATGATTTCGTCATGGATACACTTCCTCCTCCAACCAAAGTCGCATCCTCCGACCGGCTTGCCCTAAGAGGTGAGGGCAAATGAAGATGGAATATCCAACAAAAATTGTGTGATTTCCATTTCTACATTCATATGTTTATGATCATGTCTTGTTCATCAAGAACACACATAAATGCATCATTTATTGACAAGCATTTTTCGATTCAATTCAATCTGTTTATCAATTTCATTTTCTGATAAAGTAATACAACAGTATTGAATACTACAATACAGTACTGTATTAATCAATCACTTACATATAACTGAAAATGAAACAAGAGAACTTGAATAAAGCCAAAAAGGCCTTGTAAAGTAAATTCCCTTCTATAAATGTATGCACAAAATCATCAAGTGACTTAAGTACAACATGTAAACACGGACGGAAAACAAACAAACACAACAAAACAAAACAAAATACCCTTAGACAAATCATTTGATAGATTGACTATGTGTGATTTGCTAAAAGGTGTGTTTTCAAAAATCTCTCAAAAGTCAAATGAAGACAGGCTATTGCGAGAACAAATATTCCTAGGAATAGAATACCAGATTAATGGAAATTGGAATTTTGCAGCAACTGTTGTTGTTGGGTTGTTCTTTTTTTGTGCCATGGTGTAAAATCCCTGTGTGCCACATTATTTTTAAACTGCAATGCAGCAGCGCTAAACACAGAGCCAGGTTATTTTTTATAGAAGCAAACAAATGCTAGAAATACAGCACAGCAAAGTTGTAGAGAAAATTGCAAGCTTTGCTGTGAAGTAAATTTTATGACAAAGCTTTGTTCAGTTTGCTGGGGGGTAATATTCAATACTGTTGTATTGTTTCATCAGATAATGAGATTGCTTGGGGGTGCAGGCAGGAGAATATCCAGATCTAGATGTCTGGGGTTGGATTCTCTGTTCAGACCACTATAACAAATACACAGGCCATGTCAGACACAGCTAGCAAATCAATTCATCTGTTGCCCCTAGCAACCTAGAGGACAGGCCTGTGCAAAGTCTATGAATGGATATTTCAGACTCTATAGGAGGATGTCGAAGGAGGATGTGTAGAGGGAAGAAGGGATCAACAGACAAGGTGGAGGAGACACAGAAAGAAAGGTGGTGTGTAGAGGGATCACCCGTTATTAAAGCGATAGAGTAAACTTACCCAGTATTTGATGATGTCATATATGAGGTACCTGGCGTGAGATTTTCCATTCACCACATCAATGATCATCTCCTGTATGGCATGGGAAGGCGAGTCTCATTTTACATACAGTTCATAGCTGGACATTCGGAATATAGTGTGAACACAGTTGAGATCGAGGACCTACTGTATACGCTATTATTTTTGCGTACATACATTTTCACAAAGGAGGTCATAGACATTTTCGCAGGGTGTTGTTTTCACAAATTAATGACGACACTAACGTTAAAGCACTATTACCCCAGCGCATGGAGAATTTTAGTGTGTTGTTGAATTCGCGCCCCACCTGTGATTCACAAAATTCACGAAAATTGAACCCTCGCGAAAGTAACAGTTTATTCAGTATATAACAGATTAGATGTTCCATCACTTGCACAGAATGGGACGAGTCTTGCTTTAATATCTACAACATTTGGCAAGATAGTTTGACATAGTGTGAAGACTATCGCATTTTATATGAATATGACATTAAAACAAAATAAATGATCATCTCTTTTGCATGGTGGGAGGGCGAGTCTATGTTTACCTAATAGGAATACATGAGACATTTCAAAATAGTGTGAATAGTGTCAAGGCTAAAAGCTTGAACATTACATGATAATCTCTAGACAGTGTGAAAGTGAGTCTTGAATTAGGTACAGCATGTGGCAAAGAAATTTTGAAATAGATTGGACACCATCAAGCAAAACATGAAAGTAAAACAATTCATAATCATATTCACTCACAATTTCATAGTTTCTTGCCGAGCCAAACACTGTGAGTCAAGTCACTAAAGGCATGCATTTTGTTTTTGTTGTTGTTGTTTTGTTTTGCTTTGTTTTTTTTTGTTTTTTTTTGTCTTTGAGAACAATAATGATACAGTAGACAATGCATCAAATTACAACAAAGCTGGGAAAAGAAAAGCAGCATCCAGTGTCTCTTTTGAATAGCACCTTACCACTCCAATAGGAAAGTAAATACCAATACTCTGATTGTGTAAATGCATCTCTGGTCAATGCTGGACTTGCCACAAACACTAGTAAAACCAGAAAGCTTTGACTCCAAAATAATTAACACATTTAAAAACAAGAAGTTCAGTTTCCAGTTCAAACGAGTTTTTTTCGATATTTGAGGTCCTTATAAATGTGCCATAGCCACCCTATTAATCTAGCTGAGGTGCATGTGAAACCCTGCAGTAAATCTGGCCTCCCCCACAAAAAAAAATAATGAATAAATAAAACAATAATAATCAGAGGAATTTGCTCACCCCATCAACTAGTGTGTCTCTATGGGGTCCTTTGCGATTAGGGAAGGACAGCTGGGGAGCAGCGAAGACGACATGGTCACGATCGAAGAGATACACCTCCCCTGGTCCATCAATCAGCATCATGTACCTTACCGTGACAGGGAGAGGAAGCAAAGAGACCAACATTTCTTAGACAAAAATGTTGGTGCCAGTTTGACGCAATTGATATCACAATATGTTAATCGCACAGCATATCACATTCATTTTTAACATTAGCCAGACAAACCTAACAATAACTTCCTAAAGGTTGAAGTAAGTAATGTATACACCAAATCTTTCATGAGGTTTTTATTTTTGCGAGTCGGGTGCTATTCACAAATTTAAAGACACGCAAAAATTTTGACTCGGATCCCGACATGAGTGTGAAAGGCTCATATACATTTCTCCATTCAGTACCATACTCCATAGTCACAAATTTAACCACTTGCGAAATTGTCGGGAAGTCCCGATTCACGAAAATTTAGATTCTCTAAATATATGGTGTATACAGTAACCATTACATCATTTGCAGTGGCCAGTTAAGATTTTTTCTCCATGTGCTCTGAAAAAGAGTGTCAGGATCTTGGCAATTTGAGTCTTGATCAGTAGCATGCCAGTACACAATTTTTCTTCATCTCAAATCACATAGATGATTTACAGTATCAATAACTCATATTCCTATACAACTTTTTATTGTACATATCTGCTTCTGAGCTGAAAGATTACTTGAGTATTATTAAGTCATGACTGAGGATAGTACAGTGTATTCATTGACTATCATTGGAGGCATTATCCTTTAAACACTGACTATCAGTCTTGCAATACATTTGTGAGTGCATGTGTCCCTATTCAATTCGACATGTAGGCTACCATTTGGAGTATGGAGAACAATATGGCACAGTGGACAGGCTCTATGTTGTCAAGCCTGTTGGTAACAGGAACCAACTTGTGGGGTACACAGAACAGTATGTACAGATCAAAGAGGAACCCAGCAGACAAATGTGTGTAAGGTTGTGCTTGTAGGTTTGCTTGTAATTTATACATTCATCCCCAGCAACAAACTTTAGTACTCCTAAAAGCATCCAGTACCAACAAAAACCCTTTGAAGACAAGCTGATTTTGTGATAACACATAATTCCCATAGACACCTGCCTGAGTGTACTCGGGGCTAGTCTTCAACAGGTTAAATACCACGGTCGAACAATCTGATGTGACAATCATCAATAGCAGCTGTCAAGAGCAGTGTGTGGTACACAGTTGGTATGCCCACTTTACTTTGTCAGATTTTGGAACTACACTTGATGGAGCTAAATGAGTTTATGACTCACCTGATTCCATCAGCTTTCCAGCTCACCCAGTAGTACTTGTCCTTGAGGAAATTCACATTCTTTCTGTCCATGGACACCGGCTGACTGCCTGGAAACTCTTGTCTTCGGACGAAAGAGGCAAAATACAGGTATTTAACATTGTACATTTTAAAATAGAATTTTTTTGTAAATAATGTAGTAGGCCCATATTGGTCCTCTTCATGTTTAATGTGCAGAATTGTTGTTGAGAGTTGTGTTTATTCATTCAACCACGGCACAAAGCTTGCTATCAGCTATCAGCTGTTTTCAGCAAGGCCGTGAAATGATAACAAAACATAGAAATCATACAATGAAAAGAATGCCACTAAAAAACATGAAATAATCTTTACACACGAACACAAAAAAAAAAAACTTTAAAAAGTCATGAAGTATAGTACAGACAGAAAAAAAAAATCAAACAAGTGACAAGTTAGTGGAAGACAGTAATTACATCGGCATTGTGTACTCAGAGAAATTTGATATAATCAGGTAAAATAATTAGCAAAGGAAATGTGCAAAATTGCTTTTGAAAATTGTTATGTATAGTATGTACATGTACATAAATTGCAAGTAATTCAGCCTCTGGGCTGCAAGTACCATTTTTGTTTGACCACAACATACCAATATTTCCCTACACTGTCCACTGTAAAAGTGGACTAGTGTGCTAGTATACAAATGATGCACAGGATAGAGTGTGTTAGTGTAGGCGTGGTGCACTCGAGGGTATTTACAATATTGTGAAACATGCACGAGGCGAAGCCGAGTGCATGTTGCACTACATTGTAAATACCCGAGAGTGAGCTACGCCTCCACTAACGCCATGAAATAATCCTGTGCATCATTTGTTTTATAAAATGGGTCGAAAATTCGAAAACTAACATCATTTTTCAGCGTTTTTCACGTACCTTTGTGGGTCAAGACGTCCGAAGATGTTCGTCCCAAACATTTACGCACGTCGCACTCGCGGAAGTCCCGCACATTAAGTATAATGGGGGGTTGGGTTTCCGGACACTAAGTTCCCGCATGAAAACTTACTTATTTTACATAGAATATGCACCCTTTACCTTAAAGACTTGATATAGACTCCTCATATAGGCCTACTAGACAACATACTCTGAAAACGGCGTGAGAATTAACCTGCTAAATCGTTGGATTTGCTCTTCAAAGTGACTCCATGTACGCATCCGGTCCCATAACGCTTGGTCTACTGTACTGTACAAAGTGTACGTATAGCTTACGTACGTACGCCACACATGTTATGCACAAGGGAAGACAGGCCGCCGGGCCAGCAGCCCGAACTAGAAGTTGTTTACAGGATTGACAGCGCGTATGCATGCAAAGCGCAATTCATCAAAGGAGCCGCCGCGCGCACAGACGATCGGCAATCTACCATAGGATTACAGGCAGTGCAATTGTACTGAAGTAAAGGAAGGAGGTGTGTCTCATTTCAGCGCTTCCTATTGGCTACATTCTTGAACCCATTTTATAATAATTTTTCGTGCTCTGCAGAGTAAGATGAATGTCACATATTTTAAATTCTGTGGGATCAAGACATTACAATTATGGTGGTACATATGAAAAGCAAAAATATCAGCATGCTCTGATTTTCGCCCTAGTTTCTGGTCACGTGAAATGCACAAAAATTTTCACACCGCAAAATATTTCCACTCTCACAGTATGTACTTTTCTTGCCAATCAGCATGCACACTGAAGTGCTTTCCTTGCTGATAGGGACAGATATCTGAATACTGGGAGACAGGTGGAAAAGGGAGGAGATCTGTGTTTTGGGGCTTACCTGTTCCATCCCACCATTTTCTCCACTTTCCTCCTCAGGTGGTTCGCCTTCTGGAAGTCCGTCACCACGGTAACACCCTCCACGCCTTCCATGAACTGCAGAGTAAAGTGAAATTATGATCACAGGTTGGAAAATGTCGCACAAGACTTATCAACACAGACAAGTTTCATAGATTTATTCACAAGCTGGTTGCAGATTAGTGCAACCATGTAGGGTGGGAAAAAAAAGTAAAGAAAGCCCATTGTGATTGTTTTTTTGTTTTTGTTTTGATCCAGTAGTTTGCCCTCTTGGAGCAGAGTCTTAAACAATGGAATCACTATCATTCTCATGACAGCAAGTTTGGGTGGTAAATCTTTAAGTATCTCACTGACTGGTGAATGTTTGTGAATGCAGCAAATTGTAGGTTTTGTCAGGGTTCAGAAACAGTTGCAATCAAGTTGGCAAACCCTTTTCATTTTCACAAACGGTTTTCCAGTTGCAACATAATTTTGAACATGTTCAAGATTTCTGTGCTTTAACAAAGACTGTATGAGACAATGATATTCAAACTTTTTTTGTGAGAAGAAAAACTGTTTATAAATTTGACTGCAACTGTTTTTGAACCAAGAAAATCTAAAATTTGCAAAAATTTCATCATCATCATCATTATTGTCATCATCATCAACACAACAAAAACGACAATAATTATCATTATAATAAAAATACAGGGTACTTATGATGCGCCAATTCCACATAACTAATATGCTCAAGACACAGTGAGAAAAGTGAATATGCATAGCAACTACAATGTATAAAAACAGGGTCCTCAACACTAAAAGAAGGGTGACTCTGTAGCTTCAAAACAAGCTCTGTATATGGTTGACTTCAAACCTGTTTGTCAGATCCACTTCGCTTGTTCTTATTCCTGCCTCCACCCTTATTGTTCCCAGAGCTTCCGCCATCATCATCATCTCTGTCATCAGCACCTAGTGGACCATAATCACAAAAAAGTGTCTCCATTCAGCAACTTCATTCGAAAAAAAAACAAACTTGGCACAGGGCATTCAATGTTAACTGTCATTTCTTGCTTGGTTTTTGTACTGGCATATACTAGATACAATACATGAATGGTAATTTTTACTGAGGTACTCACATCTCGCAGTCAAAAGACTGAATTGCACAAAGAATTACATTGTAAAGGAGACAGTTTGAATGCATGAAAAACACTATGAGCTGATACAGACACTGGTATTGAAAGGGGAGTGATGCACACAAACACATATTTTGAATACAGCAAATTCCGATCACAGTAATTCATGTCAGGACGAACTGCAAAACTTTCTGCACATTACACATGAAGACATGCAGTGCAAAGGACTTGGAACTCTTTCATACTCTCACTGCATTCACATTATTGCTGTCACTTTACGCTGGAAACACTTATTCACTTCATGGTATTGTCTTTGCACTAAAATACGAGTCATAAGTATCACTAAACACAAAATGTTAATGAACAATTCAATGACAATTCCACAAACCAATTCCATGGTCACTTAACTTTCAATTCTCATTTTCAATACATACTGAAATTGAATGATAAAGCATATTTGTCACTATTCAAAAATGATAACTTATGGATGCAAATTTGTCTTCTGTGCTTTTAGGACCATCAAAATGCATGTATATGATCTAAATTGTATAGAGCTCCACAGATTGGTGAGAATTGAATGAACAATTCACTGATAGATATGACACAGTTTACTATTTGCATAATATAACAAGCAATGGTATTGCTATTACTGCAGACATGACAGGTACGTGTAGCTCAGAAAACACTCATCAAACCCCAGCAAGCAAAATCCTTAAAGATGACCTTTGTAAATACTGTAAGTCATTGGAAGAAACTGAGATGACAATAGAAGGAAAAATTGCATTTTCTCACCGACACACCAGTCAGGCAGGTCTGGAGGAGGCGGGGCTTCTTGTATGTCGCCATAGCGATTAAAGAGTTCCTGGATGTAATCCCCCTTGTAGATACCTGGTGGTCTGCCCTGGGAGAACAAGGTGACAGCAGCATCAACACTGCTCAGAGAAAATGAAGGAAAGAGAAAGAGAGCCAAATGAATGCCACAGTCCTTATCGTGCCCCTACCTTTGGACATGAACTTGGACTGAAATTAGCTGCAATGTGTGCATTTGACAAGTATATTAATTCTTGTAAATGTCGGTGATGAAAAGCAAAACTTCTTCTTCTTCTTCTTCTTCTCGAGTCACTACGCAGAAAGGAACGTTAGATTCGTCCAGTCCAATGTTGGATGCACTGCCTGGCACAGGGCGTTAGAGCTGCCAAATCCTCCTTTGTGCAAGGCTCTGGTAGAAGTGGACAGACCAGGAGATGTTGCATAGTCTGCTCCTCTCCACACAGGCAGGTGGTGTCATCATTCTCACTATACCCCCACTTTGCTAGGTTAGATTTGCAGCGGCCGACAGCACTTCTTAGGCGATTGCAGCAAGACCAGAAAGGCCATGCCTCACTGGCACCTGATGGTGTAGTTTCCTTAGGGCCGGTAGTAGACACTGTATGCGGTGTATGGGTAAGACGTTCAATCCACATGGATACACGCTGCTTGTCAGGGCTTTTGTTCAGGGCCTTTACAGAATGCATGAAGCTGCGCCTGGATTTTAGCCTCTTTCTTGAATGATCATGATTGAAGAGAGGATGGCGAGGGTCATTTTCTTGCTTCAGCTTTTCCTTCTGGGATGCAACGGTCCTACGGATGCTTGGAGGAGCAATCCCACTCAGTAGGTAGAGGTCTTCAACCTTTGTGGGCTTTAGGCAACCAGTAATAGCACGACATGAAGAGTTTAGAACAGTGTCAATCTTAGTGGCATGAGCTGATCTACTCCAGACAGGTGACGCATACTCAGCTGTAGGGTAGCATAAAGCCAGTGCTGTTGTACGTACCGTCTTCCCGTCAGCACCCCACTTCGTATAAGTGAGCTTTCGGAGGATACTATTCCTTGATGCCACCTTTGCCTTGGTCTTAATGATGTGTTCCTTGAAAGTGAGGGACCTGTCAAGTGTCACCCCCAGGTAGACTGGCTTGGATACATGTTGCAGGCGTTTCCCATACCAACTAATCCGTAGTTGACGGCTGGCTTCCCTATTCTTAAGATGAAACACACTGATTTGTGTTTTGTCTGGGTTAGCTCTTAGATGGTTGTTGGCATAGTAGGGAATGAGTAAGTCCAGTGCACTGGAGAGGGAGTCCTCTACTTCTTCGAAGGTGTCCTTTTGAGATGCAATGCAAAGGTCATCAGCATAGAGGAAGCGTCTAGTGTCTGGTTGAGTAGGTTGATCGTTTGTGTAGATGTTAAACAACAAAGGGGCAAGCACACTCCCTTGAGGAAGTCCGTTCTTCTGTGTCCTCCATCTACTCTTTCTACCACCAAGGTCTACGAAGAATCTGCGGTTTGATAGCATGTTGCAGATCAACTTTGTGAGTCTAACATCTGAGGTCATCTCATACAGTTTCTTGGCAAGGATACGGTGATTGACTGTGTCGTATGCTGCAGAAAGATCGACAAAGGCAGCACCAGTGATTTTTCTGTTCTCAAAACCATCCTCGATGTACTGCGTGAGGTTCAGTAGTTGTCCTGTACATGATTTTCCCGGTCTGAAACCCGCCTGCTCCGGGATAAGGTGATCATCAACAAACAATGCTATGCGGTTCAGGAGGAGGCGTTCAAACAGCTTGTACATGTGGCAGAGTAGGGATATCGGCCTATAGCTCTTAGGGATGGCAGGGTCTTTGCCAGGTTTCAGTAGAGCAATGACTTTTGCTTTCCTCCACATCTTTGGGATCTTGTTGGACTTAACACATTCGTTGACCATATCAAGAAGCCATCTGCGTGCACCTGGCCCGAAGTGTTTGATCTGTTCCACTAGGACATCATCAAGACCTGCAGCCTTGTTGTTTTTCATAGACTTCATTGCAGATTCCAGTTCACTCATTGTGAATGGCCTTGTGAAACTTGTGGCGTAAAAGCAAAACAGACCACAATGATTAAAGTGGGAGAGGTGAAGCATATTTTTACATGAAAAGCTGCTATTGTTTATGTCTTTTGTTTATCAATACAATACTTAATTTGTCAATGCCATTTAATAAATTTAACATGCACATTGCTAGGGAATGCATGGGGCTATTGTATACCCATATATCATATCTAAAAAAATAAGACTGCTTCCCCAAAGTGCTCATGCAATACAGTCTCGGAGTAATGTGGTACACAGGGAGTTTACACTGTTGGCACACAAAGAGTTCAAATGCTAGGAGACAATGAAAGTTCTTGATTGTAATACTCACCCCCAATCCAGATTTTCCACCAGGTAGGCGCAGATGAGGAAGCCGGTGCGATTGAAGCCATGAGTGCAGTGGACACCGATGATCTTGTCCGGATTCTTCTCCACAAAGTTGCTGCACACTTTGATAAATAGACTTGTCTGCTCTATTGTGGGGAAGGCCCCATGTCTAGTAAATGGTGTAAATGAAATGAAGTGAAATGATATTATTCATATTCCACATCGTGGACATTATCAAAATATCAAAATTTCACACTGTGAAAATTTCCACTTTTACAGTAACCACTGTTACAGCAGCTCCAACTTAATTTGGAAATTTGTCTATGAGTCAGAAAGCATCAAGAATGTGATCGTTGCTTGCAAATGTAACAAACCATCTACATGCTTGCTATGTCCTCTATTGTAACACTCACCCTTTACACTGGAGCTTGAAGTGCACAGCACCGTTCTTCTCGATCTCCTCCTTGTCGTAGAATCGGGTGGTATTTGTGAGGTCAATGACCATGCCCAGGGTGACCTGGCGAGACGCCATGTAGGCAAAGAGCATCGGGACGTCAAAGCGGTTCTCCTCTGGAATTTGGTCATTGTACTTTGGGCCCAGCGGAGTCTTGAATGGGAGGAACTTTCCTGCATGGCAATCGAGATGTATAATCTTCAGATATCTTCACACAACATGTTGCGTTACATCACAAAACTTTTCCATGGTGAGAATAATCAAATTTCTCAGTGTAGATCAGATGTTGAAAGAAGAGATTCTCAGCTTTAGAATGGTGTATGAATCAGCAAAAATGAGTTGTTAGTAGATGCAGTGGTAATAATTCAAACTTTTTTAGGAAAGGGGCTTTGAAGCTCTATGCTAATTAAAGCAATTTAGGACTCACTCTATATTGTGCCGTAGCAAGCATTGGATTTAAAAGTCAAAAACAAGCAGTAAGAATGGATTATTAGATTTTCCTCAACCTTGGTGAAATACTCACTGAAGACACTTCTTTTGTAGCTTGTACTTCAAATTATCAAAAATGCTACTGCTATGTGTATCTTCTTTTATCAATAATAGGGTTGACAGCTGTGGGCCTATGTGCATATTTGAATATACTAGACATATATATGCCTGATAACTGATGGTGAAAATTAACGTCACACAAAAGAAACATGGGCATAAATAAACACATGAAAGCACCACTTTTGCTAATTTCTATGCTTTCAAACATTAGATCTATCTGGAAGAGTAACTCCATGAGAAAATTCAACAAAAAAAAAGGAGAAAATCAACAGAGCCGACATAAAAACACCTTTAAAATTGCAATGCCAATTCCAAAATTACACATACATTTGTAAAGTTGAATATTCAAAGTTGTCTAATATCCAACCTACTGTACTTCTAGAACAGTAACCCTTGGTGCATCTAACCTCTCTTTCCTCGTGTTTCAAAAAATCAACAATCAGTCAATTCATCAGTGGTATTAATGCTCCTCAGAAAATTGGGAAGTGGACCACTCTGCTCGGCATCACTGAAGAAGTACATATACCTTGGTGTAACAGCTGGTCTTGCCAATACGCAGTGCACGACTCAACTACTTCATGTAAACTTGTATATAACACACTAGTGTACTGATACACCACATGGTGGTCTGTTCTTCATTGAAAGAAGATGATGAAGAATAAGAATAATGTGCCTACCGGCGATAAGCGTCCCTTTGCGAGGACAATTCAACCATCGTTCCGGGATAGCCATGGCTTCTTCTGTAGAGAGACAACAATGGACATGATAAAGTATTCTTTCACCTTGCACTTTACTTTGCACCATACAAAGTTGTAGTCATCATTACCACTAGAATAGTTTCCACATTGACAATGACAAAGTGTGCCAAGATTCGACCGTCCACAAAAGCATAGTATAGGTTTCTACATGTAGCGGGCGGTTGAATTTTGGATGGCGTTGTGGTCAAATTATTTATGGGCACAACTTTATAGATCTAGATACCTATAAAGTAATTCCGTCTGCTAGTAAGTTTACAGCACCTACAGTACATTGTCACTGTCATGTTTTTGATTGTACATCTTGTATGCACTTCAGTTCCTTATTCAAGATTATACTAGGAGTCCTCGTAAGAGTGGCATACTCGTGTAATAGGCCCCACCACTGCATGCAATACTACGGTGGCATGCCTGTCACTCGTGAATTCAGCCCCACCGTGTGGCGTCGAGCGGTATATAAGCACGGCAGTGGGGCTTTCTTCCACAGTATAATACTCGTGAATGCGGCCCTCAGATGGCGTTTACGCGAGATTGATACAGGGGCAGATTTCCACAGCATATCATCTTTTCTTCAACCGTTTATTCTCGCAAGGACTTCCGAATGTCCCTCAACTAATTTAATGGCCAATTTAACCATAAATACAACCCTAACCTAACCCTAAACCTAACCTTGCTTGCTAACGCACAGGTATACACACACTGCAGTGGGGCCAATTTCACGATTTTGACATAAAAGTTCTAATGGGATAATAATATTTTCGGATTGTAGCACTAGATAAAGCAAGCTGCCAATGTTTCCACCATAACGCCATCCAAAATTCAACCATCAGCTGCATATAGAAACATAATATGTGCTTTTGCGCATGGTCGAACCTGGGCATGGGAGGTTGAACCTTAGTGCGGTTGCTTTATGCCTTACTTGTTAACGTATGGCTAGGTAAGATTCCGACTTGTAGTTTTAGACAGGTCTATACACCGCTGCACATAGTACATGTATAATAGGTGTCCAACACATCGACACTACATCAAAACCGAAACCCCTCTATTTGCTGCATTGTGCATACAGGACAAACATTTCACACATGAGACTATGCGCAGTGGTTTTGCATTCTTCTTGGGGATGTGAAGATGTCCAAATATTACTGAAAGATAAAAATTTTACCTTAGATCATAATAATATAAATGGCACATAGGAAAAACATTACGTGCATTTCACATGTACTGTCAATGGAGCTCGGAGGGTGGGGTGTTGGTTTCAAAACCATGATGCAACTGAGCTGAGTGCGTCAAAATAACACCCACACGTTCAAAGGTAAAGCAGTTATCTTGGAGAATGTACCGCAAATCACATTCTTAATGCAAATTTGTGAATTCAGAGTATTTTCTTGACATGCGTGTACAATTTCGGGCAAATTGTGAGATATCCGGCAAAATCGTGAAATAGGCCCCATCGCAGTGAGCATGCATCCGTGCGTTTAGCAAGCAAGGTTAGGTTTAGGGTTAGGGCTTAGGGTTAGGTAGGGTTGTATTTATGGTTAAATTAGCCGTTAAATTAGTCGAGGGACATTGCATTAGGGAGTCCTTCCGAGAATAAAAAGTTGAAGACTACAGAAAAAATGGGAGAAATAAGGGAGGACGAAAGATGCTATGCTGTGGAAATCAGCCCCACCGCTGTATCAATCTTGTGTAAACGCCGTTTGGTGGGACCGCATTCACGAGTATAATACAGGCCTATTGTGGAAGAAATTTAAAGCCCCACCAACCATGCCCATCGGCATCGCCTCGGCCGGTGCGGTGGGGCTGAATTCACGAGTATAAAATAGGCGAGCCGAAGTTAGTATTACCATTAGTATGGACACGTAAAATTACTGGTGGGGCCTATTTCATGAGTATGCCAGATATCTGAAGTTTCTATTGAATAGAAAAACATTAGGGTGTCGATGTGTTGGACACCCAACCATACATACCACGGGCACAGCCACACCACACGCCGCATTATGATGATACACCTGTATTTACACATCTCATGACAACTGACACGGAAAACAACATCTGGGACCGAGCTCTAGGTTTTCTAGTGTTCTACGAATGCCAGTAGGTTAAAGAACTGTGCCGCATGAAATCACGGCAATGTGGAAGGTGAAAATTAGGACTTTGATAAGGAAATGTACTCACAATATCAATCGATAGCTTATGAATGGTGTAGCTGTTACACTCTCCGATATTTTGACTCTTCTCGCGGGCTACCCTTGTGTTTGGTTAGATGCAGGGATTTTGCTTCACTAAAGTTGAAAGGTCAAATGGCTTATGAGTACTTCTACTGTGTACACTAAACTAGCACAATCTCGTACTCGCAGCTGCTAGCTCGGTTCCTAGCTTTGTAGTGTACTAGTATTGCGCAGTGGACGTGTTCAAATTTGATATTCCGCTGAAATCGTCTATCTCCACAAAGACGAATTACGCAATCTGTCAAAACAACAACAACAGTTGCTGTAAGCTGTTTTGTCTTTTGTTTGATTTTGTGTGTGGGTGTGTGTTTTGTTTTTGTTTTTATTTTTGTTCGGGGTTTTCTTTCTTTGAAGACCAACAAAGGCATTTATTTCAATTTGGATAGTGATCTAAACTATCATGATGATCACTATCCAAGGAATAAGAATTCTGTGTAAGACGTACAATCATAATCACAGAATTATATCATCATAACACATTATATTTGTGTTATGCCATCGCATCATGAAACTCAACCGCACCATCAGTAGGGGCCTACTAAATATTCCACCTGAGTATGATCACCGTCACAATGTACTAGTACTACTCACCCGAAGCACTAGATAAACTAAACAACATGTAATCATTCGATCCACTTTATTTTTGATCAAAGGCCCCACTATAAATAACCCTAACCGTTAAGACCAGAGTGAAAGATGACATCCAGAACAAAATATCTTTAATATATAGGAGTGCTCTTTAAATATCCATACAAATATGATGTTTCTTTATTTTGTACAAATTAGTGGGGATGATAATAAACTAAATACAGGTTAGTGGGCAGTGGGGTTAGTGGGTAGTTAGGTAGTGGGGGGGGGGGGGGACATAAGGAACTCTTTCCAAATATATATATATATATATATATATATATATATATATTTAATATGCGTATTATATAGTACGTTGCCCTGGAGCTGCGTTGTCAAGGAGAGCGTTGATACGTCTTATACAGCTTAAGCAACACTTGTGGAGAATAGGGGTATGGTAGAAAGTGATGTACAATAATTGAAATCTCAATGAAGACTCAACTCAAACTCAACAAAAGTTCCGAGTGTATGTATATAATATATAATATATACATATATATATTATACATATATATATACATATAAATATATATATGCTATACATACTATATATAAATACATTGCTATACGTCCATGTAATATTAACATTTTGCGACTCCATTTTTTTCGTAGAGAAATATCGAAGAAAGGCATGTAATGACGCATATCAAGCATCAATTACAAATGGAGAAGAGATTGAAAGAAATCGAGCTAATAATACAATCAAAATATCAGAGCATCTGTTCACTTTGATGATAAAGATTATAACAAATTTGTGGATAATCAAGACATCATATTTAGCATAAATATTTAGTAGTCAATGCAAATGATAATTTTTTTTTTATTCATGTTCCATATTCCACATTTCATACAAATTATATATTCCATTTGATTTTGAAAAAGAAATGTTTTTAACACAATGGTCAGTTTGAACCAAAATTGCACAAATGGATAAGGACGTATAATTGGCGTGTAATATGAGGAACCCACTAAAAAGCAAAGCTTGTAGGATGTGGGTTCCAAAAATGTAACAGGCTTTTAGTACAGTATATCAATTTCAAAAGTGACGTAACATGCAAAAATACAAGATATCGAGAATATTATAAAGTTTACGGAATGCACAAAGTATAGTATTATGTTTTTGACTAAACCTATGGTTTAAATGCTATAAAAGTAGCAAGTTAATCAAACTACTGAAGTCATCCGAGCGAGGCATCATTTGAGTATGCAGACATTTCAAATGGTTACGGCAAAATAATTAAACATAGGATTTTAGAAAATGGGCTTTGAGATTTTGCTTAAAGGAACTTAAGAACTTGATTGCAACCGAACCGAATCTAACTCATTCCAGAAAGAAGGGCCGGTCGATGTTATTGTCTTGAGGGCTAAAACTGTACGAACAGGGGAAAAATGATAGGATTCACTGTGTCTTGTAGGGTAAGTATGAATATCATTGTTTTTAACAAACATTGTGGAAAATATACATGGAAGATCACCAGTATTCAACTTATACATAAAAATTCCAACATGATACAAATACAAATCAGAAAGTTTTAACAGTTTACTTGAAACAAACAATTCATCAGTGTGATCAAAAAATTGTGCACGATTTATAATCCGCAAGGCCTTTTTCTGAATCAAAAATAACGAATCGATTTTAGTCTTAGAGCAATTCCCCCAGGCTAATATTCCGTAATTCAAATAAGGTAATAATAAAGTTGTATAAAGAGAATGCAATATTGGCTTTGGGAAGAGATATTTCAGTTTGTGAATGACTCCAACATTCTTGCACAACAATTTGCATAAATGATCAACATGTGCCTTCCATGAAAGGTTACTGTCAATATAAATACCTAAAAATTTTGTTGAATCTATTTGGTTTAACTGTAGACCGTTCACTAAAACTAAACCTGGAAGAGATTTTATTGTGTTACTGAAGACCATATAATTGGTCTTATTTATGTTAAGCGACAATTTATTTGCCTGAATCCACTCAAATACCAGCTTAAGTTCATTATTCATAGAATCGAGCAAAACATACGGATCTGAGTGAGAATAAAAGAGACTAGTATCATCTGCGAACAGAAGAAAAGACAGCAGAGAGGATGAGTTACGGAAGTCATTGATGTATAAAATGAATAAAAGAGGACCTAAGAGGGAGCCCTGTGGAACACCACAACAAATCGAGTTTATTTCAGAGTCATGAGTATTTATGGAAACAAATTGAGATCGACCGGTAAGATAACTTCTGAACCACTCCAAGGCCTTTCCACGAATACCGTAATGATTTAGTTTATACAAAAGAATTTCGTGATCTATTGTGTCAAAGGCCTTGGAGTAGTCCAGAAACAGACCGACTGTATGCGACTTTGAATCTATAGCTCTTACAACTTTCTCAACTAGTAGTAATATAGCATGGGTGGTTGCATGTTTTTTCCGAAATCCGAATTGATTATCAGCTAAAATATCACATTCGTTTACAAATTTGATTAAACGATTATAAACCACCTTCTCAAGTAATTTAGAAAAGGAGGACAGAAGCGATATAGGTCGATAATTTCCTAACTCATCCTCTCTGCCTTTCTTATAAATCGGGATAACTTTAGCAATTTTCATTTTAGTGGGAACAATACCTGTTAATAAAGATAAATTCAAAATGTGAACTAATGGTGATAGTATTTCATTTACAATACATTTCATAAGGTGATTAGAAATCCCATCATGACCTGTACTCTTTTTGGGGCTAAAAGAATTGACAATATCTACGACCTCTGTTTCAAGTACTGGGAGAAAAAATAAAGACTGTGGATTGGAATTAAGTAGATAAGAATGAAAGGGTCTGTGTACAGATGAAATGTTGCGGGCCAGATTCGGACCAATATTAACAAAAAAAGAGTTGAATGCTTCCGCAATTTCCACATCATCTGTTAAATTCTTCCCTTCACAAAGGATATTATCAATAATACCCTTATTTACACGTTTATGAATAACACTATTTATTACTTGCCAAGTTAATTTTGCATCTGACTTGTGCTGTTGAAACAAAGAACAATCCTTTTTTGCTTTACGCAATAGGGACGTAAGAGTATTCCGATATTTAATGTACTTTGATTTATTCAAAGCTGTATTACATGATTTATATTTGTAAAACAGAGTATTTTTCCTATTTATGGATCTGAGTAAAGTTTTTGTTATCCAAGGTGAGCGCGGAACTGTTTTGTAGTTTCCTCTTTGATTTCTCAAAGGGAAATGCAAGTGATATAAAGGTACCAAAATATTCATAAATCTGTCATACGCTTCATTCGGATCATTAGAGTTAAAAACCTCATTCCAATCAATTTCAGATAAACTTTGTTTAAACAGCTGGATATTATGATCGGAGAACACCCGTGATTGCGATAAATTTTTACACACCTTTTGTTTATACGATTCAGGTATAGTAGAAATTGAAGAAACTATAACGGGAAAATGATCTGATATGTCCGTAACAACGATACATTGATCGACATAATCATGGCTGTTTAAAAATATGTTATCGATCAGTGTTGCGGAAGCTCCAAATAATCTTGTGGGCTTGGTGATACAAGGAGTGAAAGAGGATGATACCATAGTATCAAAAAAATCACGTGTTTGTGGCTTACCATAATCAAGCAAGTCTAAATTAAAATCTCCCATTATATACACGTGTCTGTTGCGCAAATAGGGCGAATCTAAAATGATTTCTAAAGTTGAGATGAAATCAGAATGATCACAGTTTGGGGGCTTATAAATTTCTCCTATTAATACGTTTTTACCACCTGGCATACTTATATCAATAAAAATACTTTCAATGGAATCAGACATATAATTCAGCTGGGTTATCGTTTCAAATTTCAAATTGTTGTTCACATAAAATGCCACACCTCCACCTCGTTTACAAACTCTGTTATTTGTTACCAGTGTGTAACCATCTAATTGTATGAGGGAAGTGAAATTTTCAGCCATCCAAGTTTCACATAATCCCAGAACTGAAAGTTTTACATTCAAAGTGTCGAGAAATAATTGTAATTGATCAAAGTTTTTAATCAAACTCCTTATATTGTAATGCAAAACTGAGAAAGTATACTCCGCTCTGAAAGACTTAAGCTGTGCTACATGTTGCGGTAGAATATAACTGGATATTGTTAGTTTCGGATGGAATGAAGCGTCATGGCCATCATGAATGAGGTCAAGATCAGGCATATCATCATTAAGAGTATTGATATCATCAATACCGTTGGATACGTTACCTAACATTTTTAACAGACATACATGGGTAAGATAATAAGGTGGTGTAACATTGCTTGGAATCACCCTCAGAAGAGAATACAATAACATCAGAGATCACGGTTTGGTCAACCATTTCGTTACAATGTGAAATACATATATAGACGCACACAGTACAAGTATCGCATGGGTGCCTTGGCACCATCAGAGCCGTAGTGAAATGCACTCGACAGTATGCACATGTTCCAAAAGAGAAAGCATGAGAAAAATGCAACTTTGAACTATCAATGAACTGACTACTCGATTTCCACAAAAATAGACTCAGTATTAAGAATACAGTAGCTGAGAATACATATGACTTTTTAAAAAAGTCGAGGGCGAGAAGATTAAGGAATAGTAACCATTTGTTTGGTGTGACCAGGGAGGTGAGTCCCAACCTACAAAATTGGACTTGGGGGAAAATGGAGGGGAACCCCACCACCATCCGGTTCATTAACAAGACAACAATCACTATGTAAGGGAAAACGACTGGATAAGGTTTGAGCTGAGGAGACATGGCATAAAATTGAATGCTTAGTACATGATAAGTCGCATGATGCGTCGCACGGGTGACTTGGGAATACCAAAGCTCAAGTACAATGATCTCGACAAGACCTGATACAAAAAGGGAGGCATGAGAAAAATGTGGCGTACAACTTTCAATGTAATGAATTCTCGGTTTACACAGAAACAGACTCGGTGTTGTGTATACACTGACTAACGCTATGAATAAATGGAACAATATGATGAAAGCAAAAGCTACAGAATAATGGAACGGTAAACGCACATCTGGTGTGCCTGGTATAATGACGTAAACAGAACTACAGGACTAGAGTTGGGCTGGAATGAAATCCCACCACCACCAAGTTCATAACTTGGCACCAAACCACATACCAGAGGAATGCATTAATTTACATTCGCTTTCCGCTTGTTCTATACCCACGTATAAAGCATGTTCTGACATGAAAAAAAAAGAGAAAAGTCGGCAATGATATTCAGACAACAATTCGGCGCAGGATTTATACGAATACACAAACGCATGATTTTAATCACAAAATTTCTCTCGTGAAGGTGCCTATCAAATGCCAGCAAGCAAAAAAAAATAATAATAATAATAATAAAAAGCATGATACTGAACCAGGACTTAGATTATCATGATGAATTTACAACCAAATGAAAAATCAGATTTGTATTATTTACTACCATACACATTAGACAAGTTTAAGAGAACTAATCTCTGTATGGTTCCCATTTCCTCGTACCTTTCTCCTTGCAAAACAAGACTACGTCGGTGCCGACGACGGCTATCTTCGTTGACAGGTTTTTTTCCTTGCGAAGTGTGAACGCAGTGTTGGCGAGCTTGCTCCGTGAAATCTCAACATTACTTATAAGTGAAATTAATTATAAGTGAAATAATTAATTATAAGTGAAATCTCAACATTACCTCTTATAAATAACAAAAAATATATACATATATAGGTCCAGTCTCAGATTCTTAGAACTTCATTTCTTGTAGAAAGAGAAATTGCTTAGCCATCCAAGGTACTGTTGAGTTCTGTTTCAAAAGACCTGGTTTGGATGATGAATTTCATTTCAGCTAATTTTCTGGCTTCTCTGTCTTTGAAATTAGTGCCGATGATACTGAATTGTAGTTCCGGAATTGAGTGGATGCCTGAGTTGAAATGTTAGGCAACTGGTAGTGATGAGTTGTGCTGAATTTAATTTCTGTGATTGTTGAAACGAAGTCCGAACTTAGTACCTGGTTCCCCGATGTACTTTGCGTTAGGGCATTTGGAATATGAGATGCGGTAAACCACATTTTGGGTGTCATCACATGTGGCGTGAGGGGTAGAAACAGAGATGCTAAGAGTTAGTTCTACTTTTTCAGACGTGAGCATATGGGCACAGATTTGGCAACGGCTTTTGCCACATGGGCGGTTAGCCTTCTATTTTTGTTTCTTTGAGATTGAGCTCTTTACCAACAAGTCTCGTAGGTTTTTCGGTTGTTTTTGAGCGTCGATGGGGTGGTTCGAAAACGTGGTAGGGAGAGATTTGTCAAGAGATAGGTGTATCCACTCCTTGTTGATTTCGTCAATCAACGTTTTTGTGGAGGGATGATACGTGGTTACATGAGGTACCCTGTCGGATGGTTTAGCTGTTTCGTTTTTACTCTTGAGTATTTCTTCACGCGTTTTTTTATTTAACTCTTTCTAGACTGCGGTTTATCATGTGGATAGGATATCATCTTTGTAAGAAGAAGCCTCCTAATGTGATTGCTTGTTTGTCAAATCCCTCGTCATCTGAGATGATTCTCCGGTATCTCAGAAACTGACTGTACACGACCGCTTCTTTGCAGTTTTTTTTTATTTTTTTTAATGGAAGCTAGATGTTGCAGTTGTTGTTGTTTTTTTTCTTTGTATACCGATAACTCGACGGGCGCCTGACAACGCAATGATTGCATCTTCCATGCACTCGGTGTGTGTGTCTATGTGTGTGTGCGTGTGTGTGTATGTGTGTTCGTGAGGGTGTTGTGTGTTTATGTACTTGTGTGTTTGTGTGTTTTGGATGTGGTAGGTGTGCAGCATCTACTTGCAAAAGTCTTGCAGTTACTTGCGAAAGTCTTGTGCATGCTAAAAAAAAGTAATGATAATCAAGATTTATTCTGAAAGAAAATAAAAGTAGGTCAAAAAAGCGAGGTCGTTGTTCACGTCTGAAAAAATTAACTTTCTGGTCATAATCATTAGATAATATTGTAAGAAATTGTACACTCTTTTGTTACGTTATTCAAACTTACAACTTGTGTTATGAGCACATATTTTCTATTTAAATTCGAATTGTGCCTACATATTGTGAACTAGTTTAGTAATCATGTCATTAAGCATTACAACTTTTTGCCCGTATATAAACGTGACGCAACAATGTTGCAACTATATATATAGGAATCGTAATAGGTGGTAGACGTAGATACAGGATTTAGGACATTAGGAGTAGAGTAGGTTAGATTCGTTTCATGGTTGTACCTTGAGTTACTCACAGCTTTATTACATCTTGGAATCAGATACTACTTAGCCTTGCGGTCACAACTTAAAAATGAAATCAAAATCACGTCCATTTCATTTGTTTATTTTCGTCAAAAAGGCGACTTTAGGACGTCTTTTTTGTTTTCTTTACAAATATACGTTAGAAAGGCATAAATTGACGTGCAAACGACGTGTAAATGACGCTATTCTGAAGTGACATCTTGTCTTTAAAATGTTAGTTTACGCGTCATTAAGAGTTCTCTATGACCATCAAATATGACGTCTTTTGGATTACTTCTGCACTTGGACTAAACGTCAGAACGACGTCTATTTTACGTCAGCGCTGTCTTCAAAAAAAGTCGTTAACTGTCGACAAAAATACGTCATTTTGCTCAAATGGAAGACGTAAAAAGACGTCATATTTAGACGTCAGAAAGACGTCTAATATGTCGTCTTAACGACGTAAATAAACGAAGATAATGGACGTCATTTAAACGTCGTAGACTGACGTCAAAATGTATCTTTGCTCAAATGGAAGACGTCAAAAAGACGTCATATTTGTGACGTCTGTCTGACGTCTAGGTGGTCGTACAAAGACGCCTTAATGGCGTTTAGATTACTACCTGAAAGACAGAATATCACGTCAGAATAACGTCATAAACATGTCGTTTACATTTAATTTACACGTCATTAAGAATTCTCTATAATATGACCACCAAATATGACGTCTTTTGGACTACTACTTGAGCAGAATATGACATATTTCACGTCAGTTTAAAACATCTATATGACGTCCATTTTGTTTATTTTTCGTCAAAATGACTTTTTTGACGTCAGATCTTGTTTTTAAATTAGAAATTTACACATCTTTATGGAGTCATTGTATGAGCACCAAGACGTCAGAAAGACGTCACAAATGTGACGTCTTTTAGATGTCTTCCATATGAGCAGAAATGCGATTTTTTTTAACGTCAGCTTAATAGATAATATTAATAAATAATAAATGGCGTCGATCTTCTGGGATTATTTATGCCAAAAAGACGGCTATAATGACTTCAAATCAACGTCATTCTGACGTGTCTCTAGTATCAGGGAATACGTCGCTAGGATGACGTGAAAAATACCTTAAAGAGCAACGTAAATTTGACGTCATTTATTCGGTGTTAATATGACGTCATTAATATGTCCTGAATTGACATAAATTTTGCGTCTAGTAGTACGATAATTATATGACGTCGTAAGTACGTCGCAAAACTGACGTAAACTTTATATAATGAATTAGTCGCTAATATAACGTCCAAAATACGTTGCAACTTGACGTAAATTTTACGGCAGTTATGCGGCGTTAATATGACGTGAAGAATACACCCAAAACTGACCTAAATTTTACGTCTTCTGTACGTCCCTCATATGACGTCACAAATACGTCGCAAAACTAACGTAGATTTTACGTTATCAATACGTCGCTTATATGACGTCAGGAATTCGTCGCAAAGCAAAGTAAATTTGACGTAATTATTACGTCGTTTTCATGACGTACTATATACGTCACAGAGCAACTTACATCTTACGTCATTAATACGTCGTTAATTTGAAGTGAAAAATACGTAGCAAAATTAACGTAAATTTTACGTCATTAATACGTCACTAACAATTGGAAAAACACATGACAGAAAACTGACGTAAACTTTACGTCATTACGAGGTCCCTACGACGTAATAAATACGTTGCAAAAAAGACGTTGAAATCACGTCATTATCTGGTCATTCTACGACGTGCGACCAGTTTTACCAGTTGCAACCAAATTAAGACGTCTTTTCGACGTCAGTCTGCTATGTGGGCAGTACGCGCGGTTTCTTCTGTTGAATGGTCCCTCTCTCTCTCCACCCCTCCCCGTTCCCCAAGTCTGGCACCTTGGCATCGTGGGATTTTTCTTCTTTCTGGAAACTTGGTGTTCACTCTTGACTGCGCGTTATTGATTTGTTTGTTTTTTGTTCTTTATCTGAACCATGCACTGTGCTCTATACATGTGGAGCACGCACAGCTAGTCACCACTCGATTATCACCATGCAGGCAGCTAATTACCGCGAGCAGAAAACGGCAGACAGAAAGATCCGTCTGTCAGGGGGAGTCTTTTATCTATTTATTTTTTTTTTTACGCTATCGCTCTCCTCCATAGTCAGACGGAAGCTGGTAGGCACTGGTACTATACATCGCTGTGGGGAATCTCTATGGAGAATTGGGTGAGGTACCCCACCCTTCCCTAGATCGGCAAATTTAAACTTGTATAGTAAAATCAACATTTCAAGTATGCATTGCACTCACCAGATTAATGATATATCCAACATTTTGATAGAATTTTAATGAAAAAAAGTTTTCATGAAAAAAATGCAACTACCAGCGGTCGTAACAGCTCTTCAGCGTATGAATCCGCTAGCCAATCACATACGAAGCAGATTTCTACGTGTTTTTTTTATCAAAACACGTACCTCGCATGTGATTGGCTAAGGATTCAAAATGGCGACTTACAGATAGCGAACGGCGATGATGCGATATGGATACAAATTTCTGCGAGCCTAGTTACTGTGAGTATTTTGATTGCACAATGTGAGAAAGTTGCCCCAAATATTGCTGCATAATATGTGTAATGTCATGTCAAACTTGATTGAATATAAAAAATCTGTCTGAAATTTGGTTTATCGTAACGTTTGATCTGTGCGCGACCGCTGGAAGCGCATCCTTACACTGTTACAGGTGCCAGCATGCATCATTGCTTTCGGTCTGTATAGGAGGGGATCCGTGAAGCCACAACCAGTCTCCGCGGAACATTTCCCCGACGATCAGATACAGACCGATCTTTCGGTCAACTAGCTGTTGCCGCTACCTTAACTGCCGAAATACTGGGCTTTGTTACCACCTATTATTCGGCGAGACACACGTTCTGTATTGGAACATAAATGGACTTTCTTCTATAATGATTGTTGGTGTTGCATTGAGTAAGTGTTCGACATTTGTTGAAATCGTGACATCGCTAGACAGTCGTTAGTTTTAGGCCTGTGTATGCTGTGTTTGCTTGCCCGATATTGGCAGGCATTTTCTACTTTTATTCCAAAACGCTTACCCGACTTTGATTTTCACTTGCCCCTGTAATTGGGCAAGCGCTTATGTCGCACCCTGGACAAAACACCCTGGACCAAACACCCTGGACCAAACACCCTGGATCAAACACCCTGGACCAAACACGCTGGACCAAAAACCCAGAACCACACACCCTGGACCAAACACCCTGGACCAAACACCCTGGACCAAACACGCTGGACCAAAAACCCAGAACCAAACACCCTGGACCAAACACCCTGGACCAAACACCCTAACCCTAACCCTAAAAAACTACTCGACTATCCCACCGCAGGCAGCTTACTGCGAGCAGAAAACGGCAGTATCTTCTGTTACCGTAGACAGAAAGATATCAATCTGTCAGTGTTGGGGGGAGTCTTCTATTTATCTTTTTTAATGCTATCGCTCTCCTCCGTTGACGCTGTGGGGAATCTCTATGGCGAATTGGGTGAGGTACCTAACCCTTCCCTAGATCGGCAAATTTAAACTTGTATAGCAAAATCAACAATTCAACCTAGTATGCATTGCACTCACCAGATTAATGATATATCCAACATTTTGGTAGAATTTTCATGAAAAAATATGCAACTACCAGCAGTCGTAACAACTCCTCAACATATGAATCTATACTAGCCATTCATATGTGAGGTAGATTTCTATGTGTTTTTTTAATCAAAACATGTACCTCGCATGTGATTGGCTAAAGGATTCAAAATAGCGACTTACAGATAGCGAAAGTAATGATACCATATGGATACAAATTTCTGCGATATAACCTAGTAACTGTATTTCGAGTGCACAATGTGGGAAAGTTTCCCCAAATATTGCTGCATATCATGTCAAACTTGTTCAAATATAAAAAATCTGTCTAAAATTTGGTTTATCGTAACGTTTGATCTGTGCGCGACCGCTGGAAGCGCATCCCTAGAGGAGCCAGCATCATTGCCTTCAGTCTGCATAGGAGGGGATCCGTGAAGCCAGAACCAGTCTCCGCGGAACATTTCCCCGACGATCAGATACAGACCGATCTTTTGGACAGCTGCTGCCACTATCTTAACTGCAGAAATACTGGGCTTTGTTCCCACCTATTATTCGGCGAGACACACATTGTGTATTGGAACATATATGGACTTTCTTCTATAATGATAGTTGGTGTTGCATTAAGTAGGTTTTCCGACATTTATTGAAATCTTCACATCGCTAGACAGTTGTTAGTTTTAGGCTGGTGTATACTTAAGTTCATAAGGTTTTTTGGTAGTAAAATATTGGAAAAAAGATGGCTTCGAAATTTTTGCCTGCCAAATATTGGCAGGCATTTTCAACTTTTGTTCAAAAATGCTTACCCGACATTGATTTTCACTTCCTCGGGTAATTGGGCAAGTGCTTCTGCCGAACCTTGGACAAACCAACCTGCACCAAACATGCTGGACCAAACACCCTGGACCAAACACCCTGGACAAAATGCACCGGACTAAACATCCTGGACAAAACACGCCGGACAAAACTTCCTGGACAAAACGCCCGGACCAAACACCCTGGACCAAACACCCTGGACAAAACGCACCGGACCAAACACCCTGGACAAAACACGCCGGACAAAACTTCCTGGACAAAACGCCCGGACAAAACACCCTGGACCAAATACTCTGAAAACCCCTAACCCTAACCCTAACCCTAACCCTAACCCTAACCCTAACCCTAACCCTAACCCTAACCCTAACCCTAACCCTAACCCTAACCCTAACCCTAACCCTAACCCTAACCCTAACCCTAACCCTAACCCTAACCCTAACCCTAACCCTAACCCTAACCCTAACCCTAACCCTAACCCTAACCCTAACCCTAACCCTAACCCTAACCCTAACCCTAACCCTAACCCTAACCCTAACCCTAACCCTAACCCTAACCCTAACCCTAACCCTAACCCTAACCCTAACCCTAACCCTAACCCTAACCCTAACCCTAACCCTAACCCTAACCCTAACCCTAACCCTAACCCTAACCCTAACCCTAACCCTAACCCTAACCCTAACCCTAACCCTAACCCTAACCCTAACCCTAACCCTAACCCTAACCCTAACCCTAACCCTAACCCTAACCCTAACCCTAACCCTAACCCTAACCCTAACCCTAACCCTAACCCTAACCCTAACCCTAACCCTAACCCTAAAGGGCCGTTCACATTGGAGCGGTTTTGCGGCAGCGGCAGCGGCGGCGGTTTGCCGCTAAACTCTGCCGCAGCGGCACGCTGTGCACACTGGAGCGGTTTGCCGCGCGTAATATGCAAATTAGATTGTTGCCCTTGGGCACCTGCAGTTTACTAGTAATCAATTACATAATTATCATGCACATGTATACCGTGAATACATTCCCCATGGATCTGAGAATTTACAAAATCACTTTTCCAAAACGAAACAAGGAAATCAAAGATGCGTAACATGCAAGAAGACTATTGGACAATCAGTACTGGAATATCAGCTTTTCAACTTTTTGCAAAAAAAAAAAAAAAAAAAAAAACTTTCAACACAGACTGTTCGATGAAACTGCAAAATATTCCTTGTGTTACTGATATTGGTATGCATGCAGAAATTATAGCATCGGACCACTGCCATATATACTGAGAAGGTGGTACATTAAAATGTGTACATCCCACACCTCAATATCTCAAATATGATCTGCGAATGTCACATTTTCCTCTTTTTTTTAAACAAAATTAATCAGCATCCAAAGTAATGATATCTTATCTTGTTTCGTGTTAATGAGAAAATGACTAGTATTTTTTTTCTGGTGTCGGCAAAGTAGTCAACTGTATGAAAGATGAGCTCTTAAAAAAAAACAAAAACAAAAACAAAAAAACCCAGCAACATACTTCTTTACTTGTCATTCCAATCTTTTACCATAGAATAGTACAGTATACCGGTATTATGATATATATATATATATATTTTAATCATCATGATTGTCATTCATTTTCATGTGCATGTTTGTGTAATGATTTTTGTACTTCATAACTCACTTTTCCTACTGCGCCTTGAGCACGTTAGTCATGTGGGATTGGCACATTAAATGTATATTGTATTATTATTATCATTATTACCGATGAACTCCATACGGATGAAATGTTAATGTTTGATTTGATATCTGTCACAGTTCATGCTCTTTCTGGAAGTGTAGTTACAAAGGTGAGGGGATGTTTTAGGTAATATGCCTGCCATTCACTCTCCTACTCCAACCTATTAGATCTACGTATGTAGAGTATAATGTAATCCACAAACAGCCCATAATAAACTCGCCAACATACTGTACTCCCAGCTATGGAAAAACAAGAGTAGCATTTTCACTCTCCACAACATGTATTTCATATTATGCATGGGGAAGAAATTAATGGCAGTTTTGCATCCTCTTAGAAAAACAAACAAACAAACAAACAAACAAACAAACAAACAAACAAGAACAAAAAAATACACACACACACACACACACACACACACACAATCTCAGTTTGGATTTCAAATTCATACATCTGTATTACACCATCAAATCTACGCTTTCAGAAATCTGGATAGCATGTTAACACTTAAACAGACAGTCGATTTCCAAGTGAACCACACAACTGGGTAAAGTGATTACCAAAAGCCAACTGAGGTCAGGTTTATCTTAAGCAAGTTTTGTGGAATTGCACTAAATCTTTTCTTCAATTAATTTAACCACCGAATGAAAACAATAGTTAACGGGAATTTTAACCAACTTATGTCGATAAATGACAAACATCACTCCAAATACACATCAAACAATGTACATACACTAATACAAACCACACATGTCAAATTTAGCACTTGAGACACTAATTCAGGACAATTGTAACATTGCAACATACAGTCTCATTTGATGTGATCTAATATGGCAGTCTGTTGCACAAATAAAGTACAGTGTATACATATACTGTTAACATTTGCGAAAGGAAGTAATATAGCACATTCACATATAAAATGAAAATTCAAAAGATCTGACATTGTATGAGCAACTTTGTAAATCTGAATGGATACACATGAGTTGTCAAAACAATACAGTAATGGTAGTATGGTACTGGATTTTATGAATGATTGAAGTACATGTATGATAATTAACACCAATGTAATTTGTATCTTGGACCAATTTTCTACAAGCATATTATTCTCATCTCCTACATCTGAAAAAAAAAAGAATTAATCTAGTGCAAATTCCTAGCAGAAATGCATACTTTACAACATAAAACAAATCAGTCGTTTACATTTCATCTTTCAAACCTCATAAGGACCAATCTTTCTAATTAATAAGATACAAAAAGTACTTGTATTACATGTACATGGGTCTAGGGCAATTACCCCCTGGGCAATTACCCCGGACCCTTCCCCTGGCCCTAATCCTAATTCTAATCCTGAACCTAATCCTAACTCTAATCTTTACTCTTACCTTACCACTAACCAGTATTTAGCCAGGGGGTAATTGCCCTCTGGGGCAATTGCTCTGATACGCGTATATACATGTAGGACAGGGAAAATATAGGAGAGAATAGGATTGAGAGAAAAGAGCAGAACAGAGTTCATCAAATGAAGTGAGCAAGAAAGAGCGGATACATAGGGGTGGATGAGGCTTGAGATTTACAATGATATGGACATGTATTGAAGTTACAAACACAAACATAAGAAAATCAGGATAAGCAAAGGAATACAACAAAAATGGGCACCTAGGTGCTTACATGGTTCAATTTAGCTAGTCAGATAACAAAATTAAGTAGCAAACAGAATAGCAACATATTACGCATATAGTGCAATGACCCGTTATGAGTTATCTGACATCAAATACTAATTTAATGCAAGGAAAGTACAAACTGAGTGTTCCAGATTATTCATGTAATGAAAATAATATTCGATGCCATGTCAACATTTATAGATTTGGGTTTCAAGATAAACTCGAAGCTTCCAAAAATCTGTAGTAGCATGCTTCAGGTACGTACACTATAAAGTGCTTGCTCTACTGCTAATTATTTTACTCATTGCCATGCAGCATAATACAATATTGCATCCATGCATACTCCAAAGTCAAATACACACATGTGACAGGTACTATGTAGGTGCATAGTGGAAAGGTGGAATTTCATGTTTGAATAGTATGATGGCTACTGGCCTACCTGGGAGCAATGCAAAGAATTCTTGTGTTGTGGGCCTGTACATGTATATGCCATCACATTTCCTGAGTCGAGTTCTAACTGCGAAGTGATACACAATAGCCTGCCTTGTATGATAATCATGAAGAACTTGATCACTTCTTACGAACATAGATGAAATTGCTTGGGGTACATCTTCACTACTCAAGTGATTCATGAAGGATGCCAGTTGAAGACAATTATATCTTGTGTTTTCAAATTACCATTCACATTATAAAGACTGAAAGTAGTTTGATCCACAATATTTTGGTTAAATTTTCTATAGATTTTTTTTCATTACCATGGCAACACATTAATTACATACCACATTTACCTGTAATACTGGCCACATATGCCAAGTTCTAGGTCAGCTCCTAAAAAAGCAAGAGTTGTTGTAACTTGGGTTGGAACCAGGTGCAAGCATGGTTAGCAACAATAGCGTTGATAGATATTTGGGTCAGGTGAGGTCATTTAGAACTAGTTTCCATGGCGATGTCACAGTTTGGTGCTCTATACATCCCTTGTCAACTTGTACACACTATGTGTGGGCGTGGTGTGTAATAATGGAATTAGCAGCTTTTCACACATCGATACTTGTCTACATTATCATAAGTAAAACTAAACTCCTTGAAAAGTGAATACATGTTTCAAAGAAGCATTGACCACTAATAGTATCAATATACATGTACCTTATCATTCATACATGGTACAGGTGTAGTCAAAATACAACAATATCCATATGGCAAATGGCTTGTGAAATAAAATGGTCACTGTTATGAGGAAACCACAATTAAAGGTCAGTGCCTATTTCCCTATAACATTGTATGTACTTCTCAAGCAAATGCTGTTTGATTATGCAGACTTGATACGGGAAGGGTGGAGATGATAAATAAATGGTTGCATTATGGTTGACTCGGCAAATTTCGAAAATAAGGGATGGATGCCAAAGTTACAAATCCTCCTTGTTTGTACAGGAGTCCCTTTTAAAATGGTCTCACTGCCATGCAATGTGGCCAGCACTTGCGATTTAGAACGAAGATCAACTTGAAGACAAGATCAGCTGCACCCACAATGCCTTGAGGATTGTGCCCTGTGCTCCACAACTGCAGATACATGTACCTGAAGAGGGTATGATTTGCTTTCTCCAATAAGAAGGATGAAGGGCTGTGACTGCGGATGTTCTGTGTCGACCACATATGAGCAGTTAAAACAGTCCTTCCTGGAAGAATGAAAAAGGCAAGCATATGGAAACAGTGTAAACATTTTGAAGACATACATGTATTGATGTGCACTATTTTCTTATGCCTTTATATACATGATATTTCCAGTAATTTTGTATCATATATTTACTAGCAACTCCAGCAAACTAGGAGCAAGAGTGACCAAGATCAGAAGGTCATTCTTTGAAGCTGAAGATCTACTATGCACATACAGGGGTGAGTCAAACATGATATCTGGAAACAGGGGGCAAAATTGTTTCAGAAGGGAATGGGGAGGTAGTACAGGCCAGTAAGAAAGCTACAGATCACAACAGAACAATTTACACAATTCTGGCCTTCATGGAGTTATTTGTTTGTTTGTTTATTTTTCCCCATGTCTAGCTTAATTACAAACCAGAACTATCTTTGCAAAGAAGTGTAACTTTGTCTAAAGTCAATTTTTTTTTGACCACCCCCCCCCCCAAAAAAAAAAATAATAAAAGTGACAGACAATTTTACATTCAAAGTTACATTTGACTTGCATTTTCATGTCCTCCGAAACTGATTAAATTGGTAAGGGCCAATTACTAGACCTAGGCACCTATGGTACACTATAATACACTATTAAAATGATTGATTGGTCCATGCTGCATATTGTGATACCTGTCAAATGTATGGGATGATGCCATATACATTATAAAGAAAGAGAAGAATCTACATATATGTACATTTCCTTGAAATGAAGGGGCAGGGTAAAGATTAAAAGATGTGCCTTCACAGAAATTTCACTCTTAAGTTAAGTTCACTCTTTAGTTCTAGGTGATCGACATACAAAATATGTACCTGTGTTGTCATTAGAATTATCAGGTACGGTGCAATACATGTACCATCACTTCCAAAATAAAGTTGCCCCCCCCCCCCCCCCCACAGGAGTAAGGTCAAGTTCTGAACAATGGTTATGGTATAAATGTACCTAGAATGTCAATCTTTTGAATAATGCACTTTCAGTAAATCCTGAAAGCTGAAACTCACAGTTTTCCAGTCAATGAGTGAGCTTGCATCAAAGCCTGATCAGGGATGCAGCCTCCTTTGCATGGTCTTTCCGCATTTGCTGAATAGGAGGGAAGCAGATTCAATCACTGTTTACCTGAGGGTAAATGATATTCATACAAGTGAGGTGTTATACAAATGATGTGTTATACAAAGCATTATAACATTATTTCCTTACATGAATAGGGGGAACTTTTTACTCAGCACAAAGAATTAATGTAATATAAACAGGTCTCTTTTAAAAAGCGCCTTAGCCCTTCATCCCCACAACCAACACCACATGCAGGAATTGATTGCCTGAACTTTTGATATCTGATTTTTGCTCTTAAATTGCTCATTTTGCAGTACAGTGTAAGTGCTACTAAAATGCCAAGTGCTTTTATCAATGAAACTATTCATGAAAATATACATTTGGTATTGCTACCAACATGAATTAATGCACTGAATTACGGTACCTGCAGAACACAATACAGAGGGTCATCTTTCCTACCGAGGAACACAAAGGACTGGCACAGTCTCCCAGACGAAGTGGCTGCTTCAACCCTTGATACAATATGTCAAGGGTCAGCAATTAACTAACCACTGCATCACTGGCATTTAAATTGTATGAATGAGGGTACCACCTATCGGCACCCTATGAATTTGCAGAGCAGTTTATTCCAAAATTATAAAACAAATTTGCCTAAGTTTTTCCTCAAATAAGCTGTAAATACTGCAGTTTCAAATCTCGTGACCGTTCTGTTGATCTGAATCTCCATTGTAAAATTATGCAATTTTAGTGCGTGCGACGCATTTTCTTTGCGTGGCTGAAAAAGGGTACCTCACGATCTGCACCCCTTCCCTCCATAGGTAATACATGTGAATTTCATAGTCATGCATTGTTACTGAGTGGATGTGTAATTGAAACGTGTTCAGTTTGTTTTGTTGGCTTGATTTTCGTTTCTTTGTAACTGTTTTCATAGCTATAAAATGGCACTTAATCCCACGCGTACCTTTTTGTTCTATACGCAAACAGCCATGATACGCAGGGTGTCAATGTACCCTGCCGATAGCTGGTACCCTTACCATACATTGAAGAAACCATCCAAGTCTATTGATTGTGGGAAATGTGGGCATCTTTGGAAAAGCAATACAAGATAATGCACATGCTTACCAGCTACAGTACAGTTACAGTTAAAGTGATATTTAAAAACATTACCCTTAACTTGGTCAGACTCAGCCTGAGAGGATTTGATTCACTTTCTAACAAGACAAATCAGTCCTACTTCACTGCCTGTCTGATGATGCGAGACTGAACGCGAGTAAATTCAAGTAGATCGTCTTTGTCATGCCAATGCAATGCCAATGGACAAAGTTGTGGTTATGTGTATGCATTTATACCAGTGCGGTGGCGGTATGGCAGTACAAAAACACCTACGTAGTACGTGACCTAGATCTAGGCCTGTAACGGCTGTATAGATTAGAAGAGGCAGATCAGTTAATAGTAAATACCCAGAACATACCTTTTAGGGCCTAACGTGCGTTTAGGTCTAGAACTATGTCTACCACAACGTTTAACAGTACTATCAGAGTATCAGGCCTACAGTCTAGGTGTTTCTGTTGTTGTTTTTATTTGAATTTATTTGCCGTTTATCATTGATCATTTTTTCCCCGTATTAATTTATGCCAAATTTTTACTTATGAATTAGAAGGTTCCTACTTTAATTCCAAAATTTTCCCTAGGCAGGGCCTACATTATTTTAATTTCATTAGAAATAATTCAAAAATACTCTATGATATCAAACATATCTAACGTTAGAGTGTCTAGTCTACTAAGAAGCATATAATAAATACGTTGTATACGCCTACGTAACCAGTACTAACCTTTCTTTCTTTCTTTCTTTCTTTTTTTTTTTAAATGAGGCCCTTCCGCCTACCTACCAGTAGTATACAATCGACCATATTGTGGTCCATTGATCATATGAGAAGCCCTTCCCATCTAGAATTCTATGGACCCCATACATTACTGGTCATTAGTAGGTGTGGGACTAGTCGGACAGTAGGAGTGCTCCTACTGCTGGACCTAGTAGACCTCTAGTTCTAGATCTACTCTAGACTTCAAAGGCTTCAGTACCACGTTGGCGGAATACTATATCAGACATAGATAGGCGTATATGGGACTGTGGTATTGATAGACTGCTTTCTTTCGCTGGCGAGTCTGCGTCTATGGCAAAATACGTGGAAAGTTACAATCTGCAATGTAGCCTCTGCAAGAGAGTGACCGCTGTCAAGGGTCGAAACAAATAGCAAAACCTTGAGAAAACCAAACGAGCAACTTACCATTTAGCCCGATTTCATCACCAATGGTCTCCAATTCGATATTTTCCTCAGGAGTGTTTTTGTGAACATAATTGAGTTTATTGTACAAAAGTTGTCTTTTTTGGACGTCTTCGTTCCGCTCTTCGATCGAGGTGTTGTACCTTCGCGAGACTCTTTTTCAAGCTAAAGTTTATGACCCCACCCACATAAATAACGTCACGAACTATACTCTATTATAATTGGTCAATACCAACCTCGCCGCAGCGGCAGACTAGAAAAATCGCTCTGCGGAGCGATTCGAGAAAACCGCTTGCGGTTGCCGCTCTGAAAAGTCACCGCTACCGCTCCAGTGTGAACGGTTGTATATGAACAACACGCGAGGGATTTTTGCGGCACGCCGCTGCCGCTGCCGCTGCCGCAAAACCGCTCCAGTGTGAACGGACCCTAACCCTAACCCTAACCCTAACCCTAACCCTAACCCTAACCCTAACCCTAACCCTAACCCTAACCCTAACCCTAACCCTAACCCTAACCCTAACCCTAACCCTAACCCTAACCCTAACCCTAACCCTAACCCTAACCCTAACCCTAACCCTAACCCTAACCCTAACCCTAACCCTAACCCTAACCCTAACCCTAACCCTAACCCTAACCCTAACCCTAACCCTAACCCTAACCCTAACCCTAACCCTAACCCTAACCCTAACCCTAACCCTAACCCTAACCCTAACCCTAACCCTAACCCTAACCCTAACCCTAACCCTAACCCTAACCCTAACCCTAACCCTAACCCTAACCCTAACCCTAACCCTAACCCTAACCCTAACCCTAACCCTAACCCTAACCCTAACCCTAACCCTAACCCTAACCCTAACCCTAACCCTAACCCTAACCCTAACCCTAACCCTAACCCTAACCCTAACCCTAACCCTAACCCTAACCCTAACCCTAACCCTAACCCTAACCCTAACCCTAACCCTAACCCTAACCCTAACCCTAACCCTAACCCTAACCCTAACCCTAACCCTAACCCTAACCCTAACCCTAACCCTAACCCTAACCCTAACCCTAACCCTAACCCTAACCCTAACCCTAACCCTAACCCTAACCCTAACCCTAACCCTAACCCTAACCCTAACCCTAACCCTAACCCTAACCCTAACCCTAACCCTAACCCTAACCCTAACCCTAACCCTAACCCTAACCCTAACCCTAACCCTAACCCTAACCCTAACCCTAACCCTAACCCTAACCCTAACCCTAACCCTAACCCTAACCCTAACCCTAACCCTAACCCTAACCCTAACCCTAACCCTAACCCTAACCCTAACCCTAACCCTAACCCTAACCCTAACCCTAACCCTAACCCTAACCCTAACCCTAACCCTAACCCTAACCCTAACCCTAACCCTAACCCTAACCCTAACCCTAACCCTAACCCTAACCCTAACCCTAACCCTAACCCTAACCCTAACCCTAACCCTAACCCTAACCCTAACCCTAACCCTAACCCTAACCCTAACCCTAACCCTAACCCTAACCCTAACCCTAACCCTAACCCTAACCCTAACCCTAACCCTAACCCTAACCCTAACCCTAACCCTAACCCTAACCCTAACCCTAACCCTAACCCTAACCCTCTGCTCCACACTAGCACCAGAAGTTATCGCGCCCAAAAGTTGCCGGTCCGACATGACAAGAGCTTGCTGCAGCTCCGATCATAGCCTTTTGTCAAGGCCCTCTACAAAGCCGGCGTAGGACCTGTGCAGTCAGACCGCAGCACGTATGCTAATGAGCCGATCCGGTAAGATTTAGTATTCAGCACTCTCGTTGACGATCTTTGCGTTCGAAAGGTGTCTCGTCGTGCGAGATTTTGCGAGAGTTTCACAGGGCTATGGTTTTTACAGTGTAGTGACTTATACATACATTCGTCATTGTTACAAGTCACGGTAAATTGTTCTGCAGACTTTGATCTTTATTTTGATACTAAATTTGCGTATAATATCGGATCTTATCATGACGATATAATCAGTTGAATTTACGTAAATTTTACCTGCTTTTCAGGGAAGATTGTCGTCTCAAGTTCGTTTTTGGTTCCTGACCGGTTTAAGAAACTGTTGTGTCTGAATTTGGCTTTTTCGTAGAGAGGAAACTTAGATACTCATCATATATTGGAGTCAAGGAGATGCAAACATGATTTTTACGAGTTTTTCTGTTTTGAATTGTCTGTAAAACTCACTCCTAAGCCGGAAGTATGCTCCACACAAAGTGTACAGTGGCGCGAAAGAGCTCTCTCATTGGACAGTGCTTGCATCCAGCACTTGAACTTGGCTTGAACTACACGCGTGCCAAGAAACCGCAAATGACATCAAACCGTTATGTACTAGGCGTTTCAAAAAACATTTCCCACTTTTGATTCTTAATAATTCATAAACCATATATCAGATAACACTGTCATTGATATGAGTAATAGCTGATTAGTGTACAATTTGGTTGAAGGTAGTTTGAATATGAAAACATAAATCAGTTTCATGAAATCCATGATTAATTTCACAGTTAGGTTCCAGATTTTGCTCTATTTTCAACCCTCTGTACAAAATTTCACTTTGCACAGGGGTCAATGGGTGTGTATGGGAGTGTGTGGTTAACACCCTGACAATGGTCCTAAACAATGGTTAGGGTTTGAATGCTTCATTATTTATTCATGAAAAATTCCACTATCACAACTAGTCTTTATTCAGCCTCTGGCAGTATCTGTGTAAAGTCAAACGCCTGCCGATACTGTCGTTGGGTCTCGACAGTGCTCTCCCTACTTCTGAAAAACGAAATTACAATGAATACCTTCTGTTCTATCGTAAACATGGTGACAGGAAGCAAAGAAAATCAATTAGAGTATACACTTGTGTAAATGGAGCCTTAGATAAATCTACTGTGAAACATATCGCCCCAATGATAAATGCTGCTGAACTCTTTACCAAAAATGATTTCTTTTTATCAAAAAGCGAAAAATTTGTCAGACTATTTAATTAGTAGACAGTGGTAATAAAATGAGGAACTTTAGATCATTTATGCTTATTTATATCCCAAATTTAGTGGAATGGAATGTGGTGTTTGCAAGCACATGGAAACGTGTGCTTCCTTTTTCCATGTGCATGCAGTTTACCCTTTACCGTGCATGAATCCAGACTAGCAGTGCCCAGGGCAATCCACATGAATTATTGATTAAGCATTCATGTGCCTGGGAGCAGGAGACTGACGCCTAGTCAACAGGTGATTCAGGCATGTCCATTGTTCAGGGCCATTGTCAGCACACACTCACATACACATCATTGGTTCCTGTGCAAGGTTCAATTTTTGTGCAGAGGGTTAAAATTTGACCAAAATCTGAAACCTTACTTCAAAATCAATCTTAGATTTAATGAAACTGATTTATGCTTTCACGTTCAAATTACCTTCAACCAAATTGTACACTATTCAGCTATTATTTATATCAATGACAGTTTTATCGGATGAATAGTTTTTGAGCTATTAATGATCAAAAGTGGGAAATGTTTTTTGAAACACCTAGTAGCAGCGTAATGACGTTTTACAATGCAAGCGCTGAATGCAAGCGCTGTCCAATGAGAGAGCTTACTCTTGAGATTGCACGGTTTCAAGCTGATCAGCACTGACATCGATGTATATTTTACTGGTTCCTGACCGGTTTAAACAACAAATTGTCAAGATATTTACATGGATAGAACGATTAAGAGATATACTACCAAATAATGCATTCTCATTGAGATGCAAAGTGAATTTGGTATTCTTTTGACGTCTTGAACGTGTACTGCACGAATTACTTTTTTCATCATTTTTTCAAGCTCAAATTACGCTATGATATTTTTATTTACAATAATTTGAGTAACATAATTATTTTCCTTGAATTTGATACCAAATTTGTGAATATAAGGTGTATTTTTGTTGCCGAAAGACAAAGGACAAAATCCCCTTACTCAGCTCATTAGTATGCAAGCCTCGAGCGGGCTTGCATACGAGGTGAATAAATACGAGCGAATTATCGGGTGCTGCGGTCTCACTGTGTGACAGCTCCGTTAGTTTGCAGGCACAACCCCTTTTTTGGTCGAAAAAGGTCTGCGTCAAGACTACCACACGCGCCACTCAGCACCGTGCGTCCCATAGAGCTTCCCTGAACTTGAACTTGAACTTTATTCTTACGACCCCTTTCGGAGTATGAGAACATACATTCTATATACATGTCTATTATACATACATACAAGCATAAATACATAAAGAAAGAATATGAGTAAAATGTAATATAGCAAGCTAACATTTATAACAAGATGGCAAAAAGTATCGGAAAGATGAAACTATATTAAATACTGTAACTATCAATTTGCTTTTTCATCACACTTGCAAATCAGAACAGATATAACTTGAATAATATTAAGTATGTTAAACGACTTAGAAAAAAGATATAAAATATACATAAGACCTTATCTAAATGAACATTTCGTCCACGAAATGATAATTTCGTTAACGAAACGGTCATTTTGTCGACTAAATTAATGACCAATTTCATAACGAAATATTCCGTGCGACAATTGGCGTTCCATGGTTTTTGTCCATGGTTTAAACCAAAGAATAATTATAGAAGCTACGCTAAGAGGGCATACTCCCACGATTTCCGCGTAGTACGCTCATGGGCAATATAGGGCTCACACCCGTAAATACAATGGAATATCCCAGACCCCTTCACAAATTCGTACCAAAGATACCAAAATAAATGAAGAAAAAAATTAATTAAAAATCAATGATGTAGTTTGGCAAAAAACTGAATAGCTGTAGATATTGAGTATAAATTCCTCTACAAACTGCATTTTGATTGGAAGATGAAAGCTTTTCTGATGGAATTTGAGGGGACTATATTTCATTGGGTACGTGTACGGAAAATAGGTGATTTTTTGAGTGACAAGAACTCGTAGTCTGGCTTTGCGGACCCCTGGACAGAATTTGGGCTGAAGAATCCACCCTGAAAATTTGATGGGTGAAAGGGTATATCTCAACTATCCAGGTTAGTGAAGCTGAAACACCTCATTTCTCCCAGATATTTTACAGAATTTTTTGAAATTTGATTTTTAACACACATCCCTATGGGGAAATATTTATGGGTGTGAGCCCTATACGGACGTCATTAGCTAACAGACCGATAGAGGGCGTATATTAAGTGATCTTAACAGTGCCGATATAGCAGTTATTTCTGTCTCCCTTTCATTCCCCCCCCCCCCCTTTTTAGGGGGCATACAGGGGAAGAGATGTAATTAGGACTTCGTTTTGTCATACAGAAGTATCATTCCTGTCTAACCATGAAATGCAATTGAAGAAATGTCATTTGTTTTCCAATATGCAGTCCCACAAAGTTTGAGCTAAAGTAGCCCAAGAGAAAGAGATGGACGGCGTTTGTCAGCTCAAATACTATCTTTGACAGACTACAGATTGAAAAGTAAGGAAATTTAATTTGTTTTGTTTCGCAAAAAGGAAGCGAATGATAATTAGTCATCCATACCTTACTTATCATAAGTGGGACATGGCAATTATTTTTATTCGTCATCTTCTTCTCTTTATTATTATTCATTTTTACATTTTTATCATTAATGCTACTACTACTACTACTACTATTATAATCATCATCATAATCATCTTCATCATCACCATCATCATTATCATAGATTTCATTGCGGTCATTGTAATTTCTAGTTATATTGATATATTGAATTCGCGTCCGACTTTGAACCAAATTTTTCTTTAGGGTGTCACTGCGTGGCTCTGATGTCTGACAAGTATACGCTTTGCTCAGTTATTGCAGAAAAGACGTTGTTGTTATAATACATTTCCTTTTTTTTTTCCAACGAGATGTTACTACGCAAAAATTTGTCCCGAGTGTGATGCGTTTTGATTGTTGTTTAAATTCTATACCCTGTCAATACAGGGCTCAACAATAGCGGTGGCCTTTGGCCCTGGGCTACCAAAATTGATGTCGGACCACCAAATTTTTAAAAAGGCCATCTTTTGGTGGCCCGATCGGGCACTTTTAGATGGATTGTTGTTTCCGTTTTGTCAGGTCACTACATTATTTCTTTGTCGGGCCATCGTAATGTGAAATTTAGAGGTTTGTTTGAAATTTAGGGGATTCTTGTTTCCGTTTGTTTGGGTTTTTCTAGGCCACTACATTTCATTTTTTTTTGTCGGGCCACTGTAATTAGAAATTTAGAGGTTTTAGTGACCCGACCACCAGAGGGGAAAAAAATCTGCCGAACCCTGGATTGCTATATTCTTTCATCAAAATTTCGCCAATTTTATTTCTTTGAAGGACAAAATGTCCCATTTCGAGAAATTCGATATCGTACAAAGTTCACTTCACTGAATTCCATCAAATCACAGTCAATTTCGTTTTGCATATAGAAAAAGGCGTTCTAAAAACCATCAATTCTCTCTATCCATAACGAATCCATCCTATCTATAAATCTACTTATCTATATCTGTGTATAACACACACACACACACACACACACACACACATATATATATATATATATATATATATATATATATATATATATATAAGTATATGATATGTTAAAGGGAATGTAAACCCAAAGAACAATGTGGATTGAGTGAAAGCAGGAACATTAGCAGAACACATCAGTGAAAGTTTGAGGAAAATCGGGCAATCGATGCAAAAGATATGAATTTTTGAAGTTTTGGTGTTGGAACTGCTGGGTAAGGAGTCTACTAGAGGTTATGACGTATGAGTGGACTACAATATAAAGAAAATATAAAGGAAATTCAATAAAAATTAATTTTTCATGAAAATTACACATTCCATCAACTTGATACTGACATATGTTAGGGGTAGCACTTACTCCACCTGCTTTCTGAAAGCGGTTAGTCAAGTTCTCTTTCATTTTGCTAGAAAAGTGAATTTTTGTGGAATTCCTTTCATATTTTCTTTTGTAGTCCACTCATACGTCATAACCTCTAGTAGTCTCCTCATCCAGCGATTCCAACACCAAAACTTCAAAAATTCATAACTTTTTCATCGATTGTCCAATTTTCCTCAAACTTTCACTGATGTGTTCTACTAATGTTAATGCTTTTACTCAATGCACATTGCTCTTTGGGTTTGTGTTCCCTTTAAGCGTGCACATGAATAGACAAATATGAATCCATTGAATAAAATTTACGGAGGCTTTATTGCAGAAAATTGCGTCGGCATATGAAGTGAATAATATTGCACATATAGAATAGGAATACATAATATTTTCATTGAACAACATTGCACAAAACCACGTATAAAAATAAGATATAAACGCATTCTATATGCTATGTTCATACCGACAACATACTGTCTGATTACTGATTACAGTTTTGTCCCATATACCATTGACAGAAAGTCGATCGGAACTTCGCGTAAAAATAATGACGTCCTTGACAGACAGACGAGATGACGACAAGATAATTGTTTATTTCAAGATCCCGAGATCTACTCACCTCAATGATTACGCTAAAAAGAAACTTGGCTAAACATGTCGTTCTTTTTTTTCCCTCACAGAATTAATTCATTAGCTACCACGTGCATTGAATGTGCTTATCGCTTGCAGACAGGGGTGCAGCGAAACGAACATTATACGAAAACAGGAAGAAGCAATTTTTTTCTCTCTCTCTTTTGGCTAAGGTTAATGTGAGCGTATATGCGATAAGAGTATCGATTCTGTATAACAATAGCTCAGTGCAGACAAGAACACCATAGCACATACAATAATTGTATAAAAGTGTATTCATTACAATATTTTCATTGGTCGAATTGCTGCCATGTGACAGTTATTGACTTTGTTGACGTAGTTAACTTAGTTTACGATAGTGAACGATTTTTTTTTTCAATTCCTGCGCGAGGAATCCCAAATTTAACAAATATACTCCTGCCAGCCAATGTTCTTTAACGCACTTTAATTACTATGACAAAATGATACAGGCTCTTATCTTCCACGCACTATTCTGGGTAATATACACTCCAAATGCATAATTAGCCCTCGTGCAATTCTATTTCACCTCAAACATCGACCTCGGTAAACAAAACAAAAAAAGAAAAAAGAAAAATGAAACAGCACCAGCCCTGTGGGCCATACGTTATGCACAATATTGGTCGTGTACTATACATCATCATAGAGCACTTAAGATCGTAATAGCATGGTTTATAAAGATTGTGTGTATACACCACTCTGATGCATCATACAAATGCCTGTTATGCAGATTAGTACAAGAAACATAATTTTACTGAATGAAATTTTACTACATCAGCAAATTCACTCTACTTTGGAATTTCATTGATAAAATGACAAAATGATACGTATATAGGAATGTGCTTTGAATTCTCAGTGCTTTGAATTCTTAAAAAGTATTAAAAGATTAAACATACAAGTGATCACTCATGAGCTTTGATACATACTGTTGATTATTAGGGTTTGATGTGTGCGTGTTGTTGTCATTTTTTGTGTTGTTTGTCTATTTGTTTGTTTGTATGTTTGTTTGTTTATAATGATAATAATAACACAGCGCTTATATAGCGCATATCACTACCGTAGTGTCTCTATGCGCTTTAAGGGAGAGGGATGAAAATAGAAAGAGGAAATGTATTACGTATGTAACATAGATGTTTGTTTGTTTGTTTGTTTTTTTGCAGAAAGTAGTTTAATATGATTTTCGACAAAGGCCATACAATGCAAAGTCTCCTAAAACTGAATTTGATATCTTAATCCTGGAAAGTATATTTTTGTTGCCATATAGGCTTTAAACTGATCAGTGTCTGCATACAGTTCATAGAAAAAATATGTACAAAAGGACTTTTTATCGTCATTATTGATTTAGATTCAAGATGATTACGATTTGTGTCTGCATGGTGGTATGGATAGCTTACAATTTATATACACGAGCAATACAGGATCGGATATGTGCATGCTGTAAAGATGGCCAGGTGATCGAACATGCAAAAGTTATTCTGCCTCACATCCGTCAAACAACTCTGAATGATAGAGTGAAATTTCATTTTTTTAAAATATCATAACGCATCATAGGTTCAGCGTTGATCAACGACAACATGCACGAACGTCACGTATAGAGTATAAATGCACAAAGTTCGATAAACAAGGCCAGCAGTGTATAATGACATATCATGACGTAACGTAACCATTATAAAGGCCTTACATATCCATGGTAACAGAGCTATGTCGTCGTAGCAGAGGCTTTAAGTTCTCTTCATGCCTACAAACAGCACGTTAAAGACTTGGACCGCAGAAAGGAGTCATGGTGATAATTGACGCGCCATTTGTCCTCTGAAAAATGTGTTTAAGGACGATTATGACGTAAGAGGTTGTAATAATAGAATCAGGCTTTTCCAGCCTTGATTATAGGCCTATTTCATTATCGAAGGCATCTATGATACAAAACACGAATATTGCACAGTGCTGAGTGTACAAAACATGAAAAGAGAATTTGACTTAAAGTTTGACTTTATAATAGCAGTCCACGCCCCCTACACGCGTAACATCTCTCTCCAAAAATTGACACGTTTGGACAAAACGTCTGAAGAAAATCATATTAACACAGCATTACTTAGCTCCTTACATTCCTATTACGATAGGACTAAAGAAAGAAGAGGGTCCGTCGAAACTTCAGCAGCTGTTGTGCAATTCTTGTGGTCCGGTGATGAATTGTGTGGAATTAATTTTGATATGCTCTCGACCCCGGCCCACAACCGGAAGCCCTGACACTAGCTAGGGCAGAGAGAGGTTCTTGCTATTCCGGGTCAGCCGCGGGTGGCGCTCTCGTGGCTGTTGCCTTGCTCCGTCCAGCGTGAAACTGTTCTCCTCCTCCTCCAGTCGCCATCCGCTCGTGTGCTTCAGGATGTCCGCCGTCACCAGCTTGGGATCTCCGCCCTCCACCGAGCTGGCGTAAGAATGGGGTCGTCTGCTACGAGAGTCTATAGTAAAATAAAGGATAAAGTTGATCATAAACGTGATACATTCAAATTCATGAAATTCTTCCATCGAGATGTTTTCATTGCAACTAATTGACAAATTGCCCTACATCGACGTAAATACATTGATTTACGCCGATGTAGGGCAATTTGTCAATCAGTTGAAACGTGACTCAGTTTGAAAACTTTACCTCTATTTTCAATATTATAGGAATGAACTTGAGATTCTTTGGAATCTACACATTGATTTTGAATTTGAAAGGGTACTTTATTGATTAATATCCTTTTCAGCCCGCAGGCTGAATTGCGGACATTTTACTGAAATGAGCACGATTACTGTAAAACATGTAAAACACGATAAGACATAAAATATAGTCTCATTCAACATTGGAAACTACCGGAGGCCCGAAAAGATTAAAAAGAAAATACTGGCAAAGTCATGCTTCGTTAAGAATGCGTTGATGTATAGGGGAGAGTTCCGTTGGTTTCGTTTTATTTGATTTTTTTTCATGTCCATGCCAATGCTAAGAAGTAGCTCAAACTGTTTGTTTACTTTTTGCAGTTACCAAAGTGTGAACCTGTAAAAACACGAAAAATGTGAAAGATGCAATCAAACATAAGTCAGAAAATCAGACAATCGAACATTTGTCAGATATCAACCAATCAGCAATTAGTATTGAGAGATTTATGTTTGATTTTCTAACTTAGCCCAAAGTTATGTTTAATCTCAACGTTCATGCAACGTATATAGATTGTTTTCTGAATCTTTGTTTGTTGCTGGGGTCTTCGTTTTTGTTTTTGTTGTTCACTTTTAATTGAGGGCACTTTTTACATGTTTTTTCTTTTCGTTATTCTATAAAATGAAGAACACTGACCGAACACCAACGTTCACTTCATTATATTTTTATCGAGAATAAAAAAACCAACAACAACAACGAAAGAGAATATCAACGCAGCATGATCCATATCCGGACTTATCCTGACCCGTATGCACAAGAACCCACTTGGAATACACACATATTTGAGATTCTGAGCTATAGGAGTAAAGGGGGCAAACCTAACGCATATTATCAAAGTCACACACAAATTGTGTTCATATGCCAAATTTCCGCCGTCAACTAACGTGAGCTGCAGTGACTCACACCCTCGGCCCAGGGAGCATCTCCCACCCCCATTCCCTATACCACCCGTCCCCACTCCTTGTATCAAGCGGGATCAGCGAACTACGAAACAAGAGGAAATTGAGCGCGAAGGGAAAATTCGTTCGTGAGTGAGAGGCTATACAGGAAAGGGATTAAAGGGGTAGTATAGTTTTGGTTGAGATGGGGATTCAGGTTTTAACCGTCTGCGAGATGATTAGAAACCACTTATATTAAGTATTAAAGAACATATAATTCTATGAGGAATTCAAAGTCCACTACTTCATGATGAAATCTGGTTTTGAAATGACTGACATATCCAAAAACAAAGTAAAAGAAAGTGGTCTTTAAGGCGGGACCCACCTTTTGTTAGGACCTCTTTGTTTTGGGATATCTCAGCCATTTCAGAACCAATTTTCATCAAATAAACTTTGTCTTATACGCGGTTTCTAATTATCTCGCAAGCCCCACTCACAAGCTCTGCTTCTTGGGGACTTATATCCATTTGCTTCACAGAGATGCCAAGTTCAAAAAACTTTTATGAGTGAGATTTTTATGACTCGGCGTCTCGGCGCTCGCGCGCATGCGCACGCGAACGAGGAGGGTGTCCCCCTCCCATGGTAGGGAGCTTTTTTAAATTATTAGCTCTTAATGATGCGATCTGGTGCATACTTAAGTGACTGTTTTTTACTATATTTTGAAAGGCAAAAGGGAAATATACCTTCAATTGCAACTATCACTCTAATCCTTTGAGCTACGCTCCTTAATTTTGGCCCAAATTGCAGACTTCACCAGATGCGTGAGAAAAATGGGTGCCATGCGTGAGATCGTGAGACAGACCCTAAATGCTTGAGTCTCACGCAGAATGCGTGAGACTTGGTAGCTCTGGCCTTCATGTTCATTCATTACTGTGACTATGTCTGGTTTTCAATAAATTGAAATAACTTGAAATGAATTGAAATGAATTGAATTGAATTGAATTGAATTAAACCAGAACTATACCATCTCTTCAAGGAGATCAGGTTCATTGTATGGTGGGTGCGTACCGGTTGTATACCCGGGACATCGACTGGGTAAGCTGTAATCTCTCTTCCCCAACTTAGTTCTCTTTAAAGCAGAATGTATATAGCAAAGATATGATTGTAAAATCATTCATGATAGGGTCAGGGAAACACTATTAACAGGCGATAAAACATGTATAAGTCTAGTTAACGGTAGAAAAGAAAAAACTAAAGAGAGAAAAAAAAATGATCATGTGGATTCAAAGAGAGCACGCCTTTTCCTGGTCACGTGACAGTGACGTCACTCTCCAAATACACCTCATTTTCTTCGTGCGTGTTGTGCAACAAGTTTAACACTTACCCACAAAAAAAATCATGTTTTTAACATCTGTTACATTTAAGTCCGAAATATGAGAAATAGTCCGCTTGAAGACATATTCTTGAATATCATTTCAACTTGCTCCATGAAGTCAAGTTTTGTAATTCTAGAGTAAAATTGATATTGAAAAATAAAATCGATTTGAACGCATACATGTACGCCAAGATTAACCAGATCAGGCATTTTAGAAACAATGGTTATTTTTGTAGTATTTTATGGAACGCAATGCCGGATAACCTCATGTTGACACTGAGACTCCCAGTTTTTATTCACAATCGGTATAAACGTGCTACACGTTTCGTTTTGCAGATTTCCCCCAAACCCAGACTCAAACAGGATATCTGGATTTTAGGAGTACTCAGTACATTAACTTCAAAATCATTCTTACAATTATCATCTAAATAATTCTTGCTAGATTTGACACTAGATGTTGTTCACGATTCCTCTCTCCATATGGGCTATCCAGCCATCTTCTCAGATGGAAATGAACAAACAACAAACAAACAACGTTTACACCGGTTTCTGTAGCGAGTGACGACATTTGTGAGTCACGCATACTCTAACCACAAAATGTTATCTGGATAAGTCGTTTTCTGTCTTACAAGAAGTGCATGCAAGCATCATGGATGGTGCAGATGCTGCCGCGGCTGCTCCAGTACTACTACTACTACTGCTACTTCTACTACTGCTACTACTACTACTACTATACTACTATGATATACTTACTACTACTACTACTACTACTACTACTACTGCCGTTGCTGCTACTACTAATACACATGTGCTAAGACTAATATGATTATTACACTTTGTACTAAATTGAACTAACAGTACTATTCTATACTACATATACATTTTACTACTGCCACAAACACTTCTTCTACTACTTCTTATAATGGTAATGATAAAAAAATAATGATAATAATAATAATAATCATCATCATCAGCATCATAATCAAGTATGGTAGTAAGACTCGTAGTGATACAAGTTACAGTAATATTATTATTGTTATTATTGATGTTATGCTGCTGATGATGATGATAATGTACTGTCGATGGTGATGATGACTATGAAAATGAAGTAAATGACCACTGCGAATGTTGCAGAATTGACATAAAGATGTGTAATATTTTCCGTATAACGCTGTTGCACACAAGGTGAAAAAATATAAAAACTAAGCGCATTCGACACATGTTACTTTCGTCAATTGAAACAATGTGATGCATGTGCATGTCTGCAGGGTGTGTGGATGTGTGGGTGTGAGGGTTGGGTGCGGATCAAAGTCACACATAGCAGTAAGGGGAAAGTCATTGAAGTTAGTTACTTGTTTCCTTTTCTTTCTCTCTTTGTTTTCCTTTTCGACTCGGAGCATTGCCCAAGAAGATCTTGACAAAGATAAAGGTCTCGAGAGCCTCTAAGGTGCCTTGGAAGATTTAAAGTTCAACCTCGCTCCAGTGCATGAAGAATATAAGCAAATGCAATGCTTTCAGAGCTTTCTTGGAATCGGACGTAGAATAAAAAATTCTTGATAGTTTTACATTTCTTATATTTGCGTTAAAAATGATATTGGTCGCAACCTCATATGCAGTTATTCAGATCGTCTATCTATAAATAATACTTAGTTTTCATTTATCTATTTATTTGTTTATTTATTTATTTATTTATTTATTTATCTATTTATCATTTATATATTTATTCATTCATTCATTCATCTATCTTTCTATCTATCTATCCATTCAGTATTCTTTACCCAGGGTAGCCCCATCAGTGGTTTACATAACGACTGTAATGGGGGGAGGGGATGCAACAATTTGAACTTTATTTGCAATTGCAATTTTAATCATAATTTTCTGAATTATTTTTCAAGACAAGAGAGAAGCATTACACAAGAGACAGTATCATCATAATGTCAACATGAGAACTTTTTTAACAACCAAATACGACTACTCGAATTCAGCGTATCGACAGTGAAATAATCGTAACCATGATCCAATTCAAGAACTTCAACCAATAAATTCAGATTCTGCGCTGATTTGCTGACGTTTCTTGCAGGGGTCAATTATATGCTGATTTTACAGTAAGTTGTTGTGTGATATCATGGAAATATAACATGCACAGTCTGCGATCCAAGCCACACCTCACTTAATTAGAAGTATAATGAACGTACATATTATGATGGAAAGTATTTTATGACTATAATGAGAGAAATAAAGCAGCTCATGTGTACGTTTCTTCAGTTTCTTGTCCTCTCACAACCCTTCCTCCACCTCCTTCTCCTTCGTCTCCTTCTTTTCCTATATAGGTTCTGTCTTTTGGTTGTTTTTGTTGTTTTTTGTTCAGTCTTTCTTTTCTCCACTTTCTTCTTGCCATTGTTTATAGCTCATTCTGTATATTCAACTTCCTTACGCCATATCGAAAAGTCATATTGGAGTCATTAATATTCTTATCACAAAATATTATTCTCGGCTCATTCCAAATTCCTAACCCGATTTGTGCTTATTTGTATATATACACTACTTCATCTTGCTAAAGAAAAGTAACTTGACAAGATGCTGTAGGTGTCCTTTAAGCCTTTAAGGGTTAGGGATGGTATATATAGTATAAGTGGAGATGAGGATTGGGCTTTTGACTTTTTGTGTAATACCAAGAAATCACTTATGAAATAGTACAGAGCGTACCATTCTAGGAGGAATTCAACGTTTATTAGATGAAAATCGGTTTCGGAATGGCTGAAACATCAAAAAACCAAAGTGAAACAAAGCGATCGTAATAAAGTGTGCATGGTCCCACCTTTTATTAGGATCGATCTGTTTCGGATATCTCAGCCATTTTAAAGTCAATTTTCATCAAATAAACGTTGCATTCATCATGGAATTACATGCTCTTTCATATTATATAAGAGGCTTCTCATTATCTCACCCAAACATGTCAGAAACCTTTGAAAGTTAGGTCTCAACCAAAACTATACGAGCCCTTTAAGGGTTGATGCCGCCTGCGACTTGTGACGGAATCGTGATCATCGGGCCAGCCCCGCCGGGCCAGCCCCGCCGGTGACTCAAGTGATAGCTAACAAACCACAGACAAAAATAAGCACCGGGTGCTTGAATCCAAGAAAGGATACTGTACCTCGCTCGAACGTACATAGCTCCTTTTTGACCGAGTCCTTGTCAAAAGTTATCAGTCACACACAGCGTTTCGCTCCGCTCAGCGAACGTGACAAGTTTCGAGCCAGGTTTTTTTTTTCCTTCCCCCCCCCCCCCCCTTCCCTCTTTCCGTTAATGTTTCATGAGGGTGCGACGCTGACATAGTTTTATTTTGATTTAGTATTTATTGGTTAAAAATAAACGGAATTTAGAGCAAAGAATACAAATCAAGTACAGAATCACAAAATAAAGGAAAAAAAAAGAGCACATAACAAAATGAATACATAAAATGTTACAAATTATATGTGACCAAAATACCTTGTAAGTTAATTATACACTTTCAACTTAAATTTCAAACCTCCATTTTTGAAAATGAGTGGCAAGTTTACCTTTCTTTTCAGAAAATAAGTCTTAAAAGATTCTAAAAATAGGGGTCTTTTTCTGGAATTTCCAGACATAATGTTATTATACAAAATACTTTAAGGATCGAAAAATACGCGAAATATGGGAATCTCAATGTACAGTATACGTTTACTCAATTAGATAAGTGGTCATTTTTCTCATATTTTGGTTTGTGTAATGTACTCGTGTTCAATGGAGGAATATGTTTAACGGATGCTGATATCATGATCGTTATCAGAAGGGGAAACAAGGCGGCAGATCGACAGGCAAGAAGGAGAGGGTGGGATCAACATGTAAGAAGTGATGGTTTGACTTCGAGGATGTAATGATTACAGGCTCCTTTCTTGTCGTGTAGCGGCCAATGAACTGTTTACAGGATTTGGTCAACCGTGTTGCACGTCTGACAAAACAGGGACACGACACAGACAGACAGACAGACAGACACACGCACACACACACACACGCACACACACACAGAGCAACAACAGCGACATTTATCAGAACTACATAGATATCAGGCAATGATGTAATCATCTCACACTTCTACAATTTTTACCTGCAAACCATTCAATTCCACGATTTTTTTTTACATTCAAACAAGTCTTCACTAAAGTTTTCAATTTTAAGTTAAAGAAAGAAAAAGAATAACCATGCATCTTTTTGTAGCATGTTGTCACGATGCTATGACAAGTACTTACTTAGAGGGGAAAGGAACTATATGGTTGAATTATTGTTGAATTATCTACCAATTTGCTTATATTATCATTATCATTATTATATAACGTAAACATACACTGTAGATAAGTTACGTCATGATCTAATCCCCTACCGTAATTTGAATCGATTCCAATATCCTTGTTTGGTGAAAACATGCATGTATTACGTTTATATATGTTTATGTTATGTAAAAATCCCGCATTGAATTTCTTTTTTTTGAACGAGTAAACATGAATTGAATTGAATTGATTTGAATTGAAAGAAACATCGAAACTGTGAAACTCCACAATGAATTAGTCGAACCTTAATCGAACGTGTTCCATTTTGATTTTTTGAATAAATGTTGTCTATATATCAGGGCTCCACACTAACTTTTATTTTTGGTGGCCCAAAGGCAAACATCCGACCTTTTTTGGTGGCCCGATAAGGCCACCAAATTCTTCATTTGTGAAATTTTGGTGGCCCGACGTGCCTTTTTGGTGGCCCCAGGCCACCGGGCCACCGTTAGTGTCGAGCCCTGTCCTGTATATATCAATGTACAGTAAGTATGGTTATGTGCTTTCAGACCACAATGCCGACTTAAACTGTATGTTTTATTTTGTTCTGCTATTTTTCTTCTTTTTTTTTTCTGTTGCCAAGCCCATATGGGTGACTAACTTGCAGCCTGTACCAGTCACACACGTACGGGTGTCGTGTGATGTAATTAGGGAATGCACGTATATTCCCACCCGTCCATGACCCCCCATCCCTCTCCCATCCCCCCTCCCCCGTCATCCCCGTATACAAACCCATAATCATTGATTTCAGGGATGAAGTGGGTTTGTGTGTGTGTGTGTGCGCGCGCGCGTGTACGCGCACTTGATTAAGATGATGCTGTCATCGCCTCACATTAGTGTGCCAAATAATCTTTAAATATATAACTTTACAAAGGATTACCTTATAGTAGTAATATAAATGAATGATTACAATGTGTATCTTTATCTATCTGTCTGTCTAACTATCTACCTATCTATCTATTTATCTATGTATCTATCTATCTATACCTATCTATCTATTTATCTGTCTATCTATATCAATCAATCTATCTATCTGTCTATCAATTTATCTGTCTGTCTATGTATCTATCTATCTGTCTATCTATCTTTCTAATCTATCTATCTATCTATCTATCTATCTATCTACAATGATCTATCTATCTATATCTATCTATCTGTCTGTCTGTCTGTCTATCTATCTATCTATCTATCTACAATGATCTATCTATCTATATCTATCTATCTATCTGTCTGTCTGTCTGTCTATCTATCTATCTATCTATTTATCTATCTATCTGTCTATCTGTCTTTCTAATCTATCTATCTATCTATCATCTACTTGGTATCTAAGGGGTACCACACCTCCTTGGACTGTCACATAAGATATGCATATCATACGTACTGGACGTGGCTGATCCCGAGACGATGCTGAGTGGGCGTGGTCTTCTGGAGGCGTCCCCGCATATCGTGTGTCGGTTTTCGCTCTGTGTGCCTACAGATATCTTTGAGCTGCAAGTAAAAGGAGTAAGAGGACAAAATCATAATCTGGAATGTGGTAAAGACAGTACACCGTCAAACCTGTCTTAGCACCCACCTGTCTATAGCAGCCACCTGCCGTATACCACCACTAAAAACAACTCTTTCCGAGAGAGAAAAAGCATGTTAAAGAACATGTCTATAGCGGCCACCTGTATATAACGGCCACTTTTTATCGTCTCCATTGGGTGACCACTATAGGCAGGTTTGACTGTAGTAATAACTATATTTTATAGGCTTACTGTAATAATCATCACATAATGATAAGGTGTTATTTACCCAGGGTAGCCTCTCCTGTGTTAGCATTAACCCCTACTGCATTACCAGGTAGCCATTTATACACCTGGGTCAAGATGGACATAGTGGGTTAAGTATTCTTTGGTGGCCCCCAACACAAATCTTAAATAAGATATTGCGTCGCTCTACTTCAATCAGCCACTTCGCAGTTCCACTTTGCGCATGAGCAGAAAAACAGTCATTCCTATCCCAACAGGCATGAGAGATAAGCATCTGTGATGTAATGATTATTCATGTAATCCTTACAAATACTGCTTCCCAGCACATCCGACTGACAGCATAATTGGTATGTGGTAATATCAATAGAAAGAGATTGATGATACATTCAATGCAGAATAATGAAATGGATGCTTTATCAATTGTAAATTGACGGATCATTCTGGTCATCTGGTCTACGCAAGTTCATTCTTTGTTTGGACAGGATTGATGAATTCCATAAATTGCTATGTAAAGATTATGCATATCTATATCGCTCTGAAATCGAGTGAAGTGCCCCAAACCGACTATAAGACTGTGACAACCGTGACAGTGATTAATTTTGATGTGCTTAAACAATATTCACAATCAGACTGTTTTCAGATGGTCTCTATACGATTCCTTGATTTAAAGTTTGTTCAGAGATTGTTCAGAGAAGAAGACAATACAATGATGATGACAACGTGTTGTCATATACAGTCTGTAATCGGAATCATTCTATCGCAAGTACATAGGAAATTATTCCTTCCTGCCAAATTCCATGATGTTGTTTTACATTGTGCGGTAGAATCGTTTCCAGACAATCCGGAAGCAAACGGTGTGTGCTGGTGATTCACATCAATGAAAGACAGCACTATTGTTCGGCTTTCTCTCTTGATCTGACTGACGACTTTCTATATTTCCCCACACCTGCAGGAAGTCAATCGAAATCAAAGGAAACCTCTCAATGTATTTGTGAGGACACTGTTCAAACTCTGCACTGACGTCTTTGCAGGAAAACTATTATTTCATCACTCAAAAAATGCATTTGTTTGCTGAAATCAAATTAAAACCAAAGCGTGTCTACCACATAAATGGGAAGCATTTTGTAGAGGTATTGTTCTTATCAAACTGAATGTTGTTTTTCTTCTTCCAGGAATTTTCTCATGATTTATTTCAGTATCTTGGAACGTTAGAGTGACGAGGTGTTGGATATAATCCATCCTGTACACAGAAGGAAGACAGGTAGAAGCGCGCGAGCGAATGGCGTCAGCCCTTACAGCATTTAAGTCTCGTTAAAACCCGCGTCGAAGTGTGCGGTGAAAATCTCAACCAGTAAGAGGCCTTGTCAAAAGGCTACGAACAGGTGTGCGTAGGTGGTCACATCTCAACAGTCTCTTAGTCATGATTCGCCTTTCTTGCGATCCAAATCAACCTCTAAGGACCACATTCTCCAATTCCTATTGACATAATCATGAAAACAGGTTACCAGTGATGGTTACCGAGTTGAGTGCCACTCAAGATGTCTGCTGAAATTTGTATCTGCGAAACTAGTAAGTGACCCCTACAAAAAAAAACAAAAACCACTGATAGCTCAAAACGACGACACCCATTGTGACAGATACCACATCAACCATGCCAACATCTTAACTTTAGTCACTAGTTCATCAGATGAATGAACCATCTACAGACCCCCGGAAGACCCTTAATTGAACGAACCAAAAAGAAGTACAAAAAAAAAAATTATAGGAATACTTGAAATGCTATTTCATTTAGTCACTGAAATTCTAAATCAAGAGACTTTACAACCAACAGGCACTTCAACGACGTCTTGAATAATTGTGTTGACTACTTAATGGCAGAATACTGACTAATGTAGTCACCGACATAGATAAGAAGACAATGCGTCGTTGCGTAACAATGACAAGACGAGTCTAAAAATATCGTCACCTGCGACGGCTATACTTAAAGGAAATTCAAGAGCTAAAACTCTACGCGCTCATCTCCGATTAGCAAACCAGGAGAAAATGTTAACTAAAGTTGCAAAAATGGTATCCTGTTGTCTACGTGGTAGCTGTGACTGACATGAAAGATATCAGAATTAAGGGCCTAAAGGAAGAAGGTCTCTCAACTTTGGTTGAAAGAAAGGGGGAAATTTCTTCCGTTTATAGAACTGAGCATTATTGACTTAAACAATTAATGAAACAATGAAAAATCATAAGCTGCTTTGATTTATTGTGATTTGTTTTTAAGTGGATGAAACGTCACAAGGGGTATCACTGCATTTTTGTATGTCAACAAACTACAGTCTGATGTAAAATGGAAAGAAATACACCACACTTTTGCCTTTACTATATAGCTCATTGATAGGGTTATCATAGAATGATATCGAGGGTCTTTTTTAATTCAAAAAAATATTAGATTTTAAAACATGAAAAGTTATATCGAGAAAATGCTGATAATGCTTATGACGAAAAGGCGTTAGTTACACTAAAATCACTACATTACAAACATAAAACTATAGATGAACCTTTTTTTTTTTATTCAGCATCATTTGGTCAGGGTTCACCACTTTGAAACATTTTTTTCCAACATTTTTGGATGGCGTTTTTGAGGGCACTGTAACTTCTTTTCAAACTTTATTATACGACTAGACAAGACAAGATATGTGTAATGCATGCTCCTTTTCAATTTTGTCTGAATTTTATTATCGTTGCTGTTTGTTTTTAAAGTCAATCCAGACGGTCTTAACATGGATTACAATGGATTCTATTTGAGGATGCGTAGGTTCTCCTCAAGAAAGTAAAAAAAAAAGTGTGTAGACGTTTCTTTGAAATAGATATTCTCGCCTAATTCAGTCATGTATCGTTTGACATCGATCGTGATTTGTGCTGATACCCTGTCAGCCTGTTGTCTGAGGAATATCTATCACGACATGAAAATATAAAATGTCTTCCATTACTACGAAAGTCATAATTCTTCGAAATTAGTGTCGGCTTACTGCCGGCCCCAGGGATCACTTAACGTATAATATCCTGAGTAAGGAGAAGAACGGAATTCAATCAAGAAAAAAAAATTAAAGACCAAAAATAAAAACCAAACATTGGTCCACTTTAAGAGCAACCCGGAAATTAACCAAGGATTCAAGGGGATATGGGTGAGGAAGTAGATTATTCTCCAGTGAGTGAAGGCAATTAATTACTACATAGGTGCAATAGGATGGACTTAAGATGCATGAACTCATCTCGTGCGCTATAGACGAAGTGGAGGGAGAGTCAGAAGGGATGCGCATTTCACTGGCACAAACGTAAAATACTCGTTATTTCCTGTAAACGAGGGTCCTCTGAAAAAAAAAATATCGGAAGGACATGTTTCATGATTTATGAATGTGGTAAACCAATGGGATAGAAGATATGCTTCCTTTTATCAAAGCAGAAACGTACATTTCCTTTATACTTTCATCGGAATGTTTTATTACTTGCTCAATGTTCTTTCAAACTTACTTTCTTGTTGAAATAATCACTATCACTATCAGGTGACTGTACTGCAACTACTACTACTATTTGTGCTTTCGTCCTAAATAGCCACGACTGAAATTGTATCTACGTAGATATTCATTGCCGATGTGATCACAACGGTATATTGTTTTGTTTATGTCTTTAGTCAATAAGGCAAGTATGATAACGATTATTATTAATGTTATATATGATTTTGACATTGTAATCATAATCAAAATAAGCATATACGGTGTGAGTACCTTGAGGACGCCTTGATCATAAGGACCACCTTATCTGACTGGGCCTTGATGATTGAGGCGACCTTCTCGGCGTGGTGCCCGTGGACGTCTCGCCCGTTGACTTCGACAATCTCGTCACCTGGAAATAAGAGGAGAAAATTGAAATCGATTATCCAATCCCAGGTATAATGAAAACATCTGAGTGTATAACAAAGGCCTAGGGAAATATGCGGAGTCATCCCACGAGCTTAACACTCACGAGTCATACAGCCCACGAGGTCGACATTGACCAAAAAAAAAAAAAAAGGTCCATAAGTCATACAGCCCAGAGTCAAACAACCCTCCAGGGCAACTGTATAGGCAAATGAGGCCCATGAGCTCCACACTAAGCACACAAGACCGACACTGTGTATTTCGGTCTCGTGGGCCTTTTTTTTTTTTACCGCGAGTCGAGCTCGTGGGTCTTTTCTGCCTTGTGTCGAACTCAGGGGCCTTATTTGCCTAGTGTCGAGCTGGTGGACCTTATAGCTCGTGGCCTATTCTATTTGGTGTCGAGTTCATGGGCATCGTTCACTTAATGTCTAGCTCGTGGGCCGTATGACCAGCTGGCTGTGTAACCCGTGGGATGTATGACTCTTGGGTTGCATAACTCGTGAGCTGTATGACCCGTTGGTGTTGAGATCGCTATGTGCACCGAAATATACAAGCATATGATTCAAACTTCATATCATCACAAACAGTGCATTTTGATTCCAATGCTCTGTTTTTGCTATTGATTGTTTGTTTTAATACAGTTCGTTAATGCGAATATGAAAAAAAGTGTGTACTAACCAACCTTCGGAATTACAAACCTTCTCGATTTCGGATCAACAAACCTTCGGAATATTAATTAAAAAAAAACTTTTTATAATTACTATTTTCGGATCAAAATCCCCAGGATAACGAATCATACTTCGGAATAACTACCTTTCGGAACAACAAACCTTATTTCGTATTAGGATTAGCGAACTTTCGGAATAACGAACCTTTTGAATAATGAACTGTCACGCAGAGAACGAGCATGCGGTACAGATTACTCTATAAGGGTTACTCACCAACTTTGAGTGTGCCTTTCTTCGCCGCAGGCCCGTCCGAGAATATCCGAGCCACCAAGATACATTCGCCTTCATTTTTGATCGTTATTCCGATGCCTGTAGAAAAATGTAGAAAGGAGTACCATAAACCATAATTATTCTTCTGCCTCCGACGACTTGAAGAAACCTTCAAACCATGCCATTTGGAGAATTCGAAAAATACGGAAAAGAAACACACATTGCTTCTTGAAGGTATATGGTTTAAACATTTATCAGTCTGATACTCTCGTCTCGAAGGACTTTATCATCATCTCACAAAAAGAAAAAATGCAATGCGTGAACTATATATGCTTTGCAAAACCATGGAGCAGCAACACATGGTAAAACTAATGATGATATTATCATGACTATACTTAGCTTTTCATGTTGATGGTTTTGTTATTGTTTCTTTGTGTTTCAATCATGAAAACTATCAGCTCGCAATTATTTCATGTCATGGCACCAAGACAAAACTAACATGTGCACTTACATAATTATAAATGGGACACTGGTCAGCCATTCATTTTACATTTTTCATAGAAGATAACAGTTCTTGCTCCTCTTTCTGATTGTACTCATAATCATGTTGTGTTTATAACAATGTGATTGCGTATGATTTTGATGGAGATGAAAAGAAATAGATTGATTCAAATTAAATTGAAAGCTTTTGTAATTCTCTCCCTGTTCTTATACAGATATGATGAATATAAGAAGTTCCATGTAACCTTTCTTCACTGTAAGATATGCAGTAAAAATTAATGATGAAAAGATGATGATGATGTTTGCAGCAACTCTGTGAGTTATCAACAACATTTCACAGTTTAGAGCCATGTGTGCAAAAGGTGTATAGATATTGAATGATTTCACTCAGTAGCTTCTAGCCTTCATAATAATGCTATTAACTATATGGCCTTCCATCTGGTGCTTTCTCGTGCGAATTACCAAAAATTCTGCATTCCGATTGCATGACAGAAGAAACCACTGTTTGTCCTCAAAATATCTTTGGCTTCCAAAAAGTTTTGTTTTGAACCATCATAATAAGAAAAAAAAAAACATATTTGCCCTTGTTCTTCATAAGAAAGAAAATAACAGGTCGGAAAATGAAGAAAAAAATCATAGTGTGAAAAAATGCGTAATGAAACAGAAAACGAAATCGTTACCATGAGGATTTGAGAGAAGATTTTAAAAAAAGTAGAAATAGTCTAAGTAATTGGTAAATGATACACATCATTATTCAGGCAACATTGTATCTTACATGACTATCATTAGCTAGCTGATTGAATTACAGCACTGTATAGCGTCGCCTGCAAAGCATTTCTAATTTGTTCTCTCCTTGATACTCCACTGGTTTTCTTCTTCTTCTTCTTCTTCTTCTTCCTTTGAAGAGTCAAATCTGTTTCTTTTTTTTGGTCATTCTCTTTTCATGAACACGATGCACTGTATCATTCTGTATGGTGAAAATTGATCCTTTAGTTATGAACGTCACATTTTTACACTTTTTCATATTTCACCTTTTTTTCAGTGGAAATCAAATCAATTATATCAAGATCAGAATGACATCACCGAAACATGGCTAAGACCGCTATTTCTGTGGTTCCTATATATGGGAAACGTTGATTCCGCAGACAATTTTCATATGTATGACTTTCATATTGTCTGACTATAAAGAAGCGCTTCCGGAGGCTGAATAAGCTAATACGATCAATCAACGTCTCTGTTTCAAGATTGCTTGCAGCGGTGTATAATTCGATCGTTTCCTTTTCAATTTTGTCAGTTTCAACGGGTCAAAATGCAGTAATAAGGGTACTTCATTTGCAAATTTCTTCTGGAAGGTTTGAAAGTTTAACAGCGTAAGTTATCAGCCGGGGAAAAGGCGAACATATAAAACAAACTAAAGAACTAACCGGAAAGCAAACAAATAAATATAAAAAATAAACATACAAACAAACAGATAATCAGTAAGTTTTCTATTTTCCCACATTTAAGAAAAATGAGCGTCATATGAAAATGAAGCTGTATTAAAGATAATCACATACACCACACCACAGTGTCTGGCATGCTAAAATGTTTGTCTCCAGAGCGTGTTTCCATCAGGGATATCAGTAACACACTGATATAATGTGTGTTGCCCCCCAAACCAAGTCAACGTCCTGAAACATTAACCCACGCACCCACATTGATATTCTTAGGAGCACGTCCCCTCCTCTCTGGCCGTCCCCCTCCTTTTCATGTCCCCCTCCCCCCATCTTCCTTTTCTCCCCCCCCCCCCCCATCCCTCGGTGTTTCTCACGTTTCCCCTCTCTCGACAAGTTTACACTTTAGTTTGTTTTATCAGCATAACATTCATGTTCATCCTGTCCTCAGCTGGTCTTTTTTACCGCGTGTGGTATCTCCGATTAGCCTGCACGCCTATGGCAAGACACTTACGTTCTTGTTGCTCTGTTGTTGTTACCTCTCAAAAGTTTTCATTCCTCAAATCGGTTCACACTGCTCACTGTTTTTTTTAATCGTTTTCTTTTTCCCCTCACCTCTTGTCCAAGTTTTAAGTGAAGCAAGTCATCTTTAGCAGAAGAGTACTGACTTTCGGTAGCTATAATGATTAATATTTTGATCTCACAAGCATAACAAGGGCAGAGTATAGGGTCCAATATTTACACGCAATTCAAGATATGTACGGATTGGCTATATATACATTGTTATATTTCCACAAACAAGGAACAATATGAATATTATTAATTCTACATTGTAAACGTCGTAAATAATGCTGATCATGGAAGGGAAATAGACTAATTCTTGTTTTTCATTTCAAACTATTAATTTTTGGGGTGTCATATACACAAGATATTTCATGTACCATTGCATGCTAGAAAAAGTAAGTGAGATTGCACATTATACCATTATTATCTGAAATTATGATTAAGTTATCCCAGGTATATTTTTAACGCTTGAGCAATTATTCAAAGTGATGGATGCTATAAATGTCGAAAGAATTTGTAGGCTATATGCACGGCTGATATGAGAAATGCATTCAAGAAGTTCGAGAAAAACGTAAAGTGCTTTTTTTGACCATCAAACAGCCAAAGAGAGAGAGAGAAAAAAAAATGAAGCCGGAGATAAATCGAGAAGTTGTATTCCAGCGTCTGATATAGGACAGCAACAACAACAAAGCAACGAGAAAAGATCAGGAGGATTTAGGAACGGAGCGAAAAAAAAAAGATACACCCACATCACTACACAGCAAGAGCCAAAGAACATGACCCACATCTAATATAATGATTATGCGCCCGACTACTTCATCATTACCACAAAGCTATGAGACATTCTCCGCAAGGACAGTAAGATGCGTGCTAATCCATCTAACCCTGAGGAAAGATCTCCAGTCCTGATTTCCCCCCCAAACCTTTCTACCCTTTCTCTCAGAAAATTTTGGGGAATGAAATCCAAGGAAGCTGCCCCCGATTTTCGGCAGATGAATAGAGACACGCAAAATCAATCAAAGCCTGTTATCGTAGTAATGATGATAAATGGAACATTGCAAGCAATGAACATTAATCAACGAAAGACGACTTCATTTTAGCTTTTCGACAAAAAAAAAAGAGAAAAAGATGGAAGATGCATAATGTGTGATAACGGAACCTCCTGCCCTTGAGAGGAGTAAAGTTACATGTTGTAAGATGCATGTCGTGTGTATAACAGCACCTATATATTAGCAAGATTCTAGCATCAATAGGTGTGTAGCGTGATATAGTAATGATAATAAGAATAATGATAATGATATCAATAATAATGATGATTGTTATTATTATGTTATTATTGTTGCCATCATTGTTATTATCTAGCCATTTTCATTATTATCATTATTTTATTATTATTTATTATTATTATTATTATTTATTATTATCATTATTATTATTATCATTATAAATATTATTATCATCGTCATCATCATCATCAGTATCATCATCATTATTACAATTATCAAAATTATCATTGTCACCATCATCATCTTTATTCTAAACAGTATTACCCAAATACTTATCATTACTTTTATCATCACCATCACCTGCTCATTCTCTTCCTCGTCCTTTCCCGAATTTTCCCCCTTGAAAGAAATGACGTATAAAACGTTCTTAAGCTCCTTACCTTAACAGTACAGACCGGCGTCGAATGCGCCGAGACTTTTGGCTAAGGGCCCCTGATCATTGCGCGATAAAACGACAGTTTGTCCTTGAGATAAGAATTGTGTTAAGGGTATAATATCTAGGGAATGTCTAGACAAGAGATGTGTTTCTTCCGAAACGAAATGCAGTAAACGGCAGAGAACGGGGAGGGGATAGGGGAAAAGAACGACAGGATATCATTGGAATGAATATAGGTTTATTCAAGTTATAAGGTCACGATGAGTTGTTACTTTTGATTGATGTTTTCAGGATGCGAAAGAGAAACGTAGTATTTATGAATTGTACATAATTGGCTTGAAAAAGAAAGTTGAAGAAGAGAGGGTGAATAGTTCAGCTTTTTATACATTCTTTTCTTGATGATGACAATGATCATGACATTAGCGAGCTTTAGATCTGCAACGCGAACGCTAAGACGACGCGTCGCGACGCCTCCTCCCGGGTTGGGCAGTGGAAACACTTGTCTATTGCATGATTGAACAGAACACTTTTTTCCCCTTTTTTTTGCATAGTAGCGTCGTCTTTAGCGTTCGCGTCGCGAACCTAATGTCGACCGACAACGAGACGATCTTATAGTGCTAATAATGATGATGATAATGATAGTATAATGATCATTATAGGATTTATGGTGCGGAAAACCCCCATGGAGTGAAGTCTTCGGAATTGAAGAAAGTGCTTCGACTCACGGACTCTAAAAAAAGCGATATCAGACTCTTGGAAGATTCAAAGTTAGGCCTTTTTCGACTCACACTACATTTTCATATTTTTTCCACGCCGTAAATACATGTATGATTATATCAATGGTGAGTATCAGCAGGTGTTTGGACATGTTTCTGTTTGTATGCTGCCGTCAATTTGATATGAACTTTGTGAGTAAATCTTAAACATTTCCCATCGAGTCATATACTGACTGGACGTTACATGGAAATGCGCTGCGCAAATGTACCGCATAACAAGAGCCAACGCATAATCATGCGTTAATCTGTTTGGATGTGAGTGTGTACTCAGTACGTCGTATGTGTCATCATCGCGGATCATTCAATTACAGTACTGTTTTGCTAGCCAATTTTAAAGGACCATACTAGTATGTAATGGAAATACATACTATATAGTGCTGATTTATGATACTCTAATCAAGTTTACACAATGTTTTTTTTTCAATCTTATTAGTGATTTAGTATTCATTGACAGATGATATCATCAGCAGAGTTTTGTAGGCGGATCTAAGTATTCTGAAGAAAAATAGTACAAAAATATTAAAAAATACATGACATGTGTTTAGAATCTGTACATTTGGTCCAACAGTAATTTGATAATCAGGGTATCATTAAGCAACACAAGTCAGCAGCATGCGTTTGCTTTGCAGATAGCATAGCTGTCCATAACTAAAACTAGCCATCAGACCTCATAATCCACGTACATCTTCAGTCATCTCAACTTTGTTGCTGGCTATTCTCACCATAAAATCTTAGAATTTTACACCTGCAGATACCAAAGAAAATACCGAATACATCCCACTGGTTACGCTTCTGTTTTATGGCTTATACACTAACACCATTCATTTAACATGAACACAGATGAACACATAAACTCCATTGGCTTCCAGACGGGTTTGATCAGTCACATCTGGGCAAAAGAGACAGGCACACTCGCAGACAAAAATGAGAACCCATTTTTTTTTTAATAGTTAAAGGATGTAGCGATCGATGTGTAGTGTGACGCAAGTTTGCATCATGCAATATACCGGAAGACGCAGCCACTTTGAGTTACGCGATTGATTTCCCATATACTGCATGCAAATTTTAAAGGACTGGATATGTCCTTCGAATCGGTCGATATTCGACTCTGCAACTTCCATCCAGTCGACATTCTCCTCTTGTTGTTGTTGTTGTTGTTGTTGTTGTTGTTTTGTTTTTTTTTTTGTATATGAAGGCATGAGGACAACTGAGACTCTTTGGCGCCAAATGTGACGATTCTTGGTTCCTGATCTGGGACTTTTTGACGCCGATTAAGACGATTTTAGGCTCATTGGACTCATGCGGAGTTTATTGTTTACCATTGTTGACGACGACACTTATATCAATAACATTTACAGTTACTGTAACAATCATAGAGTAAGTGGCTAAACATTTTCTGTTTACGATGTCAGTTATAACAACAGGAAGACCAACAATAATCACGCCTGATTGCTGATACTGAGATGAAGAAGCGAGTTGTCATTGATTATGTTACGATACAATACATTATCAAGCGTGTATAATGAATGTCTTAAGACGCTATGATTTCATCTATGTAGGTTTACTGCATAGACTTTCAGGGTGTCAACACTGCTCTTCCAGATAACCCCGATAATCGAATTCCTTTTCTCATTTACACTGTGATTAAAGGGATGGTATAATTTCGGTCGAGATAGAGCTTCAGGTTTTCAACGTTTTTTTTATGATAATTTTTTTGAGATAATAAGAAACCTCTTATGAAATATGTAAGAGCATATAATTCTAAGAGGAATTCAAAGTTTGTTTGATGGATATTGGTTTTGGAATGGCTGAGATATTCAAAACAAAGCTGTGCTAATAAAAGGAGGGACCCATGCACCTTTCAATAGGATCCAATAGAATCACTTTGTTTCACGCTACTTTTGGATATCTCAGCCATTTCAAAAACAATTTTCATCGAATAAACTTTGCATTTCTCTAAGAATGGTTTGCCCCTTGATATTTCATGGAGTGGTTTCTAATATCTCGCACAAAGTTAAAGCCTGAATCCCATCTCAACCAAAACTATATCATCCCTTTAAGAGGGCCATTCTGAGCAAGAGCATCTCGTCGTAGACTGGACGCACCATGAAGAATATTGGTAAACGCGTTTCACATGCACTATGGAAATACTGGAATATTTCAAAACAAGTGACCACGTGACCGATTGCTTTAAAATCCCTTCAGAGGTATCGATCGAGGCAATGAGGATAGGGTACCTGAGGACCCGGGACAATGTATCGGTGCTACCAGGGAACTCGTCGATAAGGGACCTCGAGCCAGGGACCTCACGGCCACTGACGACTGAGAGTTCGTCGTCTGCCCGATGACTTTACAACGAACTCCTGATCTTCCATTTTCATTTAGAGTCAAGAGTCTTATCCGTCGTAACTCAGTTATTTTCCCGCGTCAGTTAGCTTACTCATGATGAGACTTGCAGCAAAACAGCCTTAATAGAGCAGCAGTTGTTACGTGGAAAGGTTGTGAATCAACCTTGATTAATTGAGGCTGATTCACAACCTTTGCACCCACAACGACCTCAGCGCGCGTGGCCTGTAATAACGAGCCAGACTCTCTGGTCCTCCGTGGCGTTCTACACGGGAGCACGTCGTCCCATCGAACAGGCGCGTCTCAGCTTTCTCACACGTGCTTGGGGACGTACCAGACCTGGGGGAAGTTGTGATTAGGGACTTGTCCGACATCATTTCCATGTGACTGTTAGTTGACGAGCCGTTAGGTCTCCGAGATAATGAAGTCTATCAGTTAATGACAGGTCCATTGTCCGCGTAACTGCGCCCCAAATTTTGGCCGCACTTGTCACCGCGTGACAGCAGCATCTTTCCTCACCGTCCCTCCTCGGTGGGAAGTGGCCTAAGAAGGTCTCTCATCGGACGTGTTAACATTTTTCAAAAGTCAATGTCAAAATAACTATTTTGACAATGATACTGGAGTATACAACATATAGGGCATTCTACTACTGCTGCTTCTGCTACTACTGCTGCTGCTAGCTGCTAATATTCTCATTCAATAGCAGTATTAGCAGCTACATATCACTGCTTTCCGATCTATTTCACTATCAAACTGCTATTATCAGCTGATTAGCATCACTAATTACGAGCTCGATATTGATAATAATCAATCAGTTGCAAGTGCCAGGATGTCAAAGTGAAGGTCTCAATGTATAGATCACTGATAAGTAAGACCACGAATCAGTCAATCGATATAATGAAATTATACATAAGTGAATAAATAGACGGGATGACAAAGGAATGGATGTATTCAGTCTATCAATTAATTCATTTATTCTGACGAATTCAGTTCGAGAGGGACAACGAATATACCACATCAGGCTGTGGTAGCGAAGATGAATCATGAAGGTAAGGTTAATATTATTTTTGTCACATATCCGTCAGCGCTAGACGATTTAAATCTCTTTGTGTGACGGCCACCACGCCCTCCTTATTGATTTATTCACGGGTCAAGGAATCCCCAATCTGCCAAAGTAATCCGTTAGAAAAGAAGTGGGTTAGGCGAGAGGTTTGAGCTGGTCGGGTTGAACCGTTGGTGGCGCGTTGGCGACATGGCGATGACAAATGGATTCTCGATCCCATGTCGTATACGGTCGACACATGCACCTGCTAGCGTGCAACTTCGTCACATTGCACTCTTGTGCGCCAATTCCAATCGGAGGAAAGAAACAAAGGCTATCCACCACCCCAATTAATTTCATATATCAGGTATTTTTTGATAGGCTATAATAACTCTGACAGGTACCACAACACTCGAGCACCCCAAGACGAGACATCGGGTCGACGAAACCGATCACAGAAACAAACAAATCCTAATCATGTGTGTACTCAGGTTCGCTCACCGACTATGATTCAAACTTTTCTGAATTTGGTTACGTGCTTTTTACGTTCCAGCTCTCAGTATATTGGTCATTTTCCTACCAAGTCTTCTACAATTATCCCATGATACTGTTAAACCGGAAAACAGATGGCGTGATACCATCAACACGTCCTGTCGTCTGCTCGGCTTCGTGCCCAATATGCTGTAAACTCTAGGCAAAGGTACATCCAACGACAGAGACTAAAGGAGAGGGGGTCCAAGTTATGAAGTCAACTAGCTGCCGCGCTTTCTTGGCGAAGCAAACTTTGTGAAACCTGCAATAATTTCGTGCATGAACCACGTTTGTAGATCATCTTCCAAGGGGCGATTACGCAACCAGCTTCCTCCATCTCCCACGGCAAAGCCGATAAAACTCTTGGTTAATAGTTTGACCGACTAATAATTCTGACATAAGTGTTAGATGTTCGGCAAAACGTCGTATCTGTGCAGCCTTCCAGTAAAAAAAAAAAATATATAAAATATTCAGCAACATAGACGGATATTGTGTTGCTCTCAACCAGCAAAGACTTCCCAGAGATTTCACGTCCATCCTTATTGAATGAGTGCATTCTTAGTTCTTAAGGAAACTTTGAAAACTTAAAATGTTTGCACCGTCATATTGACCCTGTATGATAACAAGTTCGAAGAATCACTGCGTAACAGACTCTAAAGCCAACATTCATACCATAAACACAGAAACTTTAAACCGTAGGCCTAATCTAGATGATAGAAGATTTCACCTCAAAAGAACTTGCCAAAGATGGGATTCCCCTGACGTAATGAACCTAATATCAGACCTACCCTTTGGAAAGTTTCATGTTGGCAAGTCATCACATGAAGGCATAGCAAGAAAACAACCATGCGCTGAAAACGAAATCTTACCGTCTCCGTACTCCGGATCTTTGTTAAATGAGCGCCTCCTCATCGTTTTCCGTCTGAACTTGTTTGCCACGACAGACGATCGCGACTTCAGCTCCTTCACGAAATCCCGCCGATTCTTTCGCGCCAAGACGGCCATCTGAATCTGCGTCAGCCACTCGCGGTGGTTCAGTCCCACGCGTAGGTCCAGAGTGCCGTCTTTGGTAACCATGGTAAAGTGGATGTGTCTCTTGCCCTTGGCGATGTTTGCTATGGCGGTGACATCGTCCAAGGGCATGCGATACAGGATGTTCCTCACTTTCTCTTGAGACGCTTTCTTCTTGGAGTGCCAACGGAAGATGGTGAGGTTTTCTGGCGTGAGGACGCAGAACTTGGGTCTCCAGGGATAGAAGAGACTGGAGGACTCCTTGTCTATGGTACCTTCCTTCAGCACAGTGTCCTTCTCGGCACTTTCCAGGTTAACGCCCGGGAATAAAGCGGCGGTGACGCTGCTGCTGCTGGTCCGAGAAACTGGCCTTTTCTTGCTCATTTTGTCTATAAAGTGTTTCACTCCTTAAATAGTATTCAGCACGGACAGAAATATGAAGGCTTACTTCTGTTAGATTAACCCAGCTCCTGTAGAACTCATATTTTGGGTTAACTTGCTTGTAATTACATCGTAAATAAAGATTTAAGTTAATCAGCTTCTTCCTGGTAAAGATTAAATCACGTGTAGGACGCTAGCGCTGTTCAGGTAAACAAGAAGAGCACACAGTGTAATATCCAATATCATTCCAGTGCAGCTAGCTGTACACGGCCGAGACAGGACCGATGTGAGATCCTGAAGTGTGGGTCTACAACTTCTCTCTCTATTGCAGTGTGTTTCCGTAATGGCGCTCGCGTTTTCTTTCCTTGCGTCTATTATTAACCCGTGATTCGCAGAAAGTTTTTGCGCGGGTTCCGCGCGTCCCGTATTCGTTTGTGTACAGAAAGTCACACAGAGAAGTAACGTAACCCCCTCCTACCTTAATTCCTCTCCCGCGGCCTCTGATTTCCCCCCTACTTTACTGAGTACAAGACGTCACTTCCTCAAAAAGAGTGCGGTTAAGAGCTTGGCGCGGCTTCTGCACAATTTTACAGGGGAAGGTCCTTAACTCGAGAAGGCGAAGGCGGGAAGAGGGTATTTCTGTGGGATTGAAGTAAGCCAAAACTAGCGTGTGTGGCAAAGAGGTCGAAGCGCAAGTATCAGCCGTGTTAATTCGTGCCTGTCCTCAAAGATTATGAGGAAAAGGGTTAGAATTTAGAGTGGAGGACGCTGAACGTAGCAATGACCTTGTTTTGTGTGATGTTGTACATCTTTGTCCTGCCAATGATAAAAGGGCCTAAGATTAGAATATGTGAGAAGGATCTTAAAATGTATAGTTACCGTACCTCGAAATGCTGGGTAAACCACCCATAACAGACATTACCATTTCCATTTTTTCATTCATTCATTTCATTTTATTTCTTCAACTCTTTCATGACACAAAAATTCGATAAATAAAATTACAACAGCCATGGTGTAGAGAACAATATGCATCGTGTATTAGCAATGCAAAATAAAGAAGCGAAATATACCAAAACAAACTAGAAGACATACATAAAAATCTACATAGATATGTCAATTTTTTTCAAGCAAATTACATCAAACAACAAATTTATCAATCATGACATAGTTTGAAGAATTACTGTTTTCTCTTGTAATTATAAATTGATAACTAGAACTGTTCACAGTAATTAAAAAAAAAGATCAAAAACAAAACAAAGTGTCCTGACGAGATGAATTCGTTGGCCTACCTCCTGAAAGTGCAGACAATATGAAAAGTTTAATCGTAAGATTAAAAAAAAATCGTATCATATCGTTTCAAAACTCATGCACAGATGCGAAGTCATTAACCGAACTTGTACCAATGCAATATCAATAGAGTAAGCGCTAAATATACATAGAGCACCTGTTTGACATTCAGGCGTTGCGTTTGATACTGGAAAACGATTTCAAAGGACCACTGATTTCTGTTTGACGAGATTTTGAAAGAAAGGACATAATAATTGATGAGGCCACCTAACTTCGTGATAATTTGGTAGGGAGGTCATAGAGATATTTACTAATTTAGTACATGGTATCTACATTTATCTCCACATTACAGGCCTTGTTGTTCCGAAATTAAGACAGTGTAGTAAAAAATTCCAAATGCGTTCTAAAAGACAACAGCATATGCGCGCGCGCGCACACACACACACACACACACACATACAAAGAAGCCAATCTACCTAAAATAAAACAAAACCAAAAGGTTTTCCAAAAAAAAAAGAAAGGAAACCTCAAGTTAGATTCGTCCATCCGCCAGTACCGCAGCAGTCACGGCCAGAGGGTTGGGAGACAACCAACAAAGAAGTGGTCTGGCGTAACTTTGTACCTCGATCAATTATGTCTACCGCGCCATATTGAAGTTCCCCCCCCCCCCCCGCCCTATTGCACAATATGAGAGTGCAAAAATAATGTCTAAACGCTGCGAAGAGTATATTCATCTATTTCTCTCTCTTTATTATGGACATATTATATGTGCGAGAAATGATATACCCTCCATCCCTCTCTTTCTAAATGATTATATATATATATATATATATATATATATATATATATATGTGTGTGTGTGTGTGTATATGTATATGATTATATGTACATGAATATTATAAAAATAATCATATATAATGAAATTATACGTATATGTAATTATATATATATATATATATATATATATGTATGTATGCTATATAAATGCTTTTCAAGTATACCTTGTTATTTTTTCATTACTTCACACTGTTTCGAATTTAAAGTATTTCATCTAATTTTCAGAGTACCGAACTCTTCTTCATTATTGGATCTACGAATCTATTCCTTTTCAGATAGTTGAACCTGCTGAATAAAGAATCTTCGGTATATCAATTGTAACCATTTTAGTACTGTATTGTAAAAACACGCCAGTTACGATATCCAAAGGGAAATGCTTCTTACTAGGTAAATCATTGTCCTAAACCAGGGTTTGATGCAGACCAACTCGTCTACAACCTTAATCGAGTTTATCGAGTCGAAAATTGAGTTTCCTTATTTAAGCAATGACGTCATTCTTTCCCCCCTGTACAAACGGTGTTTCCCCTACTGCGTACCACAGCATACAGGGTGCGTAGCGGATGCGTATAGGAGCTTGCCCCTTCAACCCTTAGAGAACCACTGTGATATCACTAAATTATTTGCACAATGAAAATTCAAACATGTTGGAAACAGGAGAGTTATCCCTTTTTTTTTCGACATGTTTGTTAAAAATGTAGATAAGCAGTTGCGGTCTTACATATTTCATTTGTGCCGAGGGCAGACAAATTGAAGAGAACTCTCTCTCCGTATCTTCACCCCTCTGCTTTGATAATCTCTTGCTTTCATTTGATATGCCTTGTCCGCCTTGGACAATAAGCCAGTTCGTAATTAGCTCATGTACACATTGGTACAAATGATCGACCTTTCTCTGTTTTTTTTTCAGTTGGTTAAGCACTTCTCTCTTTTTCAAAGCGGCATAATGCATAAGCTTGCCCGACGTAACAATTTATGGAATTCATGTTCAAACAAAGAATGAACTTGCGTTGAGACAAGGTGATCAGAATACTACATCAGTTGACAATTTAGCTGGCATCCATTTCATTGTTTTGTATTGAATGCAATTACAGCCCATTTCCTTTTATACTGCGAAATACCATTCTTGCTGTCAGGTGGATATGCTGGCAAGCGCGATTTAGATAAGAATACATGAATAATCATCACATCGTAGATGCTTATCTCAGTGAATTTACAAATCAGAATGCCTGTTGGTACAAATGACCTTTTTCTGCTCATGCGCAAAGTGGAATTACGAACTGGTCTATTAACATAGTAATGTCGGAATTTCGGACCTTGGGTATTTATTCCAAGTTCATCTTGGCGCTGCCTGCAGCCAGGGTGAGTCTGCATGGTGGTGGTGTCGCTGCCCGGAAAGTAGTAGATTACAGGTTCTATTCCCCTTTGTTCCTTTTTTGCGACATGTTTATTAAAGCGTAGATCAGCAGTTATGCAGTCTTACAAATTTCATTTTGAATAGGTGGAGACAAATTGAAGACAACTCATAACCCATACTTTGATATTGTAGCTGAACTTCATCGAGGATGGGGTAATTTTGTTAATCGTAATTTCTACAATCAAAGTTGTAGAACATCTTCACGACGACTCGAGCTGTGGGATTAACCCGTTGAGGACGGTTTGATTTTGCTACAATACGCATTTTCCATAGACGTTTGCCCGAGTATACTCGGTACTCGTCCTCAACGTCGTCAAGATATAATTACATTTACACATTACAGCAATTAACACGCGTTACTTATCACTTTATCCAGATTTTCGTGTGAAGAGCGTGGGCTTTGAAACTTTTTCTTTTTTAGATCTATCGTATTTATGTACACGAAATAACCTTCTCCTTTTTTTTGGGGGGGGGGGGGGTCCTCTTCACTGCGATGTCTCGTAAGAGGAATTCTGTCGGTTCGAGTGCTGGTAACTTGGGGATACAAGTTGGATACGAGTTGGAAACATTCAAACAAATCGATACAATAAACAAATAACACAAGCAAACAAATCAAGAAATATCAGTGTAATCTATTTTTTTTTTCAATCACGCAGCTGGAGAGGAAACTCTTCTCTTTCGGTCAAATTCAAATTTCGTCTGAATTCAGCGCCGGGATTTACCGCCTGAACAAATGACGCTTATCGGTATATATAGGGTGACAATTCACTTAAAAAACTATCCAATATCTTGAGATCAAGCATGAAACAATTAAAAAAGGTGGTTCCTGAAGTGAATGAAGGGGCGGATCCAGGAATTCAGTAAAGGGGAGGCGCCTTTACAAGATTAAAGGGGGCGCACGCACCCTCCCCCACTTTTTCCTTTTATTTCTTTTGTTTTAAATAAAGATAAAGATAGGGCGCGCGCCCGGTGCCCCCCCCCCCCCCCGATCCGCCCAGGAATGGGTCTCCGTGCATGTATAGTGCCATGAAATCACTGCAAAGTCATGTCGCCACGAGAAGTTGTGAACAGCGCCTCCTAATTCCATCAATCAAAGCAGAGGGAGAGACATCTGGCTTTGTTGTGTAGTGTGGTATACAAAAGGAGAGGAATAATCAGCAGTCATTCCTGGTGGCACCTACAAGTTTCAAATACAATCGTCCGGTACCACACATAATTGCGAGGGTGTAATAATGTCTTTTTTGTTGTTGTTCTTTACAACAACTTGGCCTTTTTAACAATATTAACTCCCGATTGCCTGCAACAGTGTAGAGCATCCAGCTAAAGCATTATCTATTCCTATTGATACAGTGGGAGATATGTTATTTAGTGGGAGATATATCTATTTAGGTGATATAATACTCTTACCCATCTCCACAAGGGATTTTGGCCATGTCCTGGAGCACACATCGGTTCGCACTTTTACATGGTGCAAAAGACGCACAATTTGTATTCGACTAACCGTCGTTTGAACACAGGATTTAAGATGGCCTGCTTCTTGTGCCACGCCCGGTGATCAGTCTCTGGCAACAGTCCCTTTCCCATAATAAAACTTTGCCTGCAAACCTAGATGAAGAAACTGTACATTTACATTATAGGTGGGTTTATAAAGACGGCTGTTGAGGAGAATACACGGTATCCTGAAGGCAAAGACATATAGAAAAGAAAAACACACATATAACACTCTTTAGTTGGGAAAGAACTTCTCGAAAAATATTCTTTCTAATGCTATATATACAAGCACCATACTCTTCTCTCTTATCTATCTATCTATCTATCTATCTATCTATCTATCTATCTTTTTCATTTCATTTCATTTATTTCATTTCCAATAATATTTTCATACACAAAATAACACAACATCAATACAATGTAGTAACAAAGAAAAATACGTGACGTTAACAATACTACGCATTACAAAAGCAAATGAAAATTGAATTAAAACTAAAGTTGCAGGAAATGGAGGAGACATGCTAAAAAGCTAAGCTTGTATTTTGCAGTCTCCTCGTGGACAAAAAGACTAAAAAATAAAAATATTCAGCTAGACATAATTATAAAAAGTGCACAACAAATACCGACCTATACAAACAAACAAACAAACAGACGGACAAACAAACACAAGCAACCTCTCTTGTAAAGAGAAAGATAGAGAAAGAAAAACAAAACAGTGAAGGAAAAAGAGGAAAAGAGGAAATTATTTTGAAAGAAGAAACAGAAAGAGACAAGAGGACAGGAAAAAGGCGAGAAAGGAGAAGAGACGAAGGGTCTATACCAGCACACGCGAGGCACATGGTGCGATGGATCACCGAGATGTATGTACATAATGTAGGAAAGGAATAGATAAAAGAAAATAATGAGCATAACGAATAAAAAAGAAAGCCCAAAATTAAGGCTAATCAAAATATAACTCATTCAACTATATAAGAATTTATGAACAACTTCTTCAGTTTAAATGTGAATGTGTTTAAACTTAAAACTTGTTTCATACTATTATCGAGAGAGTTCCAAAATTTGGGGCCAGTAAAAGAAAATATAGATTTAGCAAACATAGTCCTAGTTAATGGCAAATGAAATGAGTGGGATTGCCGGGTAGGATAAAGATGAACATATCTATTTTTAGTGAACATGGACTCAAACACAAATGGGAGAGAATTGTTATTAAGTTTGTACATAAATTGTCCTAGGTGTAAAAAATACAAATCCTTTACCTTTAAAATTTTGTTTTCATGAAATAACACATCAGTATGACTTCTCCACGATCCATTGCAAATAATACGATAATTCATACTTTCCCTTTATCTCTCTGGCTTTAATGTACTCGCGGTTTGACATTGATGGGTGTAAGTTGCCATAATATTTTTTATTCATAAACTGAACTGACACGCATGTTCCGCTGCAAACATTATCCTCTTGTGTTAATGAAGCATAACATAACAGACCTGTCAGACTTCTGGAATCATTGAAAGCATGGTAGTGTAGGATAACTATAAATGTAAACCGTTTTATAATACCATGGACAAAACAGAGAAAGACGGATACGATATCAGGTACAACTCGAGAGGAAAGGGAGTCAATAGATGGCGCCCTATCCATAGTGAAGAGATTTATCTGCCTTTGATCGCCGGCATTCGTCCTGGAATATTGCGGTATTCTATCATATTACACGACCCATATTACAACGTTGAGATACCATGTTGGTAACACCATTAATAGAACTGGTATACTTTGTGCATAAATTCAACCGTATAAAACCTCCTAAATATAATATAATTCATTGCCTTATAATGCTCATAAACAAGGAACATATTATTTTCTGGAAATGGTAAAAAGAAAAAGCTGAATTATACACAAATTCATGAATTTCTTCCGTCGAGATGTTTTCATTGCAACTGATTGACAAATTGCCCTACATCGACGTAAATGAGCACTGAATTGATCAGTGTTTTCAGTAGTAGCCATGATAAAAGAAATCATGGGCGTACACACTCGAGCAAGATTCTAATCTCCGGACAGGCGTCATCTTTACTAGACCACCGAGCTTCCGCCCGATAGCAAGTGTTGGCTCTATCCTTCATTATAGCATGCAGCGGGTACTGGGTAATTATTCAAATTCATGAAATTCTTCCGTCGTGATGTTTTAATTGCAACTGACTGACAAAGTGTCCTACATCGACGTTATTTACGTCGATGTAGGGCAATTTGTCAATCAGTTGCAACTGAATTATAAAGTTGACAAACACAATTAATGTAGTAACAAGCATCTGAAAGAAACAAGCATCTGAAAGAAATTCAGAAACAGAATCAAATTAAATCAAATCTGTATTCAGATTGAAGATGTGTGAACCGAAATTGAACTTAGATCACGAAAAAGTGATTAAAGAGAAATTTATATATATCTTCAGTATGTACGTACTTGTTTTTCGCGTATGAGCATGGAGCTAATGAATAGACTATTAGCTCTATGTTGTGGGTTTGTGTGTGTGTGTGTGTGTGTGTGTGTGTGTGTGTGTGTGTGTGTGTGTGTGTGTGTGTGTGTGTGTGTGTGTGTGTTTCTGAAATGATTGACAGACATTATGATTTTTTTTCTATGTTCTCAGGCTCTATTCGAACACACACTAAACGCCTAATCCATAGCGTCAAACTAATTAACAGTCGGTTCTCTTCACTGACCGAAGGTGACTGGGATATGGAAAATCGAAAGCTTTGCGCTGAATAGACCCCGGAAGCTCAATCCCTCGATGTCCTCGCGTTTGTCAAGACTGACGTCGTCTTATCATAGAGCTACTATAAGTAGTTCCATGGTCCATTGGTATAGTGGTGACATTCATTTTGAGCTCTCTCGTGGAGACATTGTATTGTATATCTAATAATAATGTTTTATTTGTTTAAGATCTATTATGGTCTGATTTTAAGTCAGTATTGTCTGGGGCAAATTATTTTTTTAAGGGTCTCATTTTTTTCTCTCTTTTTTCTGTTATTTTTAAAAACAACAAAAACAACAACAACAACTAATGCTATAGTAAGTCTTATTGATTCAAAACGCACACACACACACACACACACACACAAATCTGTTTAGATCTTGTTGAAAGTGAATGTATGACGACTTGGAGGTCTTTGCCTATGCTATTAACATCATTATTACTTCTGGGGCATGTTGTCTGATTGGTTGATTCCGCGGTAATTAGAAATGTCAATATTACAGTTTAATATTTACACAGAAGTCAAATGGCAGATATTACGTCGGTATCATAAGGAACTAGTTCTCTCGGTCTGACATATTCAAATAATCTCGTTCGGTCCTTGAATCCAAATAAAGGCGGCAGGGCTAATTTCCTAAAGTGTCATAAAATCAAACCCCTATTTAAAAAACGATAAGACATTTATTTTGTTTCCAGGAGAAAATGAAGGTCTACCAGTTTAACTAACACACCTCTAAGCTCGTCAATATGTCCGGTGCTGCAGATAATATGATGTTAATTTAGGACCACCTTGGTGTTATCTTCGCATTTCGCGGATAGGTCACGTGGTACAGGCGAGGAAGCGTGGTCTCAAATGCACTATAACACTTTGCTCCCGCGATCGCTTGTTATGTTTAACCATAGCTTTAGCCGCATGTGTGGGATGGATCAAAATTTAGCGGATAAAGCTCTTCGCTAGCGCCTTTACTGAACTCTCTCCCGCCAGAAAAAAGTGTTTTAACATTCACTATAGTTTCTTTAGAAATGATTGAAGCTGACGCTAGTCGATAGATCGACATTTCTTTTGACGAGGATAAATCGAATGACTTGGTTTCATACAGCACATCCGAGAATTGGGCATCTTTGATGTTGTAAGTATTGTAACCATAGTGACCTTTCATCGCATTAGCTAAAAGTGTTTGGTGTAATACATTGATGCATTAACATTGATTTGCAATTATATTGCTCTGGGTACTTGAAGAAATCACGTGTCCCATAGCATGGTATTTTTGTTTAAGCTGGAGTAGCCTCTTCCATGTAGCCAGACGCCATACCAGCACCTTATTATCATTTTCGTTATAATCATCATTGGTATTGCTTTAATTCGATATCAATAACATCAATAACGATTTTGTATATTTACTGTTCTCCATGACGGCTCTGTCACTATCTTTCTCATTATTGTTACACCATGAGTTACCGGGTACCTATAATGCACGTGGGGAAAGTCGTTTGGAATCACGGATCTCTGGTCTTGACGTTTAGGGTTTTATCCACTTCACCACACCACTGTCGTCACTTTTTGTTTTATTTTCATTTAGAGACGACAATCGCAGAATGAGAAAGAATACGAACAACCATCAGGTGGAAAGTAGAAACATATAGCAATCGGCAAACAAGGATTCATTTCGGGTTTTGAAGAGTGAGCAATTGGTCCGGGGTGTTATTGCTGCTGAATAATTGAGTATCTGAATATAAGAACGACGCAAGTCCATGTAAGACCATTTCGAGTAAACTTAAAAAAACTTCATATCTTTTTTATTTGTCCAATAATATTCTATTTAACTCTGACGGGAAGGCAACATTGTATATACAAATTAGAACGTATATCATTATGACAATTAACATTACATTAATTGTGGAGAGGCCATTTTGTGTGATGGACCTGGGTCGTTCTTTGAATCATATGGACTTGGGTCGTTCTCTGATTCATATACATGATATTCTGCTACAGAGATGAGAGAAGGATGAGAGAGGGCGCTATAATATGAATGTAAGAATGACCCAAGTCCTTCATTCTTACATTAATATAATATTTAACTCATTCATTTCTGGCACTTCCGGGGGTAATTTGGATTTATCATTTATACACAAGATGAGTCCATGCATAAGCTACAATTTCCCATGTCAAACTGAATTTGGCCAAAAAATTGGACTTGGGTCGTTCTTATATTCAGGTCTTCAATTATCTAAAGTAGATTTTATTTCATTTCATTTATTTGCTTTCATATCCAAATGATACAAAATAACTGCAAAGTAGTATAATCGATTTGTACAACAAGGTGAAATGTCATGAAGCAAATATACAAATGCAAACAAATTCAATTGATAAACAGGAAAAGCCACAGGGGCCTGTGTAGCATAAAACCAACAGTGCATTATGCCATATACACGATAAAGGACATTGCACGTCATGCTCCTCTTATAGTTTCCTAAAGGTGTATGCTAATTACATCATGATAATAAAATTGTAATACTGGTAAGTTAATATTCAATGATGATCATGACCTGTGCATCATTGCACGTGGTACCTGGATATCTTCGATCTGGGGTTGCCTTATAATGTGCTCCTTTTGTGATAAAATGGCGTATTATGAAAATAGTTCATACAATATTGCATTTTTTTTTCTTTGTGATTACGTGGATACTGTTGCTTTATCGTCATACTTAACTTTAAGGAACTGATACAAAACTCACCACTTCATTGAGTGATGTTCCACAGTGCTCGGAAAACTACTACCAATGTACTCGTGTGAAATTGTTTCAGAACATTTATAACGATATACGCTTGCATACTGACAAATGTGTAGATTTTCCTTTATTAGGGATAACATACGTACTACACCCTTTGGAACGTTCCCATGCATGATTTACTTGTATAATTAGGATACGGAACTTATTTACGTCCTTCAATATCGTGAGAATTCCTCCTCTTAAGTCCAACTGAACGCTTTTCTCATGGAGCTGGGAAACACTGAGAAGATAAAACATACGATATCAGTAACTGGCATTGACCTCAAGCCTGAATGCACATTATTCGCTGCTCCCGCGAAAGTGCATATAATGTGTGGCACTTGTGTGCCCACTGTATGCCGCATGTTTATGGGATGAACATCTAGTGGCGAAATTCGCAGGAGATCGAATCTTTCCAAGATACCCGCTGGCGTCAAGCATATCCTGTCTAAGTCAATCAGCCATAACACATGTTTAAAGGTTGAAGATGTATGTATTTGGCAGCGTTAAATGACACAGAAATTAAGTGTTTTGTTGGTTTGATTGCTGTTGTTGTTGTTTTTTTTATTTTTTGCATCACGCTAAACCATCCATCAGTTGGGACTCATTTTCGCTTGAGAAGGCATAAAGCATCTGTACGGACCGTGAACAGGTCAAACTGTTGATGAAGATATTTGGCATGTCAAACGTTATCTGAAGTTTGGTGATACTTTCGGGAGCTTTTCGAGGTCGGTTGCTGGTAATTTCGAGAGTCTCGATATGATAATAAAATTGTTACATATACATGTAGTTTTACAAACAGGCTCATCAACGTCATAACAGGCTTGGCACGGTAGAACTTGTAACACTGTACCCCTATAATAGACTGTCGAGATCGAAGGAATATTTGAAAGAGTGGGCAAAGAGGATTTCATAGGTTTCACAGTTTTTTTCTTGATTCAAGAGTCCACAGGTGAAATAAAACTACGTTAATACACACTTTTTTTAAACTGTAGAGTCAAAAATATAGAGTAAATGACAAAACAGTACTTGTCACCTTTCAAATTTAGGCTTCGGATTGTCGGGAATCAATACGGTTGACATACTGAAGGTAAAGATTATTCGAAGAATAAATTCACGTCTGCATTTTCAACAAAATTGCTTCTAGTGGAAGGGTAGTTGAGTAGGTAGTGGAAGTAGTTGAGATATCATCAAGCAAGAACAATGATTCTTATATCCATTTTTTGGTTTAAGATGAAAACGAAACATAACTGATAAGCAATAACACCATCGCCCACCTAGTTTGCAAAATATTATTTTAGACATACATCCCTGATTCGTGACTGCAAAATTACCTGCTTCTGTCATTATTTTGATGTCAAGGTGTATAAATGGCACTGCATCATTAATTTTTGTTAATATCATGCTATCATTCGTCCTTATATCATTCTTTGAAAATCAGCTTGAACGTGCTGGAATAGCATTATATTTCATAATGAATCCAGTCACGGAATGATATATTCATCAACCGTTTAAAACCTTTACATCCAGCTATCCGTGACGTATGACGTGGACTGGTATCATGGGAAATCACGGAAGTATCTTTTACATTTTCCTCATCGCGGCGTCTGCATTTCTCAAGCCTCGATTATGTACATCAGGTACGTTCCGTCAGGGTTTACATTACTGTTCTCACCACATTTTTTTTTTTGAATATGCAACAGATGTATATATATATACATTATATATATATATATATATATATATACATATTTACATCTACATGTATATCAAAATATGAATGTACGTATATATATGTATAATAAATATTGTATATAAAGTGTATATATATATGTATATTCGTGTGTATGTGTGTTTGCCTTAGTGTTTATGTGTTGTTGTTTTTAATGTATTTTCATGTCACTTGACTAAATGGCTACTATATGGAAATAAATAATACAATAAATAGGAATACTTTCTCCAAGGTAAACATGCCATAATACGTATATGTCATGTATTACCTATATATATATATATATATATATATATATATTACATATATATGGACGAGACCAGAAATAAGACGTATATGAGTTGGTGAGGCCCTGAGTGAATAAAGATGAAGGAAGACTGGAACCAATCCTTGTCTCTGTAATATACACTTCCCTGAAAACTATATTTCACACAATGTTCATTGTCCGTACTTCTCCTCAGGTGAGCCCGCCTCACAGACGGTTCTGATGGCAAATCAGAGTGTGCAAGTTTGTACTGACAGCCTCTGCAGAACCTCTGGATGCCGAAAGGTCGAAGGCAACCCAATCCCTTGCCACTGCGACTACGCCTGCTACTTCTTCAACGACTGCTGCGCAGACTACTTCGAGGAATGCACTTCCGCGGATAGCTCCGCATTCAGCGGGGAGCCTGAGGAGGACATTCGCTTTCGTCAGTCGGTGGAAGGACTATCACGTGATCAGCTGTCGTGCGTACATCTCAGAGAAACCAGAAGAGCGTATTTGATGGTTGTGTCGTGTCCCTCAGGATGGACCGACGAAAATGTCAGGTCTAAGTGTGACGTCGCAAAGTCTCAGGTAATCCCTGACGTTGGCGCCATTCCAGTTATGTCTTTTCAGTCGATCACGTACAGAAATGTATATTGCGCAATATGTAATGGTGTCGAATTGGGCGAAGAGCTACAACCGTGGACTCTACAATTATCCTGTCCCCCAACGTACGCAACAGCACTTGAGCAGGATGATAGGCTTGTTAGAAAGTTGTTGGTATCTGGGGTGTGCAAATTGGAAATCGCTCCACCCGCAAATGCGTCATCTTCGGTCGTCCGCGCGTGCACGGATGTCAACTACATCGACACGTGTCCCCGAGATGCGCAGAAGGTCCTTGTGGAAAAATGTAACCTTTTCAGTGCAGTCTTCAAACATAACTCGAAGGTGTACTACAGGAACCCGTATTGCAAGCTGTGCAACGCAGACGTCCGAAACCAAGTCTGGACGCAGGTCGAGCAAGACAACACTGTTGATAGAATCTGTTCACTGCCGGAGGAGTCAACTACCGGAGGAGGAGAGGGAGAAGAAGGAGGAGGAGGAGGAGGAGGAGGACTTACTCCCATATCTGTGCTTGTTGATTTTACTGGCAATAGTGGTGTATCAATTTCCTACTCACGGAGCAGAGTGGTTGAAACAGCTATTTCTTGCCAACTCGGAGAAGTGTACAACTTTTTGCTGGATACTTGTGTGGCCGTTACGTGCGCGCCTGGTTACACCCTGCAAGACGAGCACTGCACCAGAGATGCCCTACCAAGAAATCTTACTTGTGGATACAACAATAGTGACCTTGAGGTGATGTTGGAGACAAAAGTGGCAACAAGTCTTGCTCCATCTTGTGTGGATGGTGAAACATTTGCAAACGTGGCATCATGTGTTTTGTCAACGCTGTCTCTTTCCCATGAATATTTCAGTCCTATCGCAACACTTCCCACTTACCATGGCAATTATTCACATACAAATACAACAGATTGCAACGTCGAAGCTGAACAGGATTTTGTGGTTATGAAATTTCGCGTTTACTCTGACCTATTTAGCTATGCTCAACTGGAAGATACTGTGGATAACGCGATCAGAACTAAAGGTATACATGCCCAGTGCCCGATTAAGGAAATAGTGATGTATCAGAAGTGTGATGCCGTTCAAGGCTTGCAGCTCTGTCCTACCGTCATGGCGAGGATTTCCAACGTAACCTTTCAGGAAATCAATGGCACATCATTTGCTAAGGCTGAATCGACGGGCATATTGTATCACCCTTATGAAACGTTGTTAACAGCAGAATACAGGTGGATGGGCACGCGTAGGGGATACTCCAAGGAGCTTTCTGTAAGGGTTTGCGACAAAGGATCATTCCTCTTGTGCCCCACGATCTCTCGAAATGCAAGTTCCTTCAAGCTTCTTAATGGGACATCAGGGTTTCTCCTAGACACGATAAATGATGTAGTTCTAGGTCCACACGAGTACATGGTGACTGCGCTTGGGAACGTGCAGATTTGCGTTCCAGATGAATTCGAGCAAAACGTAACAATCAATCGGACCGTTGTCGAAACGGTGTACCGGTACGACCACGCCCAAGTGATCCTTAGCTACGTAGGCGTCTGTATCTCGATGGTGGCGCTTTCTTTTACTTTTCTGACTTATAGCGCCTTCCCTGCCCTTCGCCAGTGTGTCAGCAACAAGTTGATAATGGCGTTCTGCGTCGTGCTCTTCGCGGCTCAACTCCTGCAATTGCTCAATGGCTTCGGGACAGTTAACCGAGACGTCTGTATGGGCGTTGCCATTTTGGGACACTTTCTTTGGCTTCTCGTATTTTCGCTAACGAGTGCTCTTGCGATTGAATTAAACAAGACATTTGGGGATCGAGACACCTTTGCACTGTCGGCTGAGAGCTCTAAAGTCTTTCTTTGGTACTTAGCTTTTGCAGTAGCTTTTCCTTGTGCTGTTGTTGTCACCTGTATCTCGATGCATTTTACCATTGGGGAAGAATTGAACTTTTCCTATGGGAGCGATAGGCTGTGTTGGGTCGTCGATAATAAAGCAAATCTGATAGCATTTGGATGCCCTTTAGGTGGGTGCCTTCTCTTAAATGCGTTGTTGTTCTTGCACACTGTGCGGGGAATAAGATACGCCGCTCGAATGAGGAGCAGACTGTTACAACAGACCAGCAGCCTCCAGGAGAAGGGAAACGAGCTAAGGATATACTTAAAGGTAATTTTTAAAAAGGATGGTATAGTATTATGTTGAGGTGAGAATTCACCTTTGAACTCTCTGCGAGATACTTAGAAAACGCTTGATGAAAGTGTGTTAAAAAGCATACAATTCTAAAGGGGAATTGAAAGTTTATTTGATGAAAATCGGTTTTGAAATGGCTGAGATGTCAAAAAAACCCCACCCCAAAGTAGAAAACAAAAGCGATCCGAATAAAAAGGTGGGTCCAACCTTTTAATTGGATTGCTTTGTTTTGGGCATCTCAGTCATTTCAAAACCAATTTCATCAAATAAACTTTGAATTCTCCTCAGAAGTAGCTTTATGCTTCATATTTCATAACAGGTTTGTCATTATATATATATATATATATATATATATATATATATATATATAAATCATTGTCAGCATCATCAAAAAAGCTTGGAAACCTCAAATCCCATCTCAACCGAAACTGTACCATCCCTTTGATTTGAAACGTGTTGAAATCTGTAAAACAAATGATATGACAAGATAAAATTGCTTCTCGGTAGTGATAACCGGAACTATTATGAATGATGCAATACATGTTAACTTTTCAGTTTGTTTTCTATTATTATTAAATTATATTAATTAACACTAGGATAACGGTAACATTAGAACAAAACAAAAAAAATTATCTCACAAAGTAATTTCTGTAATGTACGTATCTATTGTAATTTATGTAAAGTTCCTTTTCTTTTAATTTCGCATTTTGTCCCATTTTTCTGTTTTCCAGATCTCGACGTTGCTTGGGTTCACGTGGCTCTTTGGCTTTGTTGCAGCGTATGCTCGCGTTGGCGCCCTTTGGTACGTGTTCATTGTCTTAAACTCCCTCCAGGGACTCTACATATTCCTTGCTTTCACTGCCAATAGGACAGTCCTCGACTTGTGGGTGGCCAAGATGCAAGGCAAGAAAGTTGGCAGAACGTCGCTTCGAGGACGCACCTATTCGGACAGGAAGTCGACGACGATGACGATGATGAGCGGAACGACGTCCAATCCGTCCGAACAGCGAATATCGTACATTCACTCAACTGAACACGATTCCAGGATGTCGACGTTCATTGAGCCGTGCGCAATTGAAGGAAACGGAATCTGAAGCGCTATGTGAAAATTTGTACTACCAAGGGCGGATCCAGGAATTCCGCAAAAGGGGCGCAAAGCAGTTTATTTAACTCTTACGCGTTTAATCAGCTGACAAGCAAAACACACACACACACACACACACACACACATACACACAAGACTCAAGCGCAATAGATCAGCTGCAAGGATGGTATCTTAAAAAGATAAAGAACAAAAATTAAAGGGAGAGCAGTCCCCCCCCCCCCCCCCATGGCCACCCCCGGATCCGCCACTGACTACGATGTATCAGTAGATATGAGCGTGATTATTTTCTCCCCCACTGCATGTCAAGGGATCTGCCACTTTCCAGTCATTGAAATATGTTTGTCATAGAAGTTATTCAATTCTGTGAAGAAAAAGAAAAGCATGGCTTATTAGCCTATACTTTGATTATGACAATCTTCTTATTAACAATAGTTGTCTATAAGATGTGTGATTTTTATTTGACCTTTTCTTAATATTTTGTTTATCGGACTAAACGCCTTCGCACATCAATCACGGTAACGGCAACTGTCCGGTTTTTTTCATATGACTATAAATTATTTTCACCATGGTTCTTTTAAATCATGACACAATTAAATGAGGACAGTTACACATTTACTCGCAAGTAGTAGCAACGAACTGAAGAATTCTTTGAATGTACAGTGTATTTGTGTTAAAACTTTGGTGTTGGATGCGTACGTGTTTAGAGATACCTGTATTAGTCGTGTCTGACTTGAACAATAAATATAACTGGGAGAAAACAGAAGAACTGTGAGAAATCTAAATCACTTCCGTGCCTTAACCGTAACTTTTTTTTTTCATTGAAGAGGAAGATATTCTGTCATCTTTCAAGGAGACAAGATATTGACACGTGCGTGTTTGTGTGCTTATGGTCTGACAGATATTATGCATAGGTAATCGTGATTTTTGTATGAATTAAGATTTATGTAAAATGATGTGTTTTAACACTTGCCAGTGATTGGTCACAATGTGATCACGTGACTAGTACGATGAGGATTGAAATCGTTATATTGCGAGCAATGACGACACGTGCAGGTTACGTACAATTCCAGAATTTAAATGGCTGCCGACAGGACTAGAATGAAGTGATTTGTAATAGATCATATACGATTAATATTGCCTTTTTATATCGTTGTGATAAAACTATCAAATTGAGAATCTCTTGGACGATAATTATATTTTCCCCTATAATAGAGACAATATTTTTCCTCAGCGCTGCGTGTTTGGGGAAAAATAACTTAAGCGGGGTCAAGTGTATACCTCACCTCTAATAAGGAAATATCTTATATAATATCGCTTCGCTTTCATCTGATCCGGTTTTGCTATTGTGCGCAAATTGCTTTTCCCCCATACGTATGTTGGTACAATGTATTTTCTAAGTAGGCCTAAACAGAAATTGCTTGTTAAACCCCAAACAACACCTATGTACTATTACACTCTATGGAGTAGTGCCGTGATTTTCACTGTTCAACTGAAGTCATTTTGCAGTCGTGCAACAGGCTCATCTGCTGTCCTAATATAACTACATATCAGCCTACGTTTTAATGTCAAATATAGATGAGCTTATATCACTCACAGGATGTTATTTCTTCCGTTCGACTTGATATCACTTGTTTAAACATAAACACACACACACACACACACACACACACACACACACACACCATCACACACACACACACACACACACACACACACACAATACACACGCAAACACATCCACAAATATACACATAAACGAGAAGACGAAATACGTATACACACGTTCAAACTCACACATACAGTGCCATATACCCACAAGAAGTTCCTTCCGCGAGGTTTTTTTTGTGTGTGTGTGTGTGTGTGTCTCCACATCCCCACCATGTTGTAACAGTAAATTCTTGTGAACATCCTTCAGAAATTAATCAGTTATCATAGTTATTCTCTTTTTAGGTACAATCAAACCAGGCCATTCGTGAATCATCCCCCCCCTACTTGCACCCTTTTCCCTTCTTTTATGTGTAAATCCTAGAGAACATTTTTTGACTGTTTGGTCATAAGAAATGGGCTATCATCTCATCAAGCATTACATGTGTTCATTGTGACGGCCCTTACAGCACTTAACATTTGTAAAATTGAAATTTTCTTAGAAAACTTAATTTTAACAAAAATTCCTATATTACTGTATTTTCGTTTGTGTATTGTATTTCTGAAAAAAAAAATGAAAATAAAAAAGAGAAAAATACATTGAAATTGAAATTGAAATTAAAAATGAAACGGATCGATATCCTTCAACGCAAACAACATACAAACATAATGAATTGCGTTTCAACTTTGAAGTCATGGAATAATTTTACCAAATAAATCATCTTGTTTCTTACTAATATGGCAAATCAATTTTGCTGCAACTTGTTGAATTCATTTAAAGGGATGGTACAGTTCGGTTGAGATACGACCTAAGGTTTCAAACGTTTTTCCAATGATATTTTTTAAATAATGAGAGAAGCTCTTGTATAAAATATGAGAAAGCATATAATTCTTAGAGTGATTCAAAGTTTATTTGATGAAAATTGGTTTTGAAATGGCTGAGATATCCAAAAAACAAAAACAAAGAGGTCCTGATAAAAGGTACTTTGTTCTACTTTGCTTTGAGATAACTCATCCATATTAGAACCGATGTTCATCAGAAAAAAATATTTTAACTCCTCTTGTAGACGTGTACACTCTTTAATATTTCGTAAATGGTTTCTAATCATCTCGCAAAAAAAAAAAGGTTAAAATCTGAATCCCCTATATCTCAACCAAAACTATGCAATCCTTTTATCGTTGGTCTCTTAAAATGTAGGCCATATTGCCAACTTCAGGATCAATTATAGATTTTGCGATTTAGAGTCTTTTGGTTATTCTGCAACCTGTGAACACGAGTGATTTCCCAGAATAATGCTGAAATGGAAAATACACACTGTACTTATCTTTTTCAATTCCGCATCAAAGGTTCCAAGTATGAAAAACACGAATCATGATGAAAGAAAAAGATACAGCGCCCACCACAGGCATGTGGTTTTTTGGACATAGAGTTTGATGGATAAGCGCACAGGATTACGAAATGAGTTATTACAAGTTCTGGATAATCCATCTTGTCTGAAACGAAAACAATATTTCGTGGACTATTTATCCAAATATCTTAAGCCAAAACAACAAAAAAGGAATAAATTCTTTTCCATAGGTAATAGTAGGCCTACAATCGAGTGTGTACCGTCCATGTACTATAAGATGGAAAATTTGACACTTTTAACAGCACCTTAAAGAATCTTCTACCTTCAACAGCTGCAAAAAGCATGCCGATTAAAGTCAGGAACTTACCATGGTTTATCAGTTTCCGATTGCAAATAATAGAGTAATCTAGTTTCCTGTCCTTTTCGATTCAACACGTGTTCAAGGGCATGTTTTGTTTTGGTTTGCCATCCATGTCATCCGCCCTGTCGTTCTACAGTGATTGTTGTCAGATTTAAGTTTTCTTTCCCCGAATCAATAATGTAAAAAAATGAGAAAAAAAAAAACCCCGAAAGAGTGTGCCAAAAGGTACGCTCGATGTCTCTGCATAATCACTGCTCAATATAGCCACATCCTGTTACGATATTTGGCTGCCCTTCCAAGACAGGCCGTATGTCATCCCTTCTTCAGTGTCTAATTAGATGTTTACGTGTAATGCGATGTTCAAAACATTTGTAATTTGTAACAGCCAAGGCCCAGCCACATAAAATTCTGAGTCTTTAAAGGCAAGCAGAGACCTGGAAATTTTAATAAATGCTGAGTTCTTAATCTATAGTGTGATTGAAAACGCCGTTGCTTGTTTTTACATTCGAATTAATTTCATATTTCCGACCGGCTTATGCTGTCATTTACATTTTTCAAAGGAATACCTGTGAGGGAATTGACAAAAACTGGTTGCATCTGATCATTAATAATTATGAAGAATATGAAATCTGCAAGTTTTTTCACACTTAAGACCGCTTTGCTCATATTTGTTTTATTATGTACCATCTAGATCAAGCGGTATCAAACTGTCCGATGGAAGGCCTACACAGTCCATCTAGAAAAAGTAGGCCATGTTCATGTTTAGATCCTAATGAAAAAAAACACAAGATAGCAAAAGCTTAAAAAAATAAATGTTTAAACTAAGTAAGCGGGTCTTATCGATGTTTAACTTAGCTCTGAGTCATGAATCAAAGATATCTAGGCTTTTTGTTTGGTCTCGACCAATTAAATTCAAGCCGTCGACACAAACAAGTCATGCCCGCAAGTTTCGGAGCAGTATCCACACTTATATTTCCTTGTCCATGCATCGGGCGTATTCCATTGCAAATTTGATCTTCGCACTTGTGTAGACATCGGAACCAGTCTGATGGCCGGAAATGAACACTCAGTTCTTCTTCTTCTTCTTCCTAAATGCCGTCTTCAGTCCGAAGGTTGGCGAACATGGACTTCCATTCTGTTCTGTTCATGGCCGCCTTACTACATGCGGCCGCTCTCTTTCCTGTCCACTCCTTTATGTTGTTACACCACAAACTGCGCTGGCGTTCCTCTGCATCTCCTGCCTTCTATAATCCCTTCCAGTACACTTTTGTTGGATGTTCTGATGTCTTTTAACATGGCCAAAATATTTGAGTTTTCTTGATTTAATGTCTTTCATCAAGGTTTTTGTGACATTCAGATGACCTAGAACATACTGATTTGTTTTCCTGTCTGACCATGATATGCGGCCCAGGTGTCTGAATATCCACATCTCAAATGCAGCCAGCCTTTTCATATCATCCACGTACAATGTCCATGTTTCACAACAGTACAAGAGAGTTGAATGCACGTAACATTTTACTAGTCTGAGCTTGGTTGCAGTAGATATCTTCCTTGCTGTTAACACTTTACTCATTTGGGTAAACTTAGTTTTAGCCATTCAAATTCTTCTCCGAATTTCTCCACCATTCTTCCCATCTTCATAAACATTTTATCCTAAATATGTGAATTCACTGACTTGTGCCAGGAGATAGTTGCTGATAGAGAACACTCAGTTACTTAGTACTCATATCATAATCAAACTCGGAGATTTAACACAGAGCAGTGATGTCATCATTGCCCAGTCTTGTTTTCGTCGTATCGTGACATGTATATAGGCTATCTCAGTGGAGCTCATGGGTTTGTCAAATAGAGAAAGACAGACTTCCCCGTTTAGATATTTGCTATCTCTATCTCTTGTCCTTATTCAAAAGGGTAAAGAGGTTACAGCGCAATTTCGAATGCACTGAAAACATGCACACACACGCCCATCGTATTATTATTTACATGTACAAGTATGTATATAGGCAACAAATCTTGCATCGGGGACGTATCTGTACGTGTTGCTGTAGCTGTATGTCTTAGAGGAATTCAAAATTATTGATGAAAATCAGCTTTAGAATAGCTGAGACATCCAAAACACAGCAAAACAAAGTGATCGTGATATAAGGTTGGTCCACCTTTTACTAGGATCGCTCTGTTTTGGATATCTCAGCCATTTCAAAATCAATTGTCATCGAATAAATGTTTAATTTCTCTTGGAATTACATGTTCTTCCATATTTCATAAAAGAAAACCTCAAGTTAGGTCTCAACCAAAATTTAAAACCACCAAAATGTCACCGGGCGTGGATTTTCAGGTAAGGGCGATTTCTGAAAGAGCAGACGCTAGAATTTAAAATGACACATACTTTAATGCAAAGGGACTTTCGAAGCCCATGTAATTGATGGAAAATAAGTACACGCTCTGGGGAAAAAAGGCTTTGAAGTTTAGGGTCTAGTCAAGTGCTTGTCATCCTGCGGTGCCTTATGCAATAAGTGAAACAAAGACCAGGATAAAGCTCCATGGCAACCACTATGAAGGGATTATCAAACTAAACTGAAAGTTTGCACATCATTACGTAGGCCTATATTATTTTATGCATGACCGATACTACCTTACGAAGTAATGGCGTCATCCTTTCAAAAGATATAAGGGTTGAAAGTGATAAGTGTTTGAAGGGTTTCTGGTCGTCCGAATCCGTAAATCTGAGAAAGCCTATATACGTCGGACCGAATCAAAGAGTTTTGATTTGATTTGATTTGATTTGATTTGATTTATTGGTTTCTGTATCATCATTGTACATATACACATTCATGTACAAACATAAATATAATAATATATATAAGTATTTTCTTGTTCATTGCCTGTGTACAATGTACAGCAAAAGTACAACAAAACATACAACAATGAATGATACAGAGGGGCTACAGCATAAGCGTAGCTTGATTTGCGTGCAGCCCCGTAGCATAACATAATATTATAATATACACCGGAAGGAGAATAGGAGGGAGGGATGACTTGCATAGAAATAGGATAGTTGAAAGGAGAAAGGGAAAGGAGAGGTTTGTCTGCTTTCACTAAAGGTTTATACAAAGTAAAGTCACCTGTATCACTGATTGGCAAGACATGACAAAATATTTCCTAACCTAGGTACAGGTGGACAGTTGATACAGGTCATGGTCGGTTACATAATCATTCTTACATAATAAATTAATTGCGTCGATATTTCTACGAAAGAATTTCGTGTATAATACATTAACAATGACAATGGAATTACTGATATTCAGATAACAACATTGTTTTTACAGCCTTCCTAAAAGAATACATGGACTTTAAACTTCGAATTTCAGAAGGAAGAGAATTCCAAACATCGGGTCCGGTGTGTCTGACAGATTTCAGAGCCATCACTGTTTTGGGATTATACAAGTGAAACTTATCAGATTGTCTTGTTGGATAAGAATGTATTTCCTTGTTTAATTGAAATAGTGAGTAAAAAGAAGATGGCAACTGACCATTATGTAAGCGAAGCATAAAAAGTGAGTTTTGCAAAAAATTAATGTCATTTACCTTAAGTGTTCTTAATTCTGCGAGTAAAGGATCTGAATGGTCTCGATAACCTGAGTTGGTGCATATACGTATAGCTTTCTTTTGCAAAATTAATATACTATCAATGTGGCTTTTTGAAGTTGCCCATACAATACAGAGTTCTAGAAAAAAAAATGCAACAAGATATTTTCATTAGTTTTACGATCCCAAATTTTAGAATCATATTGAAGAAAAAAATCCTCTTTCAGAAATATCAAAAACTAAAAATTGAGAAGGCTTTTCCCTTTTATCTGTTTACAGTCCACAATATACACATTATATGCTGATACTCTTACATGATTTATATATACATGTATAATTGTATATATATATATATATATATAGAGAGAGAGAGAGAGAGAGAGAGAGAGAGAGAGAGAGAGAGATGCGTGTGTGTGTGGTATGTAGTCCTATGTAAACCTGTCTGCTTGTGTTTATTCATAAGTAGGCCTACTGTAAGAACATACACATTATCAAATATCCAACGCATATATAGGTAATACTTAATCGTCGAGTTCCCCAACCGTATTTCTCCATAAAGTGAGAAAATGGCGTGAAATATTTTAATTTGACGCTCACACTACAGAAAACGAATTTGTACTGCAAGCAGGGCAATATTTGATCACATTATAAAGCTGAGGTGACAACTGTTCCAGCGACACAGTAAAAATAATAATAATAATAATAATACATACAATTTCTATAGCGCCGTTCTCCACTTTGATTAAATGCTCAAGGCGCTTTACAATTGTACATCAAAGCAAACAGATTGAAAATACAAGTACATCACAGTAATAGAAGAAGGATGAAGAAGCAGAAAAAAAAAAAGACATGAAAGTCTGTCTTCAAAAGACACTGGTCTTCAAAATGCACTGCTAAACAGATAGGATTTTAAATTACTCCTGAAAGATGTTATAGAGCTCGAGTCTTTCAGCTCACGAGGAAGTGAATTCCACAGTGTTGGTCCAGCGTGAGCGAAAGCTCGTTCCCCCCAAGATTTCCTAGAAAACGGAATATGTAAGAGACCTGAAGTTGAGGATCGAAGAGTTCGTGAAGGTTGGTATTGACGAAACAAACAAACATTGTAATCAGGAGCTGTTCCCTCAATAACATGATAAACCAAAAGAAGTATCTTAAACCGAATACGCTCCTGTACAGGCAACCAATGAAGACTCTTCAGGATAGGTGTGATATGACTGCGTTTACTTGACAAAGAAACAATACGTGCAGCGGCATTTTGTAGCTTTTGTAATTGGGCAATTTGCGAGTTTGGTAGATTGAAAAACAAACCATTACCGAAATCAAGGCGTGAAGAAATAAGTGCATGAACAAGTTTTTCCGTGGCAGAGCGAGTCAAATACTTGCGAATAAAACCAATATTGCGCAATTGATAACGGACTGATTTAGAAATGTTGGTGATTTGATCGGACATAGCCATGTGAGAGTCAAACATAACACCCAGATTGCGACATGACTTTGACAGAGGAATATCATTACCTACAATCGAAATACAATTAATATCCAACTTATTCAAGTGAGATTTAGAACCAAAAAGGATAAATTCACACTTGCTGTGGTTTAGAAACAATGAGTTAGACCTCATCCAAGCATCAATATCAATGATGCAATTTTCTAGACAGCGCAGTGCATGAGATGCTTGGATTTGATGTGGTGGAAAAGATACAAAAACTTGTATGTCGTCTGCATATAGATGATACCGAACAGAATGCCTTTGAAATATTTTCCGCAGACCGGAAAATATTATTATTATTTATTATTATTTATAATAAATAATCATAAACGATTCACAATGATTCTCCATGTGGTCATCTAACTTCCAACAAACCTTGAAATCAGAACTCACAGCAAAAAATAGGGAAATTTGCAGAAAAACCAAACAGATATATTGTGTATGCTGGTAACTGCTTCCGCTACATTCTATTTCGCGTATATTTTATGATAACTTGCTCATCGCCTTCCCAGTGTGCAGTGACTTCATAAAGCTCCACGAAGGCCGTCAATTATTAACATATATACATGGAGTGTGTCAGTTCATCCTAATCTGCGTATCAGCGAATACGGTCCCTGAGCCGTTCTCCAACAAACCGTAACAAACAATACATTTATGAACAAAATAAACGCTGTTAAAAGAACAGCTAAATACATGATGTTGCACTCTCTTGATCTTTACATCTGTTTCTCAGCGGATCCTCCTTCTTCCACACATGAGAGAAGTAAAAACTAAAACAAAGACATAGCGATCCCACGCAAACAGAAAGACAATTAAGTTCCCTCTCAATGAACTGAATATACACACACACATGCGTGTATAATATCATAATGTGTGTATGCGATTATACCATGAAAATGCACATACCAGTCCACTATTCTGTTTTGCCCCAACGAAGGCAATGCTTGTCACAAAAATGAGCAGATTATAATACAAAGCCGAAAAGATGGCTATCTGCTCTACCTCATGGTTCTGCCAAAATAGAAATTACCCAAGTGTGTGTGTGTGTGTGTGTGTGTGTGTGTGAGTGTGTATGAATCCATGTGGATGTTTGCAATGAATATACAATAATATATACAGATATTCGTTTGGTCAATATTTTATCAATCCTGATCTCCAGGTGTTGATGATAGGAGCTTATATTTTCTTGAAAATGCAAGTCCTATAAACTTCAGCTTTTCGTAGGTTTCCTTCATGTTCTTCTCTGCTCTTTTTATACATCTACAATATCTACATAATATGACCATTTTACGACACTTGTATTGAGTATTACTTTTGACAGTTTGAGAGATTCGACAATTTCGTCTTTTGTTAAAGGAATCGTACAGTTTTGGTTAAGACCTAATTTCAGGTTTCTAACATTTTTTTTTTGTGAGATAATGAGGAACCTCTTATGAATATGAAAGGGCATGTAATTCTATGAGGAATTCAACATTTATTTGATGAAAATTGGTTTTGAAATGGCTGAGATATCCAAAAAAGAGCGATTCTAAAAAAGTGTGGGACCCACACTTTATTACGATCGCTTTGTTTTACTTTGTTTTTTGATGTTTCAGTCATTCCACACCCGATTTTCATCAAATAAACTTTGAATTCCTCTTAAAATAGTATGCTCTGTACTATATCATAAGTGTTTTCTTGGTATCTCGCAAAAAGTTAAAAGCCCAATTCTCATCTCTACCAATACTGTACCATCCCTTTAAAGTCATCATCTTTGAGAAATATGAAAATATATCAAACTCAAACGAAAGCTGACCCTTAAATCCTACGTCTTATGAACCCAACTGGTTCCGGAATCTGCCTGAACCGACAGCGGAGGAGGCAGGCCATAACGTCCCTGAACACGGGCATGGTTCGTGCGTAGATGAGGGGATTCACGCAGCTGTTGACTGTCATTAGGAGCCCGGTCCAAGGGATGCCGGGATCACTCGGAGGGATACAGACACTGATGCCGAAGGGTAGGAGACAGACGAAGAACGCCAGAACTACGACAGACAACCTCTTGGTGACTGTCACGTGATACCTATTTAGTTGTCTAGGAGACTTTGTCCCTGACCTTTGTTGCTTGGTGTTGGTTTTACCTCCTTTTGATTCAGGAATTCTCTGGGATGTTTTTCTTTCTGTACCACTTACATTATTGACTGATGTCTTTGACTCAACTGAAGCGCCCTCAGTCGTTGAGCTCGTTGTAACTTGATGGTGTTGGATATCTGTGTCAGCCTCCGCTTGATCGTAGTGTGACTTGCTTTCTGTACTCGAGTCACCTGTCGACGTAACCTCTGTGAGTGGAGTTCCGCTTGACGAGCTCGTCTCGATTGTCACATGGACAGGTCTGCTAGAGCATGCCGGTGTTGCCGTCATCACTGCGGACATCTTCTTGCTCTGCTGAGTAACGAATCTGAATATGCGAATGTAGATGATGACGATGGCTGTGAACACGGGTATGATAGCAAACGCCCCCGCAAAGAGGCTGTATAGTTCGGAGGTGGGAAGAGAAGTATCTTGAGTGCACATCTTGTACTCATTGGAGTAGCCAAGCTTTCCTAGACCAGCAAAGTGTGGCACGACTACCAGGACGAAGGGATACAGCCAAGCTATGATGATCATAAGGATGATATTCCTCTTGGTATAGACTCTCTGGAAGTCGCTTTTAAGCTTTGTGAGAAGATACCACCTGTTGTACGCTATAAGTGCCAGGGTCATGACGCTCGCGCCCAAGCAGATGAGGCCCATCGCAGCTGCAACCGCGCATATCCATCCGGGGAGTGGCCATCCACCCTTGCTGAGAAGGGCCACGATGCCGAACGGGAGAAAGAGGCACGTGATGAGATCAGCGAAGGCCAGGTTGAGCACGAAACAGTTCGTCGCCGACTGGAGTTTCCTTGAGAGTGCGACGGCGAGGATGACGAGGCTGTTGCCCACGGTGCCGGTAACGGCGACGGCAAGCATGCAGACAGCCATGACGATTCGTTGGTTGTAGTCATCAAATACGAAGAGCCCGTTGCTGTCTTCGGTGTCATTTGCCGCCATCTTTCCTTCTAACCGTTCTAAAATTAACATAAATTAGAGTTGGGACGGAAAACGGTTTTTAAGATTAAATGAAATATTTTTGTTGTTGTTGTTGTTGTTGTCAGATACACGTGTTTGTATGTTTGTTATTGTTTGTTTTATTTCCATCTTCATATAAAGAATACACACATTACAAGTTATGCATTGCATATACGTACAGAAGAAACGGGGGATTGCCTGTTCAGTCATATTTTCAAAATATGTCTGTTCTTCCACAGGGTCCCAAATTTACAATGCAAGAATAATACACTGTATATACAAAACAAAAGAAAAAATAATGAGAATCATATATCGAACTGGTACAGTGAGAGTCAACAATAATCAGAGATAGGTAGAGAAAAGCAGAGCAAGAAAAAGAAAATAAGAGGAGGAGAACAAATTTACAAAAGAAAAGGCAAGACTCATATACCCCCCTCAAAAAAAGAGAAAAAAAGAGAAAAAAGAAGTGGCTGTTACATTTGGTACTCCATTGAGTCCTTGTTTTACCATAATGCTCTATGTAGATAATCAGATAATGACATTTGAAAAGATCTTAAAGTTGATGCGTTACGAATTTCATTGGGCAACCCAGTTGGCAACAATTTATCATTTTCATGTATGATATCCGTAGAAAAATGCAGAAATAAAATCAACCTAAATTGAACTGAATTGAAATATTTCCAAAGGGCGTAGCACTATAAATTATTAGAGCAACAAATTGTTGCCAAATGGGTTGAGAACTATGCATTACTGTAAGATATAGGTCTACCGCTGCCTACTGATTGGAATAATTGTTACGATTTGCACAAGTAATCTCCTGCAATTACCCATTGCGCGATATAAAATTTGATCAATATTGACTAATATGATTGGGTCCAGTAATAGTATTCAAAAATGATTTCAACCTACGACCCCTCCACTCCATGAAATAATAAAAGTGAAACTTTGCAGCGCCAGCATTCATTCAAAACAGAAAGGGTAATTGGTCTACTGTTAGAATTCCGTGTTTGCCATGTTCTTCCATATGCCTTTAATGTATTTAGCAACTCTGTGTCGTTAGCACAATCCGCCATGACAATTGTGTCGGAATATGCCTATGTAAAGCACACAGGAGACATGTTGCGTGCCACTATGTGGTGATTACTCAGACCCAAACGGAACTGGTAGATAAAGACGTAGCAGGATATGGCAACAGTCACTTTTCAAATCTGCCAGCGTGTGTCAAACACAACGTCCCTTTAGCTCTAACGGCATGACAGAATATTCCTCGCTACAGCAGTGCTGTATTACCTTCTCACATATCCAGTAAAATCCAATATATCCTGAATGAGAACGTGTCACCCTCGACTTTAATACTTGTAGCAACTCCTTAACCGGAAAAGCTCTTCCTGCGCAATAGTTCAGCTCTCCTAAATCTTGACGGGAAAGTATGCAACACATTTTAGCTTATCTCATGGGAGAGACGATCAAAGTAGTCTACAGACAGACATACATACCTGTATGTAATTTACGAACATGGTACATAGAGATGTTCAACATGTCATTTTCTGATTTGCAACATTTTATAGCTCAATGCTTAAACGGTGGATGTAATTCATCACCATGATATAAAACACTAAATAACACAGTCAGAACATTATTCTGTCGCAGGAATAATTAGTGATTCTGACTATTTTGATTGGCTTTCCTGTGTGAAAGCAAATACCAGGAAGAACATAATCATTTTACATTTCATTATCCAATGGATTGAAAGGAGATGTACGTTAACCCAAAGTCTACAATAATGATAGATGAAGGAGTCTATCCCTAATAATTTTCTACAGACTTTAAGAGATAGTATCGAAGCCAAGAAAGTGTACAGGTCTACTTCACTGATCACTCTTCATGCTTATCCACGTTGTACGAAGACAGATATGAACTCGCTATGAGGTAACATTATAAATCCTAACCTACCTTATAGATCACCAAATGTCGGGCCAACTGCTAGTTGTCAGTAGGGTCCATCGAATTTTCATATGTTATCACTCGAGTTGGAAAGATTCTTTTATGAACTTTCTCATCAGGCAAACAAGGAAGTTTGAAAAAATAAATCCCCTGGCTATCCCTGCTGTTTACGTGACAATGAACTCGACGGATAAGTGTAGGGATTAAGAGAGCGTCATTACGGTCCATGCGCAGAGGTCCTAACGGGAAGCCAATCTGTGCCACAGCATCGTATTTCTTGCGAAATTCCCTCTAAAGTTTCCTCATTAACGACGGTCAAGTTTCAAGTTTCAAGTTTCAAGTTTCAAGTTTCAAGTTTCAAGTTTATTTAACCAATTCATTAAACATTTGACATTTTACAAAAGGATATTCGAGTCATAAAATTTCTGGATAACATGCAAACAAACAGACCAAACAAGGCCAAACATAGACATAGGTGATTCATGTAAGCAAGTCAGGTGACATTCTCTTATAATTTGATATTCTTTAATATACTCTGCATAACTCATACACAAAAGAAAAAGTTCAATCATATCGGTAATCTAAGAGGGTCATTCCACGAGACGTCACGAGACCGACACCCACGAGTCGACAGCCTATGAGTCAAACAACCCACGAGGTATACAGTCCACGAGTCCTACAGCCCATGAGTTCCACATTAAGCAAACAAGGTCCACGAGACCGACACATTGGAAGTCCCGTGTTGTAATGTCGAACTCATGGGCCTTATTTGCTTAGTGACGAACTCATGGGTTGTATGACTCGTGGGCTGTCTGACTCATGGGCTGTATGACTCTTGGGCTGTATGGCTCGTGGGCGTCGGTCTCATGACGTGCACCCGTGGACTTGGTGTACGTATTTGTATTCGTGCATGCTAATGAGGGCGTGGTTTTGCGCAATGAATTGATGTCCCTATACGTTTAATTAGAGCCGTATAAAAGATATACGGCACTGCATTTAATGTATATATGTTAGGAATATGTCACAACATGAATCATTCACTTTTCCTACAGCAGAATTAAAAGGGAGTGAAAAACATCCAGTCTAGACACCTAGAAATATATAGCACTGTTCTGTTATTAGTGAACTTAATCATAAAAAGCCCTCATAATGGTCTCGTGCAATTGGTTGGTTTTCTATTTACAATTGAGAGAAATTCATTTCAGGTAGAAGCTTTCTGACGACGTAAATGCATTGATATCACTTTAAAAACTGAGGCTTTATTGGTTTAAATGTAAACTACAGCCTGTAATATATTTGAAATATACACGATGTATGATGGTAAAATGTTTACCATGTTCCAGATTCTCTGATCTTATTATACATACGTACATGTAAATACCAGGTACATAACACCAAAACAAACTGCATGCACAAAAGATGTATTGGAAAGCAATATTTATACGTTTTTGTTGATATTACCTTGATGTAATACTCTAGCATAAAATCAGTTCTCTTCTGAATCGATGTGAGTGTGACAAGTATTATGTAAGCGTATGATAGGCATTTATAGATTTATCAAAGTCGCACGAGAAGACTCGAAAAAATGTCAGAAATATCGCAGACGTCGTCTTGCACTCTTTCATGAACAGCGAACGTTTCTAACGTGTCTAACACTAAAGTTCGATTCTAATGCCGTCTTATGCAGCTTACAGGTTGAGGAATACTCCTACAGGAGCAGCGAACGATGCACCCCATCACTTTTCGAAAATCGGGCATGGTCCTTGCGTATATCATGGGATTGATGCAGCTGTTAAACGAAACAAGCAGACCTGTCCAGGGAATTCCTGGGTCGCTCGGCGGAACAGCGACGCTAACCCCGAAAGGTAATAGGCAGATGAAGAAGGCAACTACAACGACTGCAAGTCTCTTGGTTACACGGACATGGTGACGATCTAGTTTAGAGGATGCTGGTTTGCTTGACGCCTTCGCATTTCCTACTGACGATCGCTTATCCTGTTTGGGTGGCGGCGTCTGATCTGCTGCTGCGGAGTTTGAAGGGTTAGAATTCCCTTCAGTAATTCTCCTTGAGCTTTGATCAGGACCGTTGGTATCATCTGGCCTCGGTTCCACAGCTGCCTCGTTCAGAGTTTCATCTGGTGGTGGAGGAAGGCTGAGTTGAGAAGAGTCGAGATCGCTATTCAATGTGGCGAGACTCTTACTTGAGGGTGCTTTGGTTGTCGTCGTTGTACTTGCATCGTCTGAAGTAACTTCTGAGGAAATCATTTCCACAGCAATAGCGGACCGCGTCCCCGAACTCGCGGGACCAGTCTCCCTCAACGTAGCCATGTGTTTCATCTGCTTCGTGACGAAGCGGTAGATTCTTACGTAGATGATCACCACGGCGAGGAATACGGGTATGATGGCCATGACACCGGCTAGCAGGCTGTAGAACTCTGATGTAGGTAAGGATGTATCCTGCGTGCATGTTTTGTACTCATTGGAGTAACCAAGCTTTCCGAGCCCAGCAAAATGCGGAACTATCACGAGAAGAAAGGGGTACATCCATGCAGCGATCACCATCACAATTATCTTGCCCTTTGTGTACAGTTTCTGGAACTTTGCCGCTGGTTGCGTGAGAAGATACCATCGATTGAAGGCAATTAACGCCAGGGTCATAACGCTAGCGCCGAGGCACGTAAGAGTCACGGCCGAAGCTGCGGCGCATATCCAGTCGGGAAGTGGCCATCCGTCGCGGCTCAGCAAGGCCACTATGTTGAAAGGCAAGCAGAGGCATGTGAACAGGTCTGCGCAAGCGAGGTTGACAACGAACCAGTTGGTCGACGATTGCAACTTTCTGGAGAGCAGGACGGCGAGGATGACGAGACCGTTGCCCGAGGTGCCGAGAAGGAATACCACACCAACAACGACCGCGATGATGATTCGCTGGGTGTAGTCGTTGAACTCGAACAACTGGGGGCCCGTTGGCATCGACAACGTGCTTGTTGCAACTGAAATTCCCTCTGACCCCATCGGGAGATGATGTTCTCAGCCGTCGGCTTTATCTGCAAAGATGATACAACAGCACTCAACAAATCGTGGGAAAGGACATCATTACAAATACCATATCAAATACGAGTGTCTAGTATGCTGTATTTCCTTGGCATATGCTGTATGTCCTTGTTTTCGTCCTTGTCCTTGTTATAATCTTTTTTTCTCTTTCCTTTCTCTGACGTCATGATGTTAAGATTTTCATACATGGAGTCCTTGGTTGATCTTGAGATGCCATTATCTTCAACTAGTAATTCACAAAATTTACAAGCTTTGATTTTCTTGTGGATTTCTCTTTTTCCATATACAGTTATACAAATGTACAATATAATTTTAATCGCTTACTCATGGCTCGACACTAACTTTTTTGTTTGGTGGCCCGATGGGGCCACCAAAATCCTACATTTCAAATTTTTGGTGGCCCGAGAGAAGAATTTGGTGTCCCGAAAAGAAACAATAAAAAACATTAAAAATCCTTTTTTTTTAATGAGTCAAATATTTAAGTTTTATGATAGTAAGAATTAGAAGTTGGACATAATTATCTACTCATAAATAGACTTCAACAAACTTGCAACACTCACTCTCAGGCACTCATTCAGTCCTTTTCATCCTTTAAACAAATTTAACTGCTAATTTCCGGCGCAAAAAGTTACGAATTTATTGACATACTTTTCAAAAAAATTTGGTGGCCCGAGGCGGGCCACCAAATTTTCCCTTTTTTTTAAATTTGGTGGCCCGACTTTCATTTTTGGTGGCCCCGGGCCACCGGGCCACCGTTAGTGTCGAGCCCTGGCTTACTTATTTCATTTATCGAAATATAAAGACAAAATTACCATGATTGCATTATATACTATTGGAATTTATGTGATTTGAAATTCCTTACTCATGAGAGCGTTATGTATATTATCTTGCATTACTTTGTATGGAAATAGAATAATTTGAATTGCATTGAAATTTAATAGATATTGGCATTATTGGCATTACACTTATGACTTTTAAATTATCCAACTGTTTTGACACTGTCATTGACTGTGTGATGAAATTTGATTGAATACGAACTGGTGTAATGCAAGATGGACAATTCGTCATAGATAGATTAGCTTTAGATATTTGATGAAGGACAGCACATGTATTCCTAAGAACTGAACGTATCGCACCGTGATACCCTATATTCGACATTTCGTAATCATGAATAACATTAACAAATCGCTTGTAAATAGTGGGAGAAAGATCCGGGTTGGTTTTATGGCCTGCCAGAGTCAAAAGGTGAGTGTATTGAGGGAGGGCGTAATGGGTCAATATTCACAAAGCAAGTAACAAATATAGGCTGAGCAAGAATAAAAAAATGCTCGCACAAAAGTAGTACTGCATGGCTACCCATATTTGCACGCGCCTATTTGCAAATAATGTAAAAGAGGTACATGGTTATCTCAACTTCCTCAAAGGAATCCCTAGTCTTCAATGAATCCAAAATATCATGATGTATCATACATTTCGATTTCTTTAATAACAAATGAAGGGTGGGAAATAAAGCGCTTTACCAGTTTCTGGTACGACAGGCACAACCTTACACAGTTACAAATCTAGTCATTAATAAGTACGAGAAAATTTACACCAAAAGAGAATCAAACTAGCTTAACCAGATCATTCTATTCCTTGAGGAGACATGAGATCCCCAAATGCATTCGATGACTTTCAAAACTCCAAATAAATATCTGCATGTCAATTTTGATCCTACGTGCCTGTATATCTTTATTAGTCAAATCAGTGGTAACCTTGGATAAACTATGCAACGCTGTCCTCATAACCTGGTATAAATGGGCAGAACTTTTCACAGTTACGAATCCAGTCATGAATACGAGAAGATGCATACGTCACAAGAATGAAATATCAAGTGTTGTCATATTTCTTTTATAAGCAATTGTTGTTGTTGTTGGGAGTTATGAGGAAAACCAGACAAAGCTATCAATGCATTTTGATAAGATTTTTTTTTTCTGAAGGCCTCTTATCCATTATGGATCTGCTTCGACTAGATGTATTTCAGTGCTTGTAGTCCAGTCAATAGGCCTACGCATTGGTTTTCCCTCATTATAGGTACTCCTACGCAGTCTACACAGGTATGTTCTGTTAATGCATTGTATATAATTTTCCTTGTTTATTTAATGGAAATGAAAATAAAGATGAATTGAGTTGAATTAAATTGAGTCTCTCTGGTTTCCACGAGCAACGAAATCAACAACTGAAATTTTACAATTTGTAGTACAATTCACAACCATGCCAGATCAACTGATTCGGTGGACTGTTATGATTACAAGATTCCAAGCTCTGCAAATAGCGGAAAAGTACGTGGAAAAGGAGCTGGAATCTTTGGTGCGCTTTTTTAATTGTCGTCAAATTCGGCATTGTTCGGTATGGGGAATGCTAAACATTGCATTCAGTCTTGAGGTAGGATGTGTGCATGAAAATGTTCGACTTCTTACGATTTTCAGTAGCTTCAGTATATATTAGCAGTAAGGGAGACTGTGCTTATGTTACATATATTTTCAGACCTTGCAGCGTAAGGGAAACTATTTTTGATCACTTGGATTCAATCCTACGGCGACATTATGATAACTGTTGATGCGTTTCCTCCACATCATTCATTTTGTTCAAGGTTCAAGTTCAATAACTTTTCTCCATTTCTACATAATCAGTACAGCATACTGGTATATATACATAATGTTAATAAAGGGAAAGAGATGTCAGCATAAGTAATCAGGGTGCATTATATACTTTTGATAAGGATTAAAGAAGTGAAGCATTTTAGCGGCCTATTTCTGTGCCTGACACACATTCAAAGACTTTTTCCCGTCTTGCTTGTTTTAAATAGGCTTCAATCGATCCAAAATTATAAGCGTTTGTTTCTCAGGTTTGATTGATTCGAGTTTTGTCTGCCACTCTTTGTTATATAGCTGTAATGTTATGCCCCTGTTTAACCCTTTCAGTGCCAATAAGTCAAATGTGCACTAATTTCACACACTATACACACTAAAAAAATGAAGGTTCAAATTTGCACCCTATTTGTCCCGATAGCAGCACCCTGGGGTGCACATTTGCACCTTTTATTATGCAAGTAGAAAATTGAATATCTTGATATTCATATTCGTACCTACAAAGATGCAGACATATCCATCAGAGTGCATGTAAGTTTGATCTTACGAGTAAAACCTTGGTACTCGTGGTCCAAATTTTCAATTCACGGTGTATTAATGTTTATGGCGCATGTTTGCACCCTCGATTAGCACGAAACTGAGGGTGCAAATTCGCACCCCTTTAGGTTAAAAATTCAGCTTATTGCACCTCCAAGGGTGCAAATTGCTTATTGGGGTGCAAAGTTGCACCCTATAGGGTGGTTGTATAGCGATAATTTGGGGGTTCAAATTTGAACCCGTATTTCTTACTGTGTGCCTATAGACAGTGACACACGGTTGGAATGATCTTATTCTGATATTTGGAAAGAGACGATTACGATGTTTTGCGAATGACGCCACCTTAAAAAGATAACAGTGATAAAGATGGAGGCTGCATTATAACAGCACATCGTTCTTATTTCTGTTCGATCTCAACCATCTTGAACGCGCAAGCATTTTTATAAAGAAAGGTGTGGTGGAAAAGCAAAAAAACAAAACAAAACAAAACAAAACCACCACCACCAACAACAACAAAACAAACCAAACAAAAAAGTCAGCGGAAATCAAAGCCTTTCTAGTGCCACTTACGCACTTCCGGGGTTAAAAAAGAAAAGAAATTGGGGGTCCCAAAGTGGGTGACACCTTATGTATTATGGTGAAAAAAAAGTGGGGAGTGGCCGAGCCCCCCCCCCCCCATCCCCTGTTCCGCCGGCCCTGCTTACTTAAAATGTCTTGCAAGAGTGTAAATATCGTTTATTGTATACGGTGTCATAATGTGTGCATTCTATTCCTGTATGATTCTGTTGGAAATGAAAAAAATAAATGAATGCAAATAAAGGTTTGTCAAGGTGGGTATTACTGCCCCTTATACATACCTCCACTGACGTGCTCATCTTGTGCTTGTGCTGTTCGCGCTGAATTGTTTTTGCAATTTCGGCTTCTCATACGTAGGCTAGTATTAGCGCATCATATGTGGCGGTGATTGTGTGTTAAATGTATGCGCGCGCGCAATATATATTAGTGTGATTTTCGGCCTTCCATAATGGGCTAGAAAGATGGCGCACGAACCGACGGTTTGCTCGTTCGTGAGTCTAGCAAAATGCTGGAAATGTGTAAGATTATCTCCCGATAATCACAGAATTCCGGATGGTTCTGCCTTGGGACAGGATTACAATCCCAATGCGTCCAGAAGGGTAAAGCTTCTCAGGGGCGTCACCAGCTTTTTTTCAAGGGGGGTGCGTTTTGACACTAAATGTATCGAGATTTTTTGGACAGACATTTGGAATTCAGGAAGCTCTCAATCCCCAGCCAAGACTTTAGTTTTTTTTTTTTTTTAAGGGAAACCAAGCGGGGAAAGGGCACCGGCGTGGCTAGGATTTCATTTTTTTTTTTGGGGGGGGGGGGGCTGTTAGTATGCGAGGGAGCGAAGCGACCCCTCCCACGGTGAGAACTTTTTGCATTTTGATGTTGTAAATGGTGCAATTTGATGCATGTCCTTGCTTGTTTATCGACTTGAAACAGTCCCACTTGTTTAAGGTATCTATAGCAGTATATTTTGATGTCGATTATTATTGAACAATTTGCCTATGAAATAGTATCTTCCAAATAAACTTCCTGTTTTAATATTTACACTGAATATCATTAACGCGACCAAGCAAGAGCGAGCGGAGGGAGGGGGGCAAGGGGGGGGGGGGGGCAAGGGGGAGGGTGTGGGAGGTGGTTCCTCCCTCCCACGGTGAGAACTTTTTTTCAATTTGATGTTGTAAATGGTGCAGTTTGATGCAGGTTTTTGCGTGTTTTATCGACTTAAAACAGCCCCACTTGTTTAAGGTAGCAGTACATTTTGATGTAAATTGTTATTGAACAATGTGCCTATAAATGATATCATTTAAATAAACTTCTTGTATTAATTCTTACACTGATGTCATGAACGCGACCGAGCCCGAGCAAGCGGAGCGAGCGGGGGGGGGGGGGGGGGGGGGGGGGAGGGTGTGGGAGGGGGTGGGAGGGGGTCGTCCCCCCTAGCACGGTGAGAACTGAAATTGCATTTTGATGTTTTAAATGGTGCAATTTGATGCATGTTTTAGCTTGTTTTATCTCCTTGAACAGTCCCACGAAGGTAGCAGTACATTTTGATTTAAATCATTATTAAACAATTTGCTTTAAATAAAATGGTGTAATTTAGATAAACTTCTTGTATTAATTCTTACACTGAATATTATGAACGCTGTCTGTTAAGCAATCAAACAGAAAAAAAAACATGCACACGAGGGTGTACATAAGGGACATTTCTCCTCCCAAACGAAGATGATTTTGTATAATCTAAACAAATAGTTTTTTTTTTTCGATGAAATGTTAATGGCTCTTATTCCGAGTGTGCATCATCTCTGTGTATATACAAAGTATAGTGAGGTAGAGCTAATAGGGGGAGGATGTGGGAGGGGGATACCCCCTCCCGCTCGACGGAGCTTTTGAGTTTTTAGAATTGAAATAAAGCGATCTGAAGCACACTTTTTGTGGAAAATCTGGAAATTGTAATTCCCCATAGTGTCTAAGTCTATAGAAGGGACAAGAAAATGGGAGGGTGGTAAGATACCTCTCCCATATTCGATTATATTTTTTCCGCCTTCCAAATCCCTGGTAAAAATCTGGGGGGGGGGGGGGGAGGGCGATCGCCCTCCCCCCCCCCCCTTTGCTACGCCATTGGGAAAGGGTTAATTGGTAATTGAAAGGAGATAATATCCCCTCCCCCACGACGGAACTTTTGCATTTTTTTATTAAGTAAAGTGACAGATTTGGTGCACATTTTCAATGAAACATTTGTAAATCTGTCAATCTATATGTGTATTAAGTCCATGGAAAATAGACCGAACGGGGGAAGGTGTGAAAAGAGGTAGCCCCCTCCCACACGAGAGAGACTTTGCTTTTTTAGAATTGAAATTCAGCAACCTGCCATCTGGTGCACACTATGGGTGAAATAATTGGACAGATTTTTAAGTAAAAAAGCAAGAAAATCTTTTCATCTCTGGAATTATTTTTATGTGGAGTGGGGCAGATATGGTGCACTTGCCCCTCGAACATTTTATGGAGGCAACTTTTTTATTCTATCAAAAAGCAAGAAAATCTTCTCATCTCACTAAATATTAATTATGGGGGGGGGGGCAAAATTATAATATGTTTGTCCTTCCAATGTTTTTATGGGGGTAAACTTTTTTTTCTGGGAAATTGTAAGGGATGGGCAAAATTATATACTTGCCCCTCCAATTTTTTTTTTTAAGGCTCGCACTTGGGCTCGCATTATCAATATGGATTGGTCAGAAGTAACGTGCTCTACATAGACCCTACATAGTACTTGTAAGTAGCGCACGTACATGCAAACGTGTACGTGCTCCGTACCGTACGGATGTACAGTACATACGGTCGATAAATAGTAAACACTGTAGAATACTAGTATATATTTATAAAATCAGTGCTGACAGAGCCCAGGATGAGAATTGTTTTTGCCCACGATTTTGTTGTCCCTGTGCAAAATAAAAAAAAAGTGAAAGAAAAGTATTTAAAAAAAACTAGAATAATTATTTAGCGTCAGGCATTGAGGTCGCTCGCAGACAGAAGTGGTGATTTTTTTTTTTTTTTTTTTGTCTGAAGGGGGGTGCGTCCGCAACCAACGCAACCCCCCTGGTGACGCCCATGCTGAAGATTGTCGATAGTAGGTGGTTGAAAATAGTAGGTCCATATAATAATGATGCTAATGATAATAGTAACAATGAGGATGGTAATGGTGATAATAATAAGAAGAATAAGAATAGTAGTATGTGTAGTACAAGTAATAGTATTAGCAGAAGGAGTAGTATAGTAGTGACAATAATAATAATAATGATACAGTAATAATGATAATGATAAATTACTTCATGAAGCGTCGAAATCCAATCTGCAAAATGCTCTTAATTAGTCTCATCGCAGAATAAAATATCTAATGGACAAGTATTTTTGAAATGGCAACTCTGCAATATACATAAAACCAGAGAGGTTGATTCCATCTCCCTGTTAAAAACAAACATCTTGAAATTTGCGAAGCAAAGGCTACCAAATGATATAGAAAATGTCCGAAAGAAGCAAGTGAGAGGTTTGTATAGAAACTCATTATGAAGGAGTCCTTGGGACCATGTAAATTATATCCAGCGAAATTGAAGGTTTACACAGAAAATGTTTTCAGTTGAATAACTTATGAAAGCATCGCACCAGGAACAACGTTTTAGGTATTTTTATACCGAGATAGGAGATTCAGTTTTATTACTCTTTATCTATTGCCGAACACACATCTCCAGAAGGATCAGACCACATAGGACTTAGTTAGGCCAGTAGGCAGGTGCATATTGCCGATTCTGAATTTGTACCCAGCAAAGTCATCCTGTGTTGAATGGCTTGATGGGCCGTGAAGGGCAACGTTTATCTTGTTAATTTCTTGCCGATAAACAGCTCGCATCTCCTCCCACTGGATCCAGCATTTACCAAGTCGTATCCGCGACATAATCGCAGATTGAAGTTCGACACAACTATCAGAATAAACGAGTGTTGAAGACAGTGTTTGAAAGCACCGAACAGATCGCGAAGTGATAAGTGACAACGTACACCGTATAATGGTACCATGGTATACCTCCTTGGGTACAGTATAGTACCCAAGGAGGTGCTTAGCCATCCCCAAGGAGATGCTTAGCCATCCCCTACGGGAACCTGGTGGTCTGTGTGTTAAGTCTATGGGGATATCAGAATTCAGTATGGAACGGGTTAATTGCTGCACGCCGCTCGGCATTATGGGAGTACTGCTGGGCACCACAGAGAAAACTGAACCTTGTGATGGCGCTAGACATGTTTCATTCTAGTGCAGACCCACTTTAAGACCGCTTTGCTCACATTTGTTGTATTGTGTAAATAGGCCCATCATTTAAATAAAGCGTACACAGTCGATCTAGAAAAAGTAGGCCATGCTCATGTTTATATAGGGCCTAATGGAAAAAAAAGTCAAGTTAGCAAAAGCTTTGAAAAATAAATGTTGAAACTAAGTAAGAGGGCCTTATCGGTGTTTTACTTAGCTCTGAGTCATTAATTATATATATCTAGGTACTTTGTTTGGTCTCGACCAATTGAATTCAAGCCGTCGACGCAAACAAGTCATGCCCGCGGGTTTCGGAGCAGTATCCATACTTATACTTCCTCGTCCACCGAGCGTATATTGCAAATTTGATCTTCGCGCCTTTGTACACGTCGGAACCAGTCTGGTGATTGGAAATGAATTACTAAGTTACTCACATTATAATCAAACTCGGAGATTTAAAGAACAATTTCACCTTCATATAGGCCCTTCATGTGGATTGAGTGAATGCAACAATCAGAACACATCAGTGAAGCTTGGGGAAAATCGGACAATCCATTCAAAAGTTATGAATCTTTAAAGTATCTGCGCAGTATATGCTGGATGAGAAGACTACTACTTGTATGATGTCACATGCGTACAATGATATAAGGAAAATATAAAGAGTACTCAGTATTTCACAAAATTTTATTTCTTAAAAAAATCCTCGACTTGTCGCTGACGTATGTTAAACGGGTAATATTATTCCGCCTGCCTTCTAAAAGAGGGAAGTCAAGCGTTTTTTCATTATGCGAGAAAAGTGAAAAAAAGAAAATGTTGAATCTTCTTTATGTTTTCTTTATATCGTTTCAATGTACACATGTGACATCACGAAGTGTAGTAGTCTTCTCATCCAGCCGTGATTGAGCAGAAACTTCAAAAATTCATAACTTTTGAACGTGTTGTCCAATTTTCCTCAAACCCTCACTGATGTGTTCCAGTAATATTGCTGCATTCACTCAATCCACATGTCTTATATGAAGGTGAACTTGTCCGTTAACACAGAGTAGTGACGTCATCATTGCCCAGTCTTGTTTTCGTCGTATCGTGACATGTATATAGGCTATCTCAGTGGAGCTCATGGGTTTGTCAAACAGAGAAAGACTGACTTCACCGTTTATATATTTACTATCTCTATCTCTTGTCCTTGTCCATCTAAAATCCATCTCTTGTCCAGCTAAAATGGCAAAGAGGTTATAAACAGGCTATAAAAAGCGCTTTTCTAATGCACTCAAAAAAATGCACTCACACGTCCATCGTATTATCATAATACAGGTAGGTATACTAGTATTTTTATAGGCAACAAATCTTGCAACGGGAAGGTAGGTGTATTTGCTGTAGCTGTACGTCTTAGAGGAATTCAAAGTTTATTTGATGAAAATCGTTAGTTGGAATGGCTGAGGCATCCAAAACGCAGCAAAACAAAGCGATCGTAACATAAGATGGTTCCACCTTTTATAATTAGGATCGCTCTGTATTTGGATAATTCAGCCATTTCAAAACCAATTTTCATCAAATAAGTGTTGAGTTCTTCAATATTTCATGAAAGATCTCTCATAATGTCACCAAAAATGTTACAAACCTCAAGTTAGGTCTCAACCGATACGATTCCTTTAAAACCACCAAAATGTCACCTGACGTGGATTTTCAGGTAAGGGCGGATTCTGGAGGACCAGACGCTAAAATATAAAATGACATAAATATACTTTAATACAAAGGGACTTTCGAAGCCCATGCAATTAATGGCAAATAAGTACACGCTCTGGAAAAAAAGAGTCCTTGAAGTTTAGGGTCTAGTCAAGTGCGTATCATCCTGCGGTGCTTTATGCAATGAATGAAACAAAGAACAGGATAAAGCTCCCTGGCAACCACTATGAAAGGATTATCACACTAAACTGAAAGTTTTCACATCATTACATAGGTCTACATTATATTCGTGACCGATACTAACATACGAAGCAATAGCATTATTCTTTCAAAATCCATGAGGGTAAAAAGTGATAAGTGTTTGAAGGGTCTCTGGTCTTCCGAATCCGTAAATCTGAGAAAGCCTTATACGTCAGACCGAATCAAAGAGTTCCAGAATACTAGTATAAAAATGCAACAAGATTATTTTCCATTCGTTTTACGATCCCAAATTTTAGAATTATATTGAAGAAAAAAAATCCTCTTTCAGATAATATCAAAAATCTAAAAATTGAGAAGGCTTTCCCCCTTCATCTGTTTAGAGTCCTTAATATACATATATATATATATATATATATATATATACATATGTGTGTGTGTTTATACTCTTACATTATTATATATATATATATATATATATAAAAGTGTGTGGTATATGTAGGCCTATGTAAACCTGTCTGTTGGTGTTTATTCATAAGTACTATAAGTACATACACATGATCAAATATCCAACTCACAACTACCATATAGGTAATATTCAATCGTCGAGTTCACGAACCGTATTTTGCCATAAAGAGATAAAGTGAGAAAATGGCGTGAAATATCTTAATTTGACGCTCACACTGCAGAAACGAATTCGCACTCCAAGCAGGCGCAATATTTGATCACATTGTAAATCTGAGGTAACAACCGTGCGAGCAACACAGTGGGAAACATGGAAGTTTCACAAAGAATGCCATTTGGTCATACTTCATAAGCAATTCGAACAAACTTTGAAATCAGCTGGCACTCACAACGAAAAATAGAGAAGTTCGCAGATATATAACAAATGTATACCTTCCAATGATCTTGCAACAAAACAGATAATTATATTGCTTTTGATGATCGCTACCTCCCAATACATTATATTACCTGTATATTTTACCCCTCCCCTCAAAAAAAATAGTTCATCTCGTTCTTGCGAACATTTCATTGGTAAAGCTCCACGAAGGCAGTCGAATATTAATAGACATCGTTTTTCATTATATTATTCATACTATAATCTGTGTACCGCGAATACGGTTCTGAAGCCGTTTTCTAACCAACCGTATAGATACAAACGGTAAATTTATGAACAAAATAAACGCTGTTGAAAGAACAGCTAAATACATTATATCGCATTCTATGGATCTTTACATCTGTTTCCATGCGGATCCTCCTACTTACACACATGAGAGAAGTAAAAACTAAAACAAAGACGAAGCGATCCCATGCAAACAGAAAGACAATTAAGTTCCCTCTCAATGAACTGCATATAGCAGTATATACACACACACATGCGTGTATAATATCATGATGTGTGTATGCGATTATACCATAAAAATGCGCATTCCAGTCCACTATTCTGTTTTGCCACAACGAAGACAATGCTTGTCACAAAAATGAGCAGATTATAATACAAAGCCGAAAAGATAGCTATCTGCTCTACCTCATGGTTCTGCCAAAATGATTATAGAAATTAAGCTGAGCGTGTATGAATCCATATGGATGTTTGCAATGAATGTATAATAATATATAGAGATATTCGTTTGGTCAATCTTTTATCAATCCTGATCTCCAGGTGTTGATGACAGGAGCTTATATTTTCTTGAACATGCAAGTCCTATAAACTTCAGCTTTTCGTAGGTTTCCTTCATGTTCTTCTCTGCTCTTTTTATACATCTACAATATCTACATAATATCACCATTTTACGACACTTGTATTGAGTATTACTTTTGACAGTTTGAGAGATTCGACAATTTCGTCTTTTGTTAAAGTAATCATCTTTGAGAAATATGAAAATAAATCAAACTCAAACGAAAGCTGACCCTTAAATCCTACGTCTTATGAACCCGACTGGCTCCGGAATCTGCCTGAACCGACAGCGGAGGAGGCAGGCCATAACGTCCCTGAACATGGGCATGGTTCGTGCGTAGATGAGGGGATTCACGCAGCTATTGACTGTCAACAGGAGCCCGGTCCAAGGGATGCCGGGATCACTCGGAGGGATACAGACACTGATGCCGAAGGGTAGGAGACAGACGAAGAACGCCAGAACTACGACAGACAACCTCTTGGTTACTGTCACGTGATACCTATTTAGTTGTCTAGGAGACTTTGTCACTGACCTTTGTTGCTTGGTGTTGGTTTTACCTCCTTTTGATTCAGGAATTCTCTGGGATGTTGTTCTTCCTGTACCACTTATATCATTGACTGATGTCTTTGACTCATTTGAAGCGCCCTCAGTCGTTGAGCACGTTGTAACTTGATGGTGTTGGATATCTGTGTCAGCCTCCGCTTGATCGGAGTGTGACTTGCATTCTCTACTCGAGTCACCTGTCGACGTACCCTCTGTGAGTGGAGTTCCGCTTGACGAGCTCGTCTCGATTGTCACATGGACAGGTCTGCTAGAGCATGCCGGTGTTGCCGTCATCACTGCGGACATCTTCTTGCTCTGCTGAGTAACGAATCTGAATATGCGAATGTAGATGATTACGATAGCTGTGAACACGGGTATGATAGCAAACACCCCCGCAAAGAGGCTGTAGAGTTCGGAGGTGGGAAGAGAAGTATCTTGAGTGCACGTCTTGTACTCCTTGGAGTAGCCAAGCTTTCCTAGACCAGCAAAGTGTGGCACGACTACCAGGATGAAGGGATACAGCCAAGCCATGATGACCATGAGGATGATATTCCTCTTGGTATAAACTCTTTGGAAGTCGCTTTTAAGCTTTGTGAGGAGATACCACCTGTTGTATGCTATAAGTGCCAGGGTCATGACGCTCGCGCCCAAGCAGATGAAGCCTATCGCAGCAGTAACCGCGCATATCCATCCGGGGAGTGGCCATCCGCCCTTGCTGAGAAGGGCAACGGTGCCGAACGGGAGAGAGAGGCACGTGATGAGGTCAGCGAAGGCCAGGTTGACGACGAAACAGTTCGTCGCCGACTGGAGTTTCCTTGAGAGTGCGACGGCGAGGATGACGAGGCTGTTGCCGACGGTGCCCGTGACGGCGACGGCGATCATGCAGGCAGCCATGACGATTCGTTGGTTGTAGTCATCAAAGACGAAGAGCCCGTTGCTATCTTCGGTTTCATTTGTTGCCATGTTTCCTTTTGACAGTTCCATATTTGGGAAGCTGGGGAAATTAATACAAATTTGTTAGAACGGAAAATGATTCTAGAAACTAATTGCAATATTTTTGTTGTTGTTGTTGTTGTCAGATACACGTGTCGTAATTTTCATGTATGATTTCCGTGGAAAAATACAGAAATGAAATCAAACTGAACTGAACTGAAATGTTTCAAAGGGTGTAGCACTATTCTATTAGAGCTATAACATGCAAAATTTTGCCAATAGGGTTCAGAACAGTACATTGTTGTAAGCTACACACCTATACTGATTGGAATAATTGTTGCGATTTGCACATCAAGTAATCTCATGCAATTATCAATCGCACAACGTAGAGTTTGATCAATGTTTACTAATTATATAATTGTGTCCAGCAATAGTATCAAAGCAACACCAGTATTCAAAACAGAGAGGTAATTGATTTACTGTTAAAACTCTGTTTTTGTCGCGTTCTGCCATATGTCTTTCTTGTATTTAGCAACTCTGTACCGTTAGCATAATCCGCCATGACATTGTGTTAGAATATGCCTATGTAAAGCTCACATGAGACATGTTACGTACCACTATGTGGTGATTACTCAGACCCAAACGAAACTGGTAGATAAAGACGTAGCAGGATATGGCAAAAGTTACTTTTCAAATCTGCCAGCATGTGTCAAACACAACGTCCCTTTAGCTCTAACGGCATGACAGAATATTCCTCGCTACAGCAGTGCTGTATTACCTTCTCACATATCCAGTAAAATCCAATATATCCTGAATGAGAACATGTCACCCTCGACTTTAATACTTGCAGCAACTCCTTACGCGGAAGAGCTCTTCCTGCGCAATAGTTCAACTCTCCTAAATCTTGACCGGAAAGTATGCAACACATTTTAGCTTATCTCGTGGGAGAGACGATCAAACTAGTATGACGATCAAACAAACGTGTATGTAATTTACGAACATGGTACATAGAGATGTTCTGCATGTCATTTTCTGAATTGCAACAATATCTCGCTCAAAGTTTAAACGATGGATGTATCATTATCATGATATAAAACACTAAATGACATAATTATGCAGAACATGGTCCCGTCCTAAGGATCATTTACGATTCTGAAGATTTTGACGGACTTCACAGTACGGAAGGAAATAAAAAGAACATAGTCAGTTGACGTGTTCATTATCCAACGGATTGAAATAAGCTGTAAGTTAACCCAAAGTCTACGATAATGATAGGTGGAAGAGTCTACCCCTGACATGACAACTTAGAGAGAGATATTATATGAGCCCGGAAAGTGTACAGGTTTACTTCACTGGTCACTCGTCATGCTCATCCACGTCGTACGAAGACAGAAATGAACTCGCTATGAGGTAACATTATAAATCCTAACCTACCTTATAGATCACCAAATGTCGGGCCAACTGCTAGTTGTCAGTATAGGGTCCATCGAATTTTCAAATGTTATCCCTCGAGTTGGAAATATTCTTTTATGAGCTTTCTCATCAGACAGACAAGGAAGTTTGAAAAAAAAAATCCCCTGGCTATTCCCTGCTGTTTACGTCACAACGAACTCGACGGAAAAGTGCAGGAATTAAGAGAGCGTCATTACGGTCCATGCACAGAGTCTACAGAGATCCTATCCGGAAGCCACGCTGTGCCACAGCGTCGTTTTCCTTGCGAAATTCTCTCCAAACTTTTTCTCATTAACGACGGTCAAGCAGCTTTCATTCTATTCGAGTCATAGAGGTTCTGGATAACATGCAAACAAACAGACCAAACAAGGCCAAATATGGACATAGGTGATTCACGTAAGCAAGTCAGGTGACATTCACTTATAATTTGATATTCTTTAATACACTTTGCATAACTCATACACAAAAGAAAAAGTGCTTTCTTATCGGTAATTCTAAGGGAGTCATTCTACGAGACGTCACGAGACCGACACCCACGAGTCATACAGCCTATCATGAGTCATACAACCCACGAGGTATACAGCCCACGAGTCCTACAGCCCATGAGTTCAACACTAAGCAAACAAGGTCCACGAGACCGACACATTAAGTCCCGTGTTGTAATGTCGAACTCGTGAGATGCTTTTACCTACTGTCGAACTCACGGGCCTTATTTGCTTAGTGACGAACTCATGGGCTGTATGACTCGTGGGTGTCGGTCTCGTGACGTGCAACCGTGGACTTGCTAGCCAACTATCTCTAAATAGATATTTTGCTATGAGAAAGGTTATCATGGGTTTTCTACCTTGTTTGTGATGATGACAAAGTCTACGTATTTTCATTCGTGCATATTAATGAGGGCGTGCTTGTGCGCATTTAATTATAGTCCCTACTTTTTGAAAATCAGTACCGTGTATGAAGATAATCAATACGGCACTGCGTTTAATGTACATTATGTGCTAAGAATATAATTTATCACAACATGAACCATTTACTTTTCCTATAGCAGTTGAATTAAAAGGGAATGAAAAACATCCAGTCTAGACACCAAGAGATATATAGCATTGTTCTGTTCCAGAACTTGATCATATAAAGCCTTCATAAAGGTCTCATGCAATTTTTGTATTTACAATTGAGTGACATTTCTTTCAGGTTGACGCGTTCTAACGACGTAAATGCATTGATCTCACTTCAAAGATAGAGGTTTTATTGGTATAACGTGTACTACAGCCTGTGATATATATGGAATATACACGATGTATGATGATAAAATGTTTACCATGTTCCAGATTCTCTGATCTTATTATACATGTGTACATGTAAATACCACGTGTACATAACACCAAACAAACTGCATTCACCAAAGATGTATTGTAAAGTAATATTTCTTTGTTTCTGTTGATATAACCTTGATCTAATACTCCGCATAAAATCAGTTATCTTCTGAATCGATGTGAGTGTGACAAGTATTATGTAAGCGTATGATAGGCATTTCTAGATTTATCAATGTCGCACGAGAAGACTCGAAAAATATGTAAGAAATATCAGGCGTCGTCTTGCCCTCTTTCGTGAACAGTGAACGTTTCTAGCACTAAAGTTCGATGCTAATGCCGTCTTATGCAGCTTACAGGTTGAGGAATACTCCTACAGGAGCAGCGAACGATGCACCCCATCACTTTTCGAAAATCGGGCATGGTCCTTGCGTATATCATGGGATTGATGCAGCTGTTAAACGAAACAAGCAGACCTGTCCAGGGAATTCCTGGGTCGCTCGGCGGAACAGCGACGCTAACCCCGAAAGGTAATAGGCAGATGAAGAAGGCAACTACAACGACTGCAAGTCTCTTGGTTACACGGACATGGTGACGATCTAGTTTAGAGGATGCTGGTTTGCTTGACGCCTTCGGATTTCCTACTGACGATCGCTTATCCTGTTTGGGTGGCGGCGTCTGATCGGCTGCCGCGGAGTTTGAAGGGTTAGAATTCCCTTCAGTACTTCTCCTTGAGCTTTGATCAGGACCGTTGGTATCATCTGGCCTCGGTTCCACAGCTGCCTCGTTCAGAGTTTCATCTGGTGGTGGAGGAAGGCTGAGTTGAGAAGAGTCGAGATCGCTATTCAGTGTGGCGAGACTTTTACTTGAGGGTGCTTTGGTTGTCGTCGTCGTACTTGCATCGTCTGAAGTAACTTCTGAGGAATTCATTTCCACAGCAACAGCCGACCGCGTCCCCGAACTCGCGGGACCAGTCTCCCTCAACGTAGCCATGTGTTTCATCTGCTTCGTGACGAAGCGGTAGATTCTTACGTAGATGATCACCACGGCGAGGAATACGGGTATGATGGCCATAACACCGGCTAGCAGGCTGTAGAACTCTGATGTAGGCAAGGATGTATCCTGTGTGCATGTTTTGTACTCATTAGAGTAACCAAGCTTTCCGAGCCCAGCAAAATGCGGAACTATCACGAGAAGAAAGGGGTACATCCATGCAGCGATCACCATCACAATTATCTTGCCCTTTGTGTACAGTTTCTGGAACTTTGCCGCTGGTTGCGTGAGAAGATACCATCGATTGTAGGCAATTAACGCCAGGGTCATAACGCTAGCGCCGAGGCACGTAAGAGTCACGGCCGAAGCTGCGGCGCATATCCAGTCGGGAAGTGGCCATCCGTCGCGGCTCAGCAAGGCCACTATGTTGAAAGGCAAGCAGAGGCATGTGAACAGGTCTGCGCAAGCGAGGTTGACGACGAACCAGTTGGTCGACGATTGCAACTTTCTGGAGAGCAGGACGGCGAGGATGACGAGACCGTTGCCCGAGGTGCCGAGAAGGAATACCACACCAACAACGACCGCGATGATGATTCGCTGGGTGTAGTCGTTGAACTCGAACAACTGGGGGCCTGTTGGCATCGACAACGTGCTTGTTGCAACTGAAGTTCCCTCTGACCCCATCGGGAGATGATGATCCCAGGCGCCGGCTTTATCTGCAAAGATGATACAATAACACTCAACACATCGTGGGAAAGGACATCATTACAAATTATACCATATCAAATACGAGTGTCTAGTATGCTGTATTTCCTTGACATATGCTGTATGTCCTTGTTTTCGTCCTTGTCCTTGTTATAATCTTTTCTTCTCTTTCCTTTCTCTGACGTCATGATGTTAAGATTTTCATACATGGAGTCCTTGGCTGATCTTGAGATGCCCTTATCTTCAACTAGTAAATCACAAAATTTACAAGCTTTGATTTTCTTGTGGGTTTCTCTTTTCCATATACAGTTACACAAATGTACAATATAATTTTAATCGCTTACTTAGTTCATTTATCGAAATATAAAGACAAATTACCATGATTGCATTATATACTATTGAAATTTATGTGATTTGAAATTCCTTACTCATGAAAGCGTTATGTATATTACCTTGCATTACTTTGTATGGAAATAGAATAATTTGAATTGCATTGAAATTTAATAGATATTGGCATTACACATATGACTTTTATATTATCCACCTGCATTGACACTGCCATCGACTGTGTGATGAAACTTGAGTGAAAACGAACTGGAGTAATGCATGATGGACAATTCGTCATGGATAGATTTGCTTTAGATATTTGATGAATGACAGCACATATATATTCCTAATAACTGAACGTATCGCACCGTGATACCCTATCATATATTCGACATTTCGTAATCATGAATAACTATCATGAACAAATCGCTTGTAAATAGTGGGAGAAAGATCCGGGTTGGTTTTATGGCCTGCCAGAGTCAAAAGGTGAGTGTATTGAGGGAGGGCGTAATGGGTCAATATTCACAAAGCAAGTAACAAATACAGGCTGAGCAAGAATAAGAAAAATGCTCGCACAAAAGTAGTACTGGCTACCCATATTTGCACGCGCCTATTTGCAAATAATGTAAAAGAGGTACATGGTCATCTCAACTTCCTCAAAGGAATCCCTAGTCTTCAATGAATCCAAAATATCATGATGTATCATACATTTCGATTTCTTTAATAACAAATGAAGGGTGGGAAATAAAGCGCTTTACCAGTTTCTGGCGCGACAGGCACAACCTTACACAGTTACAAATCTAGTCATTAATAAGTACGAGAAAATTTACACCAAAAGAGAATCAAACTAGCTTAACCAGATCATTCTATTCCTTGAGTAGACATGAGATCCCCAAATGCATTCGATGACTTTCAAAACTCCAAATAAATATCTGCATGTAAATATTAATCCTAAATGTGCCTGTATATCTTTATTAGTCAAATAAGTGGTAACCTTGTATAAACTATGCAACACTGTCCTCATAACCTGGTATAAATAGGCAGAACTTTTCATAGTTACGAATCCGGTCATTATGAATACGAGAAAATGCATACGTCACAAGAATGAAATGTCAAGTGTTATCATATTTCTTTTCTAAGCCATTGTTGTTGTTGTTGTTGTTGTTGTTGTTGTTGTTGTTGTTGTCGATGTTGTTTTATGGGGGTTATGAGGAAAACCAGACACAGCTATCAATGCATTTTGATGAGATTTTTTTCTGAAGGCCTCTTATCCATTATGGATCTGTTACTTAATGAATTTCAGTGCTTGTAGTCCAGTCAGTAGGCCTAAGCATTAGTTTTGTCTCATTATAGGCACTCTTACACAGTCTCTCTGGTTTCCACGAGCAACGAGATCAACAACTGACATTTTACAATTTGTAGTACAATTTACAACAATGCCAGATCAACTGAATCGGTGTACTGTTATGATTACAAGATTCCAAGCTCTGCAAATAGCGGACAAGTACGTGGAAAAGGAGCTGGAATCTTTGGTGCGCTTTGTTAATTGTCGTCAAATTCGGCATTGTTTCGTATGGGGAATGCTACACTGTAAAAACATCGGTGTGAGATTTAACACCATAGGTGTTAAATCTAACACCGATCAAGCTTCAATAGAGGACTACACCCACAGGTGTAGAAAATGTATTGCGACGGTGTTAAAAAGTGTTCCCCTGGCACTTCGTGGTGTTAATTTGACACTGTGGCTGGTGATATTTTTGACACTGCGCTAGAGTTAATTCAATAATGACACCGCATGGTGTTGATTTGATGTTGGTGGTGTTAATTTCGATGGTATAACACCCGTCCAGCTTCAATAGGAGACCACACCAACTGGTGTTACTGTGGTGTAAATGTGTTTACACATTCTTTCAAAAATCAAGTACTTTATCGGAAAATTCTTTATCGTCTCGTTGAAGTTCAAAATTAACAAGAAGCGCTGTAACTAAGAGACTATTCAAAAAACAATTTTATATTTTGAAATGACACCCGGAGGTGTTAATCTAACACCATGAATGAGCACCGGAAATTTAACACCAGCTCAGTGTTTCATATTTAACACCGGACTTTTTGCAGTGTAAATATTGCATTCAGTCTTGAGGTAGGATGTGTGCAAGAAAATGTTCGACTTCTAACGATTTCCAGTAGCTTCAGTATATATTAGCAGTAAGGGAGACTATGCTTATATGTTACATATATTTTCAGACCTTGCTGCGTAAGGGAAACTATTTTTGATCACTTGGGTTCAGTCCTACGGCGACATTATAATAACTGTTGATACGTTTTCTCCACACCATTTATTTTGAACGTAAAGTTCAAGTTCAATAACTTTTCTCCATTTCTACATAATCAGTAAAGCATACTGGTATATATGCAAAATGTTAATAAAAGGAAAGAGATATCAACATAAGTAATCAGGGTGCATTATACTTTTGATAAGGATTAGAGAAGTGAAGCGTTTTAGCGGTTTATTTCTGTGCAGGACACTCATTCAAAGACTTTTTTTTTCCCGTCTTGCTTGTTTTAAATAGGCTTCAATCCATCCCAAATTATAAGCTCTTGTTTCTCAGGTTTGATTGATTCGAGTTTTGTCTGCCGCTTCTTGTTATATACAGTTCGACCTCAATTACCCGGCCTGCTTTTATCCGGAAATCTCTATTATCCGGACGCGTTCACGCAGTCAAGGACTTTTTTTCATTCAAAAATTGAGAAAAAACAGTGTCTATAAACTCAATCAAAATTTCTACAAAACTCACACGATTTACCTACCATATTCCCGACAGAACTAACATAAAGATATACTTTATTTTTGTGAAGAAGGGACTACAATTTTGCGCAGGCTAGCATAGATTACACCACCATTGCGTGGTACGCTACCTGCCTAGCTGCCAGTGCACTGGGACGGCAACTTGGACGGCAGCTATACATTAACATTGTGTCTTCCATATCCGGCCAATTCGCTTATCCGGATGAGCGCTGGTCCCGACATGGCCGGATAATCGAGGTCGAACTGTAACTGTAATGATATGCCCCTGTTTAACCCTTTCAGTGCCAATAAGCCAAATGTGCACTTATTTCACACACTATGCCTATAGACAGGAAATTAATTTGACACTGAAGGGGTTAATGGTTGGAATGATCTTATTCTGATATTTGGAAAGAGACGATTACGATGTTTTGCGAATGACACCACCTTAAAAAGATAACAGTGATAAAGATGGAGGCTGCATTATAACAGCACATCGTTCTTATTTCTGTTCGATCTCAACCATCTTGAGCGTACAAGCATTTTTATAAAGAAAGGTGTGGTGGAAAAGCAGGTGAAAACTGTTATGGCTCACAAACATACTACCAGTATGTAAACTTGGGCCTGATTTCGTTCTATAAACTCCATAGTTGTATTTTGTAGATAATAATGATGTAACAATTATATTACTATGTTCAATTCATTCTTTGTCTCCGGAGTATACAGTGATTTCACAAATTTGTAACCATTGGTAACTGTAAGTCTAAACTATACTTCTGAAAGCTAGAAAAAGCATAATTCTATTCTTGTAAAACACAATATCCAAATAGATTACCTGCCTAGTATTCTATAGATTAAATGAACATGGTCATCCAAATTATAACAATTAAGATAGAATCGGCGTCTTACCTCGAAGTACGCGTCCGCGACGATTTCGTGGTGGCAAAGTATCGTCCCCCAGTCGTTCGCCACTCCCTGGTATACAAATGCCTCTGCGTTCCATACCTGGTATCATTTTTCAAACTTCACTTCCTCATTTCGAGTGGGAAATAAATGCGATCGGGTGCACCCACCCCTCCCCCCCCCCCCCGAAAAACAAAGAAACAAAGAAGGAACGCAGTTCACCGTTCCGGTCCTTACAAACATCAATAAGGTTTGTGAATCAATATTTACTCCTACGCTGTAATCGTGTTTTGAAAGGTAGCAAAGAGACCCAATCCATTGTTGAACATACCTGGCGAACATGGCAATCACGGAGAGATAAATCGAAGTCGAAATAACTCGTTTTGTAGATATTGTTTGACTGTTCCGGTTATCATTAACGCTTTCTATGTGACTCTTGAGCATTTAATGATCACTGGTGATTATATATACACTACAGACTCTTGAGGTCCAGTGGATAAGACCATGGACTACCAATCAAGAAGGTCTGTGGTTCGAGTTCCCTGGCTGCATGCAGTTGTGCCCCTATAGGTAAGTCACTTTATCCTCCAAAATCAAACTCCATTGAAATGTCTTGCCTCCCTTTCCGTCCTCCCGGTCCACACGGTATCGTTTTCTCTGCTGTTTTCTTCTGTCTAGCCTGTTTGTCTTTGAGAGAGAGACAGAGAGACAGAGAGAGACAGAGAGAGAGGGAGGGAGAGAGAGAGGGAGAGAGAGGGAGAAAAGAAAATATTTCTCTATAGAAGTGCCTGAAGTGTGTTCCATTGAAATACACATAGCGCACCTCTTTTGTCACAGACCAAAGATAAGTACATGAATGAATGAATAGATAAATAAAGATGAGTAAATATATATATATATATCTATATATATATATATATATATATATCCAAGAAATAAAGAATAACCAACCTATGCCAACTTGCACACACACACACACACACACACACACACACACACACAGCGAAAGAGGCATATTTCCACTCGGCAGACGCTGGTGGTTTGTTTCGCACCTGCAAACAAAATGGACCATCCCCAATTACTTTGATATGTCGTACCAAAATAACAATACGCGAAAAAAAAAACCCCACAAAAACACATGAAGAATATTAGCAACAGCGGCTTGGTAAATCTAAACTGTGGTTGATTAAAGTGAATCCCTCTGCCTAAATGGAGTGCAATTTGGTTACTCAATTTAGGTTTACATGTATTTAAAAAATGCACAATTAAAGTGTGATACCAGGGAAACGGCAGCATATCTAAGCAGAGTTGGGGCAAAAACCCCTCCCCCCCCCCCCCCCCCCCCCATATCAAATTCTGAACTCTGGACTGAGGTTTAAAAAGAAAAAGTCAACCTGGATATTAACACGAAGTCTTTCGTCTTCATTTTGATTTTTTTTTTGTTTTAATATTCGATCTCATTTTGAGCACATGTCTCACCAAGAATCGTTTTAGGTGTCGGATCTGATCAGTGATAATAAAACAAATAAAATCAAGCGCCCTCTATAAGCGGCTTCTTTACAAGACAGTAGAGAGCCGAGTGTGTGGTTAATGGCGTTAGTAATCTGTATATTAGCTTTTATCAGGAAGAAGAACACGATCATATATATTTAAGGCATCTTTTTGTTACATTCAGCTTTATGTATTACAAGCGAAGGAGACAGATTTTGCGTTAGCGAGACAGCGACAAATAGAAATTTGATATCTTTCCTGTGTTCCGAATAATATTAACAAAAAAAAAAAATTGTTTACGTTCCCACGCAATATCATCAGTTCATAATCTTTGTATTCTACGCATTTTTTTTTTTTTTTTTGCGAAACACATCTATTCGCTGTTAAATGGATCAAGCGAGTACTGGCGTTACTATGGTTACGACGCTCGAATTGTTGCAAGAAATATATGGACATGCCAAGTACCTGATTGATTATAATACTCACCATTCTCACAAACATGACAAAGAAGACGGGTTTCAATAATCATAAAATTTTGCTGATTCTTTATTAATGTCTGCGAGAGAACCGGAACATCAAAGTTTCATTTTCTTTTAGCATCAAGCATTTGCTCCAACACTTTCATACTTATACAATGGCCGGCGCAACGTTTTCAACAGTGTGTGTGTGTGTGTGTGTGTGTGTGTGTGTGTGTGTGTGCGTGGGGGGGGGGCACTTCAGACTTCTGGTGCCATTTCTGGGTTCCATCAGCTAACAAGCAGCAAAAACAAAAAGTCTTCAGCGCAACTTCTTGAGGGTGCGACTTCGGGGTTTCTTCAGCTGACAAGCAAAAAAAAACAAAACAACAACAACAACAACAAAACAAAACAAAAAAAAGTCAGCGGAAATCAAAGCCTTTCTAGTGCCACTTACGCACTTCCGGGGTTAGAAAAAATAGGGGGGGGGGGACCAAAGTGGGTGACACCTTATGTATTATGGTGAAAAAAAAAAGTGGGGAGTGGCCGAGAGCCCCCCATCCCCGGCTCCACCGACCCTGTTTACTCAAAATGTTTTGCAAAAGTGTAAATATCGTTTATTTTACGGTGTCATTTTAATGTGTGCATTCTATTCCTGTATGTTTCTGTTGGAAATGAAAAAAAAAATAAATGAATGCAAATAAAGCTTTGTCAAGATGGGTATTACTGTCCCTTATACATACCTCCACTGACGTGCTCATCTTGTGCTTGGCTGCTACATTTGATCACATTACTCCCGTCATATTGTACAGATGGAAAAGGGAAAGCTAGTTGCTCATTATCATAACATATGTATACTGTGACTTCTCTTCAGCATGGGGGGGGGGTGACGTTTTATATTATGATGGAGGACAACACAACCTGTAAAAGAAGGTCTCACGCAGGAAAGCTACGAAACCTCTCGGCTTAGATAATATTACCTTTGTTTTGAAACACTTTTATAATGTTATCTTCTTGACGAATGACTATTAGACGAAAACGTTTACATCATTGTGATTCTTTCAGCTGTTACATTTAATTTTGAACAAACCTCTACGCCGTTAGTCAATAATTCTGCTGAATGATTTTAATCATATACCTCTTTTAAGTAGATTGGAAGAGTATGCATTTATCGTTAGATATAACCAATTATTGATTGCTTTATTATACCTACTCTCTAAAAAAAATCGAGTGAAAAAATTCACTCTTAAAAGAGTGAATACAAAAAAGAGTGAATTCCGAGTGAAATTGGAGTGAATTTTGAGTGAAAATGTTCATTTTCACTCACTTTGGAGTGACGTCAGGGATCACTCCAAAATCTTCGAGTGATCCCTGACGTCACTCCGAAGTGAGTGAAAATGAGCATTTTCACTCAAAATTCACTCCAATTTCACTCGAAATTCACTCTTTTTTGTATTCACTCTTTTAAGAGTGAATATTTTCACTCGATTTTTTTTAGAGAGTACTACTGGCGAATATACTCCATCTCTCTCTCCCTTTCTCCCCTTTACACCTCTCTCTAATATTATTATACTGAAATGGAAAATTCTTCTGACTATGCAGAATTCCGTCGTGATCGATTGAACTCTTATAACCCTCTGCAGGTCTGACCGCGTAGAACAATGGGGGAGGGGGGAGGGGCTGAGGGTTAATACAAACCCGTTCAATTTAAGTATTTCCAAGGTTTACATTAGTCGTATTAGCATTGTGATTGTCGATCACATTATTGGGGGAGGGGGAGGTGGTAATTCGGAGCTATAATCATATGTCCAGTGTGCTGAAAGCAAGTGTAGCGATGCAGTATTCTATTCAGCCAGTGATGTGTAGAATTCCTTATACGGAAACCATTAGATTGAGACGACAACAGTTTTCACGGGAGTTTTCACCGGTATAAAAATGTTAGTAGTTCAGCAGATTGATTGACTCATTTCTGAAGCTATACTTTCAGGCGGTTATATTTTCCTTCTTTAAAAATAACATGTCGGTATACTTAATGTGACTGACCAGCCACGTACACAATGTGAATATCTGAATAATCAAGGAAGTTGAATTTCACGCAAGAATTACTGTGAATCGTACGCCAATGCTTTCTGTCGATTTTGCAACGTCTGATTATCATAATAAATTGACCTACTGTGCATACATCGCCGTAGACATCGTAGTGTTACGAGCGTGACGAGGATGGTATACGGTGTGACCTGTGCCATGGTCTAAATGACTGTATTTATAATGAATCTGACCCGAAACTAGACGCTAGCTCTTTGTGTTGTGACGGGGGTTGTGAATATACCTGGTCTCTTTAAACGCCCCACCCCCTCTCGCTCTCTTCCTCTCCTTCTGTACGTACGCACACTCACACAACGTAGGGAAATGACAGTAGCACTTTAATACACGCGCACAGGTACTTTCCTTCAGGGAAGATGTACGGCTCGTCTGCGAAAGACCGTGAGTATCAAAGGCTTTTTACGGCATGCTGAAGTCCTGCTTGATGGAATAATCCCTATCACGTGTACGGAAAATCATATTAACGATAAAGGCATCAGGGTGTGATGTCATTTTGCTTTGTCTTTTGTGCATGGATATAGTCTATTCATCGAAACCCAGACAGTGTTTGTTTGTTTGTGGGTGTGTGTTTGTTTGTTTGTTTTTCAGATCGCGGAGAAAGATCCACTGCATTCGAATATCAACTCCAGAGGGCAACTTAAGTCGCTTGCCTTGTCACTATTCTAAGCGTCTGTCAATAGGAGAGATTCTATGTAGGTATGTCAGCTTCGCTGTTGAGCCACGCTCTCTCTCCCCCTCTATCGCCTAGACTTTTCACAGCACTTCCTGGGTTGATATCGTTATGAGAATGATATGTGAGAACACACAGATCGGGTGATATGGCAGCTGGGGGTGTTGATGGATCGAGGGCATTAATTTCTGACATCGTTTGATTGCAGTTTCATCTCGAATTGGTTTGCCATCATTATAAATGGTAAGGTAAACGTGCCACATTCAAGGCTTTGTTTACACCTTGTATTAAAGTGTTATTTACTGTACGTGTTATACCTGTATCACCACCTTTACACTGGACCATTACTGTGCGATCGTTGTTATCCCGTTCTTTTTCTATTCTTGATATCAACGTCAGTAGTCAGTACAATTTAAGATCTACTTATTCTAGATGACGTGGTATTACTGCTGTTCACTGAGATGATGATGATGATGATGATGATGATGATGATGATGATGTCAGATGATGATGTCAGATGATGATGATGATGATGACACTGAAGAACGAATAGGCCCTATGATATAAAATATTATAATGACAATCAAAAGGCTGCAGAGCGTTTTACCGGGGATTGGAAGCTCCGTACGGGAGGGGGGATGGGGTGGGGGTGGGGCATTGCTCCTGATAATTCACTAATTGGCTGCTGCGCGAATCAAAGGGTATATGCTTCAAATTCCCCCCCCCCCCCCCACCTCCCCTCCCCCGGGCGGTGGGGGGATGAGGGGTGGTCATGGGTTTTCGGGAAGTCATGGCTTTCTTTCTTATGTTTTTCCACATTTTTCCCCTGAGCCAATGGTGTGTACATGGGGCTGCATGCAGTCATCCCCCCCCCCCCGCGATTCTCTCGTGCACCCCCTTCCATGTCCCCATCAGCAATGTAGAGATTATGTACAAAGAAATGGTTTAGCTATCTTTTAGAATGGCCAATTATAATACTATGCTCTGTCATTTCTAAACGAAAAACAAACAAACAAACAAGCAAAGTGTCTGCTCGTGACTTTATTACATGAATATCTCATGTCGTTCCTGCAATTGAGTAAATTCTACAACTACGATGTTTGTGCTTAGTACACTAACCCGATTCTTATCTGCGGCAGCGGTCATCCAACTATCCCAAAAGGTTTCGAGGCCGGAAGGGGTGCCAAACAACATACACACAAACAAACATACCGTATGGGGTTTGTGCTTCTCAAATTTGTTGAGGAAAAGTATTTAACCGTAGGTGATGGCGAAAGCGTATCAAATGGAAATTGACACTCACGACGTCAGTATTTTAGAAATGATAAATCATTTTTTTTTTTCACCTGGACAAAATTGGGATGACCATATTATTGACATCAAAGCCTCCATCCCCCTTAGGTTGAGATAGACAGTATGAAAACATTTTGCTCTACACTGCGCAAAATTGATTGCTTATAATTACAATCATATATAAAAGCATTGTCGACGTTTTCGAAATTAAGGGGGGGGGGGTGGCGTACGTCCGAGCAGTTATTCAAATTATCTACAAAATTGCGCGTTGCTCATCTCTACTTTTACTTGTAGTTTCATTAAGTCATTCTTGGTTTTTTATGTATTTTCTGAGGGTCTCATACCCTACAAGCTTTGCTTTTTAGTGGGACCCTCCATTTTCATTCCAATCCTTGTATTATGCACATGTATATACCTTAAAGATGAATTTATGTTGTTACTGGTGATCACATGTACGTTTTTGAAGTTGTTACGAATATGTTCTGTTTATGCAGGGCTCCACACTAACTTCTATTTTTGGTGGCCCAAAGGCAAACATCCGACCTTTTTTGGTGGCCCGATCAGGCCACCAAATTCTTTATTTCTGAAATTTTGGTGGCCCGACATGCGTTTTTGGTGGCCCCGGGCCACCGGGCCACCTTTAGTGTCGAGCCCTGGTTTATGCATTATATATAATTTTCCCTGTTTATTTAATAGAAATGAGAAATAAAGTTGATTGATTGATTGATTGATCGATTGATTGTCTTATAGAATTGATGTTTAACCATAATTAGTGATTATAGGAAATGTATTTCTCAACCATGTTCAGTTGTTCAAAATACACGTCTTCAGTGGTTTTGTGAAACACAGTTCTTTCTATGTATTACGACTTTCAAATGTCAGGGTTGATGCCCTCATAATTATAATATGTGAAAGGCAATAGTTCGGTACTGATGATATTGAACAGTATTTTGTTAGAAATTATTTTGTAGTATATTATCATCCTTAAGGTGGAAGAGGTTTTTGAGAAAACGTTTTTTAATCACGTGAAACTTAAGTTTATGTGTATTTACATGTTTGTTAAGATCACAATGAAAGTGCTGTTTGTTGGGAAATCAATATTTTGGAAGAGATTAACGCTGTATAAAGTATTGAATGGACGAACGAACTTGCGAGAAGAATCCATCAAGGTATTTGATAGATAAATGCTAAGGAAGGTAAATTAATGCAAAATAAGATCTTCGAATCAAAGAGTTATGCTCATTTATGTAAGTATTGTTCATGTTATAGGCCTACTTCATGTCTGTTTACGATTTTTTGTTGTTATTGATACATTCTTGTCTGTTCCGTATAAGGCATCATGTCCTGTACTCTACATCTAAAGAAGAAAAGAAAACACCAACATGAATCCTGGGCTTGAATTTCACATTTAATGAATAATCATCGAATCAAAGGAATAAACATTTGCGTCTCGATTTTTTTTTTTTTTGCATTGCATGCATGCACAGTCATGAAAAATATGGTTTAGTGCTGTTGTGGTTTCGTGAATTGAATTGCACTGTAGAGCAATGTCAACAAACGAACTCATGTCATTGTTTTAAAAAAATAGTAGATACAAAGGATTATCAGTACAGACTCGGGCAACTGAATAGTGAAGCCAGGGTGATATGCGCGCGATTTCTTGTGGACATAGTGACAAGTGAATAAACAGACATTGTGATGGACCGTACAGTGTTTCCGAGTGTATTAAAGTCCAACTCTGCATGGCCCCATGTTCAATCTGTTTAATATAGCGACGAATAATAATACTGACAATGATAGCAATGATGTGATTATGCTGATAACAATATTAATAACACTGATGATAGTAAAGATAACAATAATAGATATTGATAAAACAGAATGATCCTTTGACTTTCACGCTTTTTCGCAAGACAACCACAAATTTGAATTGAATAAGATTGTGATGTCATTACCTCAATATCATTTTCCTACTGGCCTACCCTAAATCTTAATAAATCTATTTTGAGAAAATGAAATCAAAACGTAAATATGAAATCGTTATGTTACAAATCACTCTCATGACTGCTGTGTGTATAATGACCCAAGATTACTACATATCATATGGGGAGGCGTAGTAGTTCCTGAATTTTTTACCTCTCCCCAAAACAATTTCTTAATATTCATGTTACGAACATTTGGGAAGGTATATCAAAATTGACTTGATGGTACAACCACGAAACGGCACGACTATATGCTCTCATTGTGTAATGTCGCTTTAATGTCATTTTCAAGTCAACCTGAATGTGAAATGAAACGGCACTTTAAGTTGACCCAGTCAAGGTTTTGACCTTCCAAGTTGCGACCCCCATTCTTTTTTTTTCCAATTGTTGTCTCTCCTGACCATGAATAACAAGTTCAAACCCTGACTCCAAATCGTTAGAGGGAAGTATCTTTAAGTCAACAGTATACCGGAACCATATGTCTGAGCAGGGAGGTATATCACACATCTCGATCCTAGGTCTGAGCCTGTACACCAGAAACCGAACCAGCACAGGTAAAGTGAGGATTTGAATATCAATTGGAATATTGTCGTGATTGTGTGTGTGTGTGTGGGGGGGGGGGGGCGCTACACATGTTTTGATACATTGTGAACTGTTTTAGAATTCTTCTTTATAAGTGATTTAGATAGACCTAAGCAGGAAAAAAAAAAACTAATAATGATACGTACTACAATACTAGCATTCTTTATAGCCAAGAATGCATGACTTTATTGTGTTTGGTGCTGCGAGATATGCAACCACCCCCCGTCACGCTTCGTCCCCTCCCCTCTTTGGTTCCGAGTCATCCAAAGGTGTGTTCTCCTTATTATGGAACCCGAGATTCTGATTGAATGCTTATTTGAATTGCAATAGTTTCTATCATGTGTTGTGTGATTTCTGTTTGATTATCTCTCGAAGATCCGAAGATCTGAAGATCTGGGCCTCTGAACGTCTCCTGTCGTTTGTTTTGAAAATGGGTGTTCTCCCTGGTGGTGGTGGCCCCGGGGAGGACGTTCGCACCCCTTTCTGTATCCCGTGGCACGCGACAATCCTCTGCTACTACACCTGTACGCTGAGCTACGATTACCTTCATGTGGCGCCGTTGCTCATCCGAGTGGGGTTGGTGCAGCCCCAAATGATCCGCCTGCTTCCCTGGTTCGGTGGTGTGACGTACAAAGCTTGCTATCTGACTTCGTGGTGTTCGGTAAGCGACATTATTACCCGAGATAAGGCTGGTCTTTATAATCTGAAGAAAAAAAAATGTATATATATATACATATATATATATTTATAGCTGATGTGAAATAGATAAGCTCAATCTTTACACTGAACAGTACTAAAGCTTACCAGAGGAAAACATGTTTATCCCCTTCCTGCATTAAGTCCTCTTAGTATATAGCACTGCTTAATTTAAAAAGTCAACAGATATCTACCAGAGATTAGGCCCAATACAATGTATGGGATCTTGGAGAAAGACACTCCCACAAACGAGAGGCTTATAATAATATGCGTGATGTAAAGTGCAATGGGCAGCGAGCTGAAGGGTAGATGTGGACATAATAATAACACGATCTAGATACCGGCCAGGTATTTGCTTCTCTATTATTCAGTGTTACCAATGTTCACGCACATGGTTCTGATGTATCACTACTGTCTATGAACCTTTTATTCGTATGACGGAAGTTGTTATAGAAAATCTCTCCACACTCTGCCGATAGATTCAAGAGATGCCAAAATATAGGCATTTATGAAAAATCGGTCTTGAAATGGCAGAGATATCCGAAAACAAAATAAAGCAAATAAATCGATCCTAATACAATGTGGGTCCCACTTTTTATGGGTGCACGTCACGAGACCGACACCCACGAGTCATACAGCCCACAAGTTATACAGCTCACAAGTCATACAGCCCACGAGTCATACAGCTCACAAGTCATACAGCCCACCAGTTATACAGCCCACGAGTTCGACACTGAGTAAATAAAGCCCACGAGTTCGACATCAAGTAAAATAAGCCCAGGAGTTATACGGCTCACGAGACCGACACTACGCACAAAAGGCTCATGAGACCGACAGTAAGCAAACAAAGCCCACGAGACCGACCCTACACTTAAAAGGTCCACGAGACCGACGCTACGCATACAAGGCTCACGAGACCGGCATTACGCAAAAGAGGTTCACCAGACCGACACTAAGCAAAGAAGGCCTACGAGACCGACAGGATGAACAGCGCCACCTATAGACCAATAAATTGTATATGGTGTCCTGATAATAACATAGGAAGATATGAGAGATGGAAAAGAAGAGTTCCCATCTCCGGCAGGGTGTTACCCCATCAGTTGCCCCCCCCCCCCCCCCCCCCAAATGATCAGGATCTTTAATTGTGTTTGCATGGGTGTGTGTTTGTGAAAAAAAAATAAAGTACAGTAAAAGTGTGTAACATATCTTTCCACAATAAACCTGCGAGGGTGTTGATTTAGTATTGATTAAAAATAAAAAATAATGTAATCGTCTATTAAGGTAGCGTTAGGAATTCGGAAAAAAACCAGATGCATCCATGAAAACAGCTATTGTATTTCACGATAAAATGTACTGTTCGGAGGAGAATAACACAAGCCACAAAATTGAGGTGAATCCCTGCGATATAAAACGTTTTAATCAGTAGAATTACATTATAGTTACATAGAAAATTACAAATAGATCTTACTGCAAAACGTCAAAGCAGGAGGGTAGAATATCTAAAATAGAATAAGTAACTAGTGAATCGGGAGAGAGAAGAGGTAAAATTCATATCTTGTCCATCTTCTAGCGAAAAACTGGGAAAGCCTATTAAAAATAGCACGATGGCATTATCAAAGCTCAAGAATTAATCCATACATCGTTATTGTCCTCTTTTAAATTCATTTGTGTGTATTGTTTTTTTTTTTTTTTTGGTCTCTTTTTTTTTGGGGGGGGGATGAAGAATACTAATTCTTCTATTTTTTTTTGGGGGGGGGGAGGGGGCGGGGGCATGAAGAATACAATTCAATTTTTCTACTTGATGACAATGTCGCTCCATGACACACTTGCCCCCTCCCCAGAAGTATGTAAATAGAAATACATATTTGATGACGTTCATGATTATGTAGATGGTCACCATCTTTCAATTGATAGCGTTACGAAATTACACCCGCCAGTATTTTATTTTTCCGTTCATGGAACACCCTGCACAGGTGAATGACATGTAGATGGCGCTGCTTATCCTGTCGGTCTCGTGGGCCTTCTTTGCCTACTGTCGGTCTCGTGGGCTTTCTTTACTTAGTGTCGGTCTCGTGAGCCTGTTTAGCCTAGTGTCGGTCTCGTGGGTCTTTTTTGCCTACTGTCGGTCTCGTGGGCTTTCTTTGCTTAGTGTCGGTCTCATGAGCCTTTATTGCTTAGTGTCGTTCTCGTGGGCTATGTTTGCTTAGTGTCGGTCTCATGAGCCTTTTGTGCGTAGTGTCGAACTCATGGGCTGTATGACTCCTGAGCCGTACAGCTCGTGGGCTGTGTATGACTCATGGACCTATTATTGATGTCGGTCTCGTGGACCGTATGACTCGTGGGTGTCGGTCTCGTGGGATGCCCCCCTTTTGATTAGGATCACTTTGTTTGGGATAACTCGGCCATTTCAAAACAATTTTTCATCAAATAAGCTTTGAATTCCTCTTAGAGTTGTTATCATCTTTCATATTTCATACGAGGTTTCTCACTATCTCACAAAAAGTTGGGGAAACTTGAAGCCCAATCTCAACCAAAACAAAAGGCCCTATTTATACCATACCTTTTCGAATGACCGATCGAAGGAACGGAGATGTTAGGCATGGACGACTTTAAATGCCTATTGACGAATACCGTTGCTCGTATATGTATAGGGTCAAATTGATTGGCGCAAGTTGAAATTTGATTGCTGAGTTGTTGATCTTGAGTGTCTGAAGACGAATTCGAATACTGATATATATGTGATAAAAACCTAAAATGGCATTAAACCGCTTTATCCTGGCGAGGAAAGGGCATGTTTTAGAAATGCAATATTATATATATAAACTCAGCAAAAGAGGAAAGTAAACACATTTTCCAGCATATATTTTTCATACAAGATTGTAATCAAAATCATTGTGTTATATACCATATTAAAGTTTATCTAATCGGCTATCAACCTGGTAGGTTGATACAAAGGGAAATTTCATGCATGAGTGGACACACTGATTTTTGTCCTTCAAGACTCAAAAGTAAAAATTGCAAATATTGACATTTTGTCCTTCATTTGCGAATTTAATGCCCTTCAGATAACAATGATTACAGAAGACCAAATTCAACATAATGAGAGACATGAATGTAATAGCAAAAATAAGTTTTCGTCCCATTGTATCTCTTTATATCCTCAAACACAACAAAGTGGGGAAACTAAAGGGGAGAAATAAGAGTTTTTCAGTCAAATCTAACTTCCTGCAGAGGGAGTAAGCCGCAAAGGTGATAAAATGGACAGACTTTCTTTATTTCTTTCTATTGATTTAGGAATTTAAGAATTCATGAGACAAATTCAAGAATTCACCAAGTATCATTTTCAAAGTTCTTAAGTTGAAATAACATGTGAAATTTCCACAATTTTTGTTAATATTGCCTCTTTCATGCCATTTGAATTTGGATTTGACAGAAGATTCTTAATTTTCTCCATTAATTTTTTGCCTTTCTTTATCTTTGCGGGCTACAAAGTCATTATAGAGATCATAAACAACAGGATGATTTTGGAAACTTAATTTGCATTTCTTATTGTTTTGAATTGTCTCTGATGTCATTGTAACATGGAAGAGCACATAGGCATGAATGACAACTTGTCCATTTTTTGCAATTTATACTTTTGTGCTTTGGAAGAAAAAAAACCCGAATGTGTTCACTCATGCATAAAGTCACCTTTTTATTGACCAACCAGGTTGATAGCCAATTAAATTACCTTTAACATGGTATATAAAACATTAATATTACAATTTAGCCAAATTTTCTATGAGAAATATGAACTTGAAAAAGTATTTACTTTCTTCTTCTTTTTTGGTTGAGTGTATATATATATTTATACACTTTGTAAAAAAAGAAGAACAATATTAGATCCATTGGTGGATAGCTGCCTGGCGGAGGTCTACGCTCTCAGTGCTGGGATCTAGTTTTGCAAATCTTTATACATTGCAAAATGTCATAGAAGTGGCGTCATTTTGCAAATAGTACTTTATGGAGTGTCAAACATACCAATTAACATTCTGACATAGCTGAAAATTCAACCAAAAAGACCAATCACTAGAGGATAATTTTTTGATCCATAAGAAAAGATATACATTGTAATACCAAATATTACAAATGTCGTCCAGAAGCGGATCTAGGGGGTGGGGGGGGGGTGGGGTTGCAACCCCCCCCCCCCCCCACCCCAAAAAAAAGAAAAAAAAAGAATCCGGGGACCATTTTTTTTTTAATCTTATCTTTTTTTTTATTAATTGTAATTTTATTTTTTTTCTATTCATGTATTTATTTTATCATTATTATGATCATTATTATTATTATTTTTTTTTTTTTAGATGCAAGAAAACGCCATTTTCACATACAGATTTTCAAAATTCTCCCTACTGTGGGAGGGGGGACACCCCCCTCCCACACCCTCCCCCCCCCCCCCCCCCCCCTTTATAAAAAGCTAGATCCGCCCTACGTACCCTGTCGTCGTTGGTTAATTTGGATTGCCAGTCTAAGCGGGGTGGATGATAATGCCTATTATGGGGCTATGGGCATATTATGACGGCATTTTTTAGCTCTCAGGATGGGCAAACGACGTGATACTATAAGCAGAGGTCGTGGCGTAGGGGATGGGTAATAAAAGAGCATCTTTTTTTGGTAAGGTTCATTAATAGGACCTCGGGTAATACCCGGGTCATCCGTACGATTGCGCAATTTCATGCATGCTGCGTGCTTTACTTTACTCAGGTACTAGGTACATCAAAGCTCAACATTTTATTATATACACCACACAGCAAAATCCAAAGCCGCCGCCATTTACGCTGTATGCGAGCTAGTGACCTTGGCAAAATCATGGCAAGCGCAAGCGGTATCGGTAAAGCGTATCACGCCATTATTTCCCTGTATTATGGCTGCTCATATTATTACTATTGCCTGTATGTGTATCCACCTCTGAATTCCTCTGATATGCGTCCAGAAGAAAGAGAGTTTGGAGGCGACGCGAAATTCTTGACAATGTGGTGCCTGGTAAGTGATGATGAGGTCGTTGATAGCCACGCGTGAAAGGCAAAACGGTCCCATATTATTGATTTTTGCGTTGGGTGATTGAGTTGACTGTTGCTAGAAACTCTCAGAACAAAGTAAAGTAACTTCTATATCATTTGTTGATGCCATTATCTATAGAGAACTAGAGGTTGTCTAGATTACATTTAGATAGGGCCTGAGGCTGAAGGCCGGCTGGGTAAAATCTACACATGTATGTGTGATGTACATGACATGTATAAAGTCTATCATGTCTATTGTGACTATTTCTATGTAAATTACCCCTAGCTACAGTGTAATTAAGGTTATTAAAGGGGCATAGTCCCGGTAGTGTAGAGGGCGCTGTTGATGATACTGCCAATCACCGTTAGCATTGATACGAAGATTACCGAAGTTGAGCTGTCATCAAGAGTTTGTAAAGTGTGTAGGTGTTGCTAAGTAACGTTGCCGTCGTTGTCTTCTCCGCGCATCGCGCAGTCTGTAGTAATGCCAGGGTGCGTGCATATGTGCTTGTTATTATGACATCACAACAGAAATTGCTAAAGCTGTCATCCTCCTCAGCTGAATCATGAGCCGAACTGTGATCGGACCACTTACTACAGTGAATCAGACTTCTTCGGAGTCGGGGAAGTGGGCCAAAGCGTAAGCGCTAAAGAGGAGTCGATAGCGTAGGTCTCTATAGGAAACTTGGGCCGTGTGCCCGCGTACGCATTTGACTAAAACACCGGGACCATGCACCTTTAAATTTAACCCCAGGAAAAAACAAAAACAAAAACCCATTAAAAGTAACATTGCACCGATTGGCTTATTTTCTCATCATGGACATGTGTACTTTTTCATGAAAGAAGTTACATGTATAAGTAGGACCAATAGATGTTTAGGAGTTTTAGGAGGAGGAAAGGAGGATCAAAGAGAATACAAATTTAATAAATTAAAGAAGTTGATTGGTGTGTACATGCAGTTCTGGTTGAGGTGAGGATTTAGCTTTTAACGTTTTGCGAGATATTCAGAAACCACTCTAGGAGATGTCAAAGAGCATTTAATTACTATGCAATTCTAAGGGGTATCAAAAGTTTATTTGATGAAAATCGGTTTTGAAATGGCTGAGATATCCAAAAACAAGGTGAAACAAAGAGATCCTAATAAAAGGCATGGCCTGTCGTCTTTTATTATTATCACTTTTTTTATATCTCAGCCATTTGAAAACCAATTTTCATCAAATAAACGTTGAATCCTTCTTAAAATTTCATGCTCTTTCATATTTCATAAGAGATTTCTCATTATCTCACTTAGGAATGTAAAAAATATGAATACCCACCTCAACCAGTACAGTCCCCCTTAAAGCTCACAGACACTGTGTTTGAATTTCTGATGATGGAAGATTATTTTCCCCATGCCATGTTATTTTTTTCTTCCCACAGTTCTTCCAGATGTTCTACTTCTTCTTTTCCCTCTTCACGGATGTAGTGGATCTTGTGACCCGTGACAGTAAGAGCTCTGTGACAAAATACCTCATCGCCATCAGAGATTGGTTTCTGTGTGCTGTGGCCTTTCCCATAGCATTGGTAAGCCTTTTGGAATAGTGCACATCATACTATCAGCTTAAAGGGGCATTCCAGACGATTTTCATAATTTCACATTATGTAGTACATAAATCGACAGCTCCATGTATAGATTCGTGGAATTTATGGTGGTTCTTGAGCAGAGAAACAAATTAACTGAAAATCTTAAACAAATTACACTGAACAGTGTTGATGACATCAGAGCCTCACATATTTCAGAAGTGTAGCAGTGGAATTTCATTACAATACCGCTTGCTCAACAAGTTCACCTGTGAAGAATCTATGCATGCCTTCTTCTTTTGTTCTGCTTCCTTGAGCCCCAACTCATGCATTCTTATGGTGAGGCTGCCATGTCATCATCCTTGTTCATTTCAATTCGTTATAGATTTTGAAAACATTCTCATTCCTCATCCCAATCACTATAAATTCTGAAACTCTGTACTCAGTTTAACTAATTTATAGTTGTTCAAATGTAAAAGTCTGAAAATCGTCCGGAGGTCCCCTTTAACTACAAAACGTTTGAAAGAACAGCAATATGAAATTGCAGTCATAAACATATTGTGATACAAATGTAGCTTGAGATATTATACTTGATGCACATTTTCCTGCTGGAACATTACCAAGGTTAGTTATTTCTAGAAGTTAATATCAAACCTAAAAAGATTTTGTGTATGATGAGACAGGGTCGGTAGACTCTTTTTTTTTTTGGAGGGGGGGGGGGGGGGGTGGGGGCTGTGGGGCAATGGGGGGGGGGGGGAGTCAAGAGTCAATTTACAATAAGCTAATATGTGAGACCACATAGAGCTTATATTGAAAGAAGTCACTTTTGCTGGTTTATGCTGCTTCATTTCCCATTATCCAAATTCACTTTGGAGTTTATAAACCACTGTCTTGATATGTGTCCTTTCACACAGAACAAAAGTCTCGTAGAGGAAAAGAGAAAATCCACTCAAAAAATAGAAACTAAAAAAAGAAAACTTCAGAAGAAAGAAAGGAAGAAAAAAAATCCCAACAGAGTGTTCTAAAAATGACAGAAATTGTATAAAAGTGAATCATGGGAAATTGTGAGAGCATGACATCATCACCTGTTGATATGAGTGTTCGTAACAACTGGTCAAGAAGTCTAATCAGAAAAATTTTGAAATTTCAGAATGTTATTCCTTCCTTATTTCCCATCCAATTTTGATAATATTTTGCACTGTTCTGCAGCGATTTTTTTTTTCTCTTGTGAAATTGATAAAATTTTGGAGTGGATTTCTCAGAAAGAATTAAATCTAGGCATGGCACAACAGATGTCATGATTGCATTCAAACGTCTCATTGTGTACAGCACAATACATTTCATCAAATATTCTCAAGTAGCAAGGACTATTAAAGGTGTCGGGTGTTTAAAGGAAACCAAAACCCAAAGAGAAATGTAGATTGAGTGAAAGCAGCAACATTAGTAGAACACTAGTAAAGGTTTGAGGAAAATTGAGCAATCAATGCAAAAGTTATGAATTTTTTAACATTGGTATTCGAACTGCTAGATGAGGAGACTACTGGAGGTTATGACATATTTGTGGACAACAATATAAAGAAAATATGAAAGGAATTCATTTTTCATGAAAATTACAGTTAAACATTCTGTAAACGTGATACTGACATATGTTAAGGGAAGCAATTATTCCCCCTGCTTTATGAAAGCGGTTAGTCAGTGCTTTTTGATTATGCTGGAAAAGTGAATTTTTGTGGAATTCCCTTATATTTTCTGTATATTGTTGTTTGCACATGACATCATAAGATAGTAGTCTTTTCATCTAGTGGTTCCAACACCAAAACTTGAAAATTGCATAACTTTTGCATCGATTGTCCAATTTTTCTCAAACTTTCACTGATTGTGTTCTACTAATGTTGCTGCTTTCACTCAATTCACATAAGCGATTTCTCTTTGGGTTTTGGTTTCCTTTAAGTATTTTTTTTTGGGGGGGGGGGGGGAGGGGGGAATTGCTTGCTTGCTTGCTTGGGTTTTGTGTGTATGCATGTGTGTGTCTGTGTGTTTGAATGACATCAGTTTATAGTGCTCCTTGATTAGGTGATATAACAACAGTGTGGGTGTTTGGGTTCCTGGGTGTAGGAGATACTGATCAGGATCTAGCCACTTCCTGGCCCAGCAGGCCATGGACAGTGTAAAAAAACGATAGGCCTACATGCACACCTTACAAACACTTCATATGCACATCAGTATGAACAGAGAGCGAGAGTTGGACTCGAGTTACTGTAATCATAAAGTCATAGCTGCATGTTCCCTTCATGACATCACAAAAGACACTAACAGTGGGTTGTTAGTAACAAACTGATGAATATAAAATTCGCAAAATGATGTTAATACTTCCTTAAAATTGTATTCAATTGAATTCTGATGTCACATATCTCTGACAGACCCTCTCCCATCATACACAAAATCTTTTTGGGTTAGTTTGTTCTGTTACCCAAGAAATGGCATTGGTGTTCCATGATTGCACCCTAGCAAATTGAAAGTAGTTTACCCTGCAAACTCCAATACATAGATCTATCTGTATATTCTGTAGTTGTCATGCTTGGTTGTTGATGTGGACATTTATTACTGTATTGTTGCAATCTTCACAATCTCTTGGATTTTCATCAGGTGGTTGTCAGCATGTTCTGGTCACTGTGGTCCATCGACCGGCAGCTAGTCTTTCCCAAGGAGCTGGATGAATATTTTCCTATGTGGCTCAACCATGTTTTGGTAAGACTCTTTAGTTCTCTTAAAGGTACTGTTTACCATTGGGAGCAGATTATTTCAAAAATGTTCGAGATATCACATTTGATGCATATGTGTAGGTCGCCTGTATCATAAAACATCCTACCATGTAAAAATTGTGCAATAAAGCCTAAGATATATTTAAGGAGACTCCTTATATCTTAGGCTTTCTGAGATACAGTCAAACCTGTTTATAGCGGCCACCCAAGGGAAACATAAAAAGTAGCCGTTATAGACAGGTGGCCGCTATAGACAGGTAATCCAACTTTGTGCGCATTGCTTATAATGTACATGTATCATTGTTGTATCTTTACATGTACATGTATGTGTGTACGTATGTACACGCCATGTGTTTCGTGCATTTAACCATGCCGGTGTATATGAAATTGTTGCACAGTAGTTTGTGTTTTGTCTTGGAGAAAGCTTTACGCTAGTGCATTATCATGACTGAATGAGAGATGAATGCAGCGGTGGCGATCACTGAACGTTTGCCACATGGCTACAAAGCAGAAAAACACGCTGAATTATCGGCTCGGCTACGGCTCCATTGAGTTTTTGGCCGCTATAGACAGGTTAAAATCTACCGCGGGAAACAAAATTTGTGGCCGCTGGCCGCGTTAGACAGGTGGTCGCTATGCACAGGGTCTTTAACAGGTCTTCTCTGGGGGGATTTTTAAGTGGCTGCTATAGGCAGGTGGCCGCTAAGGCAGGTTTGACTGTATCACTATTTTTCTCAATAAACCATTGGATGGTTTAGTCTAGAAACATTCTTATCATAACTATTGTTCACATTTTGTACATTTAACAATATAACTTAACATTAATTATACTTATTCAAATTTTTACATTGGTTGTTTCTACCGCTATGAAAACTCACACTTTAGAACTATTTTGAAGCGCTAAAGCTGGGTTTTTTCTCCGTCTGCAAATGGTAAATTGTGCCTTTAATGTCAGTGACTGGCTGTTATTGTTGATTTGCTTTGTTTTGTTTTTGTTTTGTCTTGTTTTGTTTTCTGATTTTACATAGCAATGAGTTAGATAGAAATAAATGCAGTAGATTGATAAAGATATTTTTGAATTTGGGCAGCTTAAAATAGCCTCCCGTACAAGAGAAGGGCCTGCAGGATAATTCTTGCCTTGTGAATCTAATTTCCCGCAAACGATAATGGCAAATACCTGCAAGTTGTGCCCACTGCAAAGTTGCAACTTTATATGATACAGTATCACAAGTACCCTAAAGCTCTCATCAATTTAGATGCATCGTTGCACGTTGAACGGTCAGATATCTGCTGTTTTGATTCTGAGGGCCATCAACTAATGTTCAAATGCCAAATCCAAATAGCCACATTTATAGCTTTTATTCTAGAGTAGCAGCCCATCTGATGGTTATTTCTTTTCATGTCTGCCCAAAGTGACCCTTTCAGCATTCAAATAATTTTTTCTTTGTGCAGACCAACATCATATCAGATATTTCATTTCTGGCATATTCTGCGCCGTCATTTTGACCTCGGGTGGCCCTTTGCCAGTAGTTTTGATCCAGTAACTTTTCATCATTTCAGTATTCCACACATAAGTAATTTTGACTTATCCTCATTTGGGACCATTAGTCTGTGGTGTAGCATTAGTGGTGATCTGTATGTCAGTACATTGATGTATGATGGTTCTAAGACAATTACCGCCGGACAATTACCCAACCTTTCCCCTGATCCTAACGCTAATCCAAATCCTTAACCTTATCACGACCCTATTCAAAATTCTAAACCCTAAACAAAACCCTAATCCTAGTTTTTATGTCAGTCACTCCCGTAAAACATAATATTTTCACGGCATGAAATTTTTGTGTATTGGAGATGACTGCCTTTTTCTCAGCATGAGAGTTTGGTGAGTTGCCTCTAACATTCAATGCATATAGTGTAAACAAGAACTTTCGCAAGCATTTTAATTTTGCGAATCTGGGCTCTCGCGAAATTAAAATGCACGCGAACATTCCTCGTTCTTCAGTATCACTATCACTAACTGATATTTAGCCGGGGGAAAGGGGTAATTGTTGTGACATGATATATGTATAGGATGAATGACGCATAGAGTTTTCAATGTTCCCTGACTTGTTTGTTTATTTGTTTGTTTGTTTGTTTGTATTCCTGCAGCACACATACCTCCTGCCCATCTTGCTGGTCGACATGTATATCGTGAAGCACAAATGTCCACCCCGAGTCTTCGGCCTTCTAGGACTCTTCTTGGTAGCTGCTCTCTACCTCTTCTGGTCAGTGCAAGAAGGTCACATGTCTGATAAAAGTAGAAGCACAATGTGTTGGCTACATTTGCATAATTGAGGGATTGCCACAGTTGATAACATAAACATGACTTGTTGGGTCAAGTAAAGATCATGGATGTCACTTTTCATATAACTGTGGCCATTTACTTTCTGCAAGTGGTCAGGATTTGTTAGCCTGGAGAGAGGAGAATGCTACAGAATACTGAAATGAAACTGATAATCATTGTTTTTCTTCTTTTGTAGTAAGTGCATTTGCACCACACCCTAGTGCTGAAAGTGCATGAAAACATACATATCATGATTTCTTTAGTCACTGGCATCAGTACTAGTGTCACCCATGCGGTTCACTTTCACCAACAATGCTCAATTCCATTGAGGAGTAGTACCAGTTTCTTGCGCAGTGTGATTTCTTATTCTTTCTTATTGAAAATGTGTCAGCAAGCGAAACAACTGCCATATCGTCACTGAGGCTACAACACCCTGTATCTCAAATTTTGGTGAAAGTCACTTATTTGGATTAATTGTCAGATAATCAGGAAAGTGATATCATGTTCAATCAAATCATAGCTGTCTTACCTAAAAACTGAAGCCACTACAGCATGTCAAAGGAAAGGCAATCCAATTTATTGCAGTGCTTTGGCCACTATTTGTTTTTGCTCTCCTGATAATGTAACATATTTTAGATATGAGAATTTGTTCCCCAAACAGGATGTGTGTACATGGGACTGTCATGATTTCGTGCAAACTCTTGCGTTCTTGTCTTTCTTTCTTTGTGTGTATCTCTCACACTTGTAATACTCACATATGACACACATTACTATACAATACATGCTCTCTCTCTCACACACACATACACACACACACACACACTCAAAAACTCACATAAACGCACACAACACAAGCACTTACAAACACACTTAACATGCAAACTTGGATACATATACAGGGGTGGATCCAGGAATTCTGTAAACGAGAGGGGCCTTTACAAAATTAAAAGAGGGTGCAACTCCCCCCATATTTCTTTTTATTTCTTTTGTTTTAATGAAAAATAAAGAGTGGGCGCGCACCCGGTGCGCCCCCTTCTGGATCCACCACTGATATTTACACACACACACACACAACATATTTACTTTATTTCTTTTTGTTACACACACACAGGATCTTATTTCTGGGCTTTGTCAAGGAGATCTGGGTGTATCCAGTCTTACGCGTTCTGGAAGGAGCCAACTTTGCCCTCTTCATAGTGTTTGTCACCGTTTTTCCTGTACCTCTCTACTTCTTTGGAGAGAGACTTATATCATTCGTGAATGGTGAGAGGAACAAAATATTTAAAGGAAACCAAAGCCCTAGTATAAATGTGGATCGAATGAAAGCAGCGACATTAGTAGAAAACATCAGTAAAAGTTTGAGGAAAATCAGACAATCTATTCAAAAGTAGAGGGATTAATATTACCCTTGTATATATGTATCTGTATGTAGCCCAGGGGGGCTAAATAATCCCCTCTTGACATTTTTGGCAATAATTTAAAAAACACATTTTTTCTTTTCTTTTTTTCCAGCTGAAATTTCATGAATTTTTTCTTTTGCATCTTGCGCACATCTGTAGACCCTATTTGTGCTTGCTGACATGTAACACATATTCGTGACCAGTGTCACAGAAAAAAGGGAGTTTCCAATGACTCCTGTGTACAATGTATGGGTTCTACACGAAGTGACACATGAATGTTATTTCTGGTTTTTCTCATACAGTATATCCTCCCTTCTGGTTATCAACTAATATTCTAGATAAAAATAAACAATGGAAAAAAAGAGAAATACATAAGGCAAAATAAAATACATAAGAAATTGATTTTGATGTTGCATTTTTTCCACGTGAAGTAATTTGTTATTATTATCATCTATATAGGACGTTTTAGCGGCGCATTAAAAATGCGTATTGTAGTCCGCTCAATTTTTACCGTTCAATATCAGAGCATATTGGACGAAACGCATAGGCCAATGTATTAATTCTCCATAGGCTACCGTTGTTACTTGCCGTTCAAGATCACACCATATTCAATTCTGTCTTGAGCATCTATTGCGCGAGCGCTTGCTGAATGCGCAAACACTTGCTACTAGTGCGCGTCATTTTATTACAATTTACAAGCGCGCATCTTGCTAGTTGTTTGTTTCATACGCAGTTTTAGGGGCTTCCCCTTTTCAGCGCTGGGATGTGACTGCCGAGTCAACTTCCAAGATGAGTAGAAGCCGGGTAATTTTGTGCAGTTTATGCTTGCTCTGCTTAATTGTATAGATGATAATAATTATATTGGATGGCCTTGATTCATGGAATACCAGGAAATATTGCACTCGTTAGGGTCAATATTGCACGAATCGAAGATGACTGCAATATTGGCCCTAACTCGTGCAATACTCCCTGGTATCCCATTCATAACCATCCAATATAATATAAATACTGAAAAAACAATTAAACAAAAAATTAGCCTATTTGAAGATTTATCAAGGGATTTAGAGCTTAAAATCAGATGCTCAAAAAATTTGCATGAATTAGCATTTAATTAACATAATTTAGCAAAAACTACAAGTTTTTTGGAAAACAAATAATGATTCATTCTTGGAGATTACATATTAGGCGACATGCATGCCAATTTTCATCGAGATAGCGTGATCGACAGCCAATATGGGGGGGGGGGGGGTTATATCTAGGGTGAACATATTAAATGTCAGTTACAAGTTGGTGGAATGTGTTCTTTTCATGAAAAGTGAGATTTTGTGGAATTCTCTTTTTATTTTCTTCACATTGTTGTCCAAAGTGACGTTATGGTACAGGGCTCGACACTAACGGTGGCCCGGTGGCCCGGGGCCACCAAAAATGAAAGTCGGGCCACCAAATTTCAAAAAAGGGCAAATTTGGTGGCCTGCCTCGGGCCACCAAAATTTTTTGAAAAGTATGTCAATAAATTCATAACTTTTTTGCGCCGGAAATTAGCAGTTAAATTTGTTTAAAGGATGGATGAAAAGGACTGAATGAGTGCCCGAGAGTGAGTGTTGCAAGTTTGTTGAAGTGTATTTATGAGTAGATATGTCCAACTTCTAATTCTTACTATCATGAAACTTAAATATTTGACTCATTAAAAAAAAAGGACTTTTAATGTTTTTTATTGTTTCTTTTTTCGTGACACCAAATTTTTCTCTCGGGCCACCAAAAATTTGAAATTTAGGATTTTGGTGGCCCCATCGGGCCACCAAACAAAAAAGTTAGTGTCGAGCCATGATGGTACATGTAGTCTTCTTATCCAGCAATGACAGCACTGATTGTCCGATTTTCCTTAAACTTTCATTGATGTGTTTCACTGTTATTGCTGCATTCACTCAATTCACATTCATATGTGGGCTGTGGTTTCCTTCAATTTCATATTCATATTCATACTTGGATATCACACATTATACTTTATTCAATCAATGTGATTGCTAAATGTTTAAACAGTGATGAAAGATTTTTGTTGTGTATTTCTAGTACCATCCCAAGGGCATAAAGATGGTGTGTGAATTGTTGAACATTGAATATTGGCCCATCAACCTGCACATTGCATCCATATACCTACACCTCTGCAGTATTAGTAGTTGTCTTCATTTATTCATGCATATGCATATTGTACAGGCGAACACCGATGGGACCGAAATCTATTCAAACAGACGCCCTAAGGTACATAGATACACATATGCAGGACTATGCAGACTGTTGCTACCAATTTTAACCCTGTTTGCAGGTGAAAAGATCATTTTGCTGACATGTTGAATACCTTTGTCAAATTTAGACTGCATGGAACGGCTATTTGTAAAGATGTGTATGTAAACTCACGAAACTCACGTAGACCTACACAACTCTGTATTATCATGAAGCTTACTCATTAGTTTACAAAGTACATTGTAAACACTGTGTGTAGGAAGAGAGACAGAAATATTAAGGGAATGCACCACTCAATGCCAATATCAAAGCAAATAATCTTGTCCTCCATGTTGGAGTGGAAGTGTCGACAAATTTGAAGAAATCCGATTTTGTTTTTCCAAAATGAGCTTGGCGTGATATCAAATGGGTTTTGCTTTGAGAAGTGCGTGCTGCAAGATCAGTACCAGTATTCAGTAAACTCTTTCCAGAAGAATAATGTCTGTATTGGCATTTGTTGTAACGGTGTTAGCCTGTATTTGGATGTGCTTCATTTATTTTTACTCTTCTCTCCTGAAGGGGAAAGGTGTTGTTCTCTTGACCTTACCCATGAAAATGAGAATTTCAACGTTTTGTGCAATAATTCTGCAACTCAAGAAGTCATACTTTTTGACTTTTTTTACTAAGTTTCGCGCAACTTTTGAGACCAAATTTGCAACGTCCATGCATGTCTTTATTTAATGAAGCTATACCCATTTTTTCATGAAATGCACATCACGCAAAAATGGTCACAATTTTGTGATTTTGTTTACATTTTCTGTGGAAAAGAGTGCTCTGTCATGAAACTTACAAATAGCATATTATTTTTGCTGTTAATCACTTGATTGATATGCTAATTACGTTAGAAAGGAAGTCGGTGGCAATTTCCAATGACAAGCAAAGAAGAAGAACAGAAGGAAAAAAGGAAAAAATTACATCACAAATTTGGAAAACAATGAAAATACATGAGAATTGAAATGGCTTTTCATCACGTATGTGCAGTTGTTGAATATGTTGAAACAGATATACAACATACAAATCGAAAACTAGACTCTCCATGCTTTTGTTTAATGTTTATTATGCTGAAATAAGATATTTGGCCTAATTTGTATAATTGATAAATTAGAATTAGAAATTGATAATTGTGAAAAAATTTAATAACAAACTTGTAGATTACCACATGGGTGTCTCACGTGCCAAATTTCATCGCAGTTGCACTGCTGATGGCTGAGATTGGGGGAGGAATCATCCTCCCTCCCCCCATATAGCATATATACAAGAAACCCAGCCTGATTACACAACTCTTTTTGTGCCATATTGACATGCATGCCCGACTCAGTCCACTCCATAGCTCCCCAACTTCACATATTTTGCTCAAATGCGCAACTGTGCAGTAATGGATCAATAAATCGCGGTATGCCTTATTACATTGAAAACATCTTGCACAATTTCATTCCTCACACTCATTCACATCATGGCAAAGCTCACAATTTTCTCTACAGCTTTGCTGTACAATACTGTAGTTCCAGCATAAATGCTCCTAGAAAAAGCTCTATGACTTTGAAAGCACTCATGTCTCAGAATAGCATGGCACATAGGGGGTTTGCACACAGAGAATTAAGCAACTAGCAAGATCTGAGTAACTATACATGGAATATCTGTATTCAGAGCCATGCTTACTTCTCTAATCCTGCCTTCACTCCACTTCCCTTTCAGTTGTATATAGAGTAGGTATCATCACTGCGGTAATAGTATGCTTCACTCCGAGTAGGCTAAGGTACAGCTCTGCATTCTTTCCATCCATCATCTTCTCTATTCACTCCATTGAGAGGAACCTCCTAGACAAGGCCATCCAATATGCAAAGACATTCACTGCGATAACACCAGCCGAAGAAGAGATCAACTTCCGTGTCAAAAACACCCTCCTCTGCCAAGACGACGAGCCTTGGCAAACGGCGGATGCAGATGGCACATTCGATGTCAACATGGGCTCGTACAACAAAGCAGAGACATGTGAACTTGTGGGCACATACATACTCGCAGAAGTTGGTATCATGATCTCCAAAGAAAACGTGCCGTACCGAGAGGATGGCGTGGCAATTGACCACAGGTGCTCCGGCGCAGCTGAGAACGCCAGAAAGAGACTCTACGGAAAATTTGAAGAGTTCGGGCTTCAGGTAACAGCCAGCACAAACGCAGCCATCGTTGATTTCCTCGACGTGATATTTGACCACACCAAGGAAGAATTCCAACCATACTCAAACCCAGGATACTCACGCCTCATGCATAAAGAACCCAATCATCCACCAACAGTCACCAAGAGAATTCCGCAGTCCATCCAAACCCACCTTTCCAACATATTCAGTAGCGAACAGATCTGCAGCAGCACCAAACCAGACTGCGCGAAAGAGCTTCGCAAGGCTGGAGACGTCCCCAAACTGACATACACGCCCAAAGATGCCAACAGCCGCAGTAGAGAAAAGCAACATCAGAGGGAACAAAGCTTAACATGGTTGAACCCTCCATACTGCAAGCATGTCAGAATGGACATCGGGAGAAAGTTCTTAGCCCTCATTGAACACCACTTCCCAAAAGAGCACCAGCTCCGCAAGATCTGCAACAGGAACACCCTGGAAGTCGGCTACGGTTGCATGGACAACTTGGACACTATAAAAAACGCAGACAACAGCAAAATAATGAACACTGATCCAGAACAAACCAAGGTCTCCTGCACCCGCAGACAGGAGGATTACCCAATCCCTTACAAACGAATGGCCAAGAGCAACATCTATGAAGATCAATTGATGTAAGTACTGATTCATCCAGAAAAATTAAATCCCAAATTAAGCTGCATCTGGACTTTTTGTTTGTAATTCCAAGAACGGTTTCGCGTCCAATCCCGGACGCTTCATCAGCTCGTCTGATTTGGTGGCGGGAAAACATCTTTGCCAATCAGTGAAGATACGCTGTCAATGTTATTGTCCAGTCACCAATGACAACTAAGTGGATAAGAGGGAAAGTATGAGGTATGAGTGAGAAATTTATCGGACAAACAATTAAAGCTGAGAAATCGTTGCTGTCACGTGGTTTGAATCTTGCAGCCACCGCGGAATGTATACGGTATGTGGATAAATCACGCCTACTGAGTCTGCGATTAGGAATAACTTATCAACCCTGCCTTAGCTGAGGAGATTCAGGGCAAAGTCACAGCTGCCCTCTCTCTCGCTCTACTCCCGCCTTTGAACTTATCGAATGAGGAAAGGAGAGCTGCTCAGTCTCTGGATGAATTATTTGTCTACTGACAAGGGGAGATACATGGTGGTGTTGAACAGGACAGATTATAACAATTAAATCTATCAACTGTTTGAATATGCAATTTCAATACTAATATGAACAACTAAAAGGCGTCCCTTCTTCAAGCTTCAATGAGAAAGTCATGGAAGTGTTTAGACAATTGGAGAAAGTGGGTTGCACTGACAAATCAACTTCAGTTTATATCATAGATCTTTTAAATATCATAGATTGCATAGATCTTGTATTCACTAATTGTGGACATGCAGTTGTGAGTTTAGACACCATACCAAATCCTGTTACTTCATATCATCATGCTGTTCATATCTGAAGCCAGCACCATTTCAATCTTTGTTGCACTCATTTCACTCTCCAATTCCATAAAAGAGGCTTCAATCACCTTCGCAATCTGCTGCATCTACGACCATGGAACACTCTTTATAGATGCTAATGATCCTGATTCTTACTGATATTTTCCATTCTGTTGTGTGAGATGAGATTCTGTCAGCCACGAAACGCAAATCTTATTGTTCACCAACTGTGCATCACATCTGATCTTACAAAACTAATCAAGAAATATTAAAACATATAATGTTGTTGAGAGTTGCTGTGAGAACAATATATAGATGATGAATGGCGGGGGAGGGAACATACCGAATGTTCCACCCGAAGGGTTGGAAATGCTGTTGAGGGAGGTTATAAATCCAGAGACGAAGTCGAGGGACTTATAGCCTCCCGAAATAGCATTTCAAACCCTGAGGGTGGAACGTTTGGTACATGTTCGCGACAACAAAAGTCATCATCTGTTATGTTATATGGGTTAGTCAAATACGTCAAATATGTCAATGTCAACCACCTCCACAATGATACATGCACAACGCACTCGCTCGCTCGCTCGCGCAGAGCCAAATTTACTGTGCGTGTGCGGTCCTTGGCCTTCTGTCATTTGTTACGTGAAAATGTTTTCCCATGGGAGAACATTCACAAGAATGTTAGCCCATGGGTGAACATAACGAATGTACCTCCATCACGTGACTGTGTTCAGCCAATCACTAACCGGTATTTGATTAACCCAGTTAATATAGAGAACTGTTGGCTGGAATAATAATAAGTCTGTCTGTAACAAAGTCAAATAAACTAGAATAGCTGACTGGGCTTATGTAATAGAACTGTTTGTATGCTAATGATAACAGACATGTTTGTTTGTTTTTTGTTTTTGTTTTTGTTTTGCATTTGTACGTAGTCATAAGCAGTCGCCACCTCCTCCTAGGTTCCATCACAAAGCCTGATGACATAGCTTCTGCACTCAGCTCTTACTTTTATATCATCTTTGCCCCTTCCACACCACTACTTCCTCGTCATGCTACCCCCTGCATGTTCTCTTCCTATTCCAGAACTCTCTCAGTTGTCTGTGTGTAGGGCTGAGGTTTGTCGTGCACTTTTACAGCTTCAGACAGACAAATACCCTAAGCCAGATAGCATTTTGTTTCACATTCTAACTGAGGTAGCTCTGGTAATTTCATATCCCCTGCACTTTAACCATTCTGTTTGATGGGCCCTCTCTTTCCACAGGAAATGTACCAGCAATGTGGAAGTAGGCACATGTCACTCCTATTTTCAAGCATGGTGATTGCTCCTCAGTAACTGACTACTGTCCAGTTGCACTAATATTTGTGCTGTGTAAGTGGCTGGAAGGCTTTGTTGCCAGGGCGTATCAGGGCAATTACCCCCCGAGAACAATTCCCCCCCCCCCCCCCCCCGACTAAATACTGGTTAGTGATAAGGTTAGAGTAAAGATTAGGTTTAGGGTTATTGTTAGGGTTAAAGTTTGGGTAGGGATAGGATTAGGGTTAGGGTCAGGGGAAGGGTTCGGGGTGACTGCCCGGGGGTAATTGCCCTAGACCCTTGCCAGGACCATTCAAGACCACATTGATACATGGTCTGTTTAGCAAGTATAACAACATGGCTTCACCAGAGGGTGGAGTTGTGTAACTCCACTCGTTAATGTTCTTCATTCCTGGCAGTCCATCCTTAACCCTAACTTACCTGGGCTATTTAGCGAGCTTGAATTCTGGGGGGGCATTATGGCCCCCCCTTCAGATCTCGGCCGTTGATCGCGCGATCGCCGCAAAATTTTTGCATGAACATACAGCCGGATGTACTCTACAAGACTGTTCAGTTAGATTTTCAAAAAAGTTGCATTTTCTATTTTAAATTAATTATGCAAATATATGCAAAAAACCTAATTTTTGTCTGTAATTGGCTTATAAAAGCTTATGGAATGCTGATTTTTGGTGTAAAGTTTCCTAGTGACATTCCGAACATTTGTGCGTAAAAAAAATTCAGTATCAAAATTAATTTCTTATGTTTTTTATTGTTTTATAAATTTTTCGTGTATTTCATTGTTTTTTCGAACTTTTGTTTTTGTTGTTTTTTAGCAGAATTTGTCATACACATTTTTTGAAGCATAATTATACTAAAATAAATTGATTTCAGCCATTAAAATTAAAAATATGAATCTTTATATGAATTAATTGAAAAAACACAATTTGTATTGACTTTTTACACAAAATCACGTTTTTGAGCAATTTTGGGGTTGACAAAAATTTTTTGAAGGGGCGTGGCTTCGGAACAGTATGCCCCGGTGCAACAAATTTGGTCTCAAAAGTTGCGCGAGACTTGAAAGTAAAAAGTCAGCGAGCGGCGTGGTCAAAAAATGTTGCGCGCCGGAATGGTCGCGGAATTCGTCGAGGGGGGCCATTATGGCCCCCCCCCCCCAGGTAAGTTAGGGTTAGACCCCGTCCACCACATGTAGATGCAGTATTTGGGGACATGATCTAGGCTTTTGATAAAATGGCTAATTACATTTACACACTTAATCACACATACCAAACTTGCTACTAATGTCAGTGTCTGTAATTCACTCTGGAAATAGATTTCTTCATTTTTGACTAACCACACTCAAAAAGTTGTCTTCCTTGGTCGTGCTTCCTCATTGACTGATGTTTCTTTTGGTGTACAGCAGGGCAGTGTCATAAGCCCACAGCTGTTCAATCTCTTCATCAATGATATATCTTTCTTTGTATCATCACATACTGCCTTGTTTGCAGATGATATGGGGTTATTTAGGCAAATTGATTCTTCAGAAGATGAGGATTAAGGTCAGAAGGATGTGAAACCTTTCTTGGAATTAAAACAATCCAGATGCAGTGATTTGATTTTGTGCCGTAATCATCCATGAAGGCAAGGTACATGTACAGACCTCTTATAATGACAACAAAGCTTACATCAGCCTTACGTCAACCTCATTCCAAACAAGATACAGAACACACAAAACGAGCCTCACAAATACGGAAAAACAACATTAAACTGAGCTCAGTAAACACATTTTTGGATATGAAGGATGAAGGTACACCCCTATCACTCATATGGTGGATCATGAGACGTGCACAACAGTCTATAATGTTCAGAAGAATTTTATTCTTTATCTGGTATGTGTTTGTTTATTGTTTGCCATTTTCTTCTCTGTTGTCATTTTTTAACATGTATATATATCTATCTTTTCATTTTTGTCCCCGCCGAACGAGTTCGAGCAGGGGACTATGAAACGGGCTCCGTACGTGTGTGTGTCCGTGTGTCCGTCCGTCCGTGTGTCCGTCCGTGTGTGCGTCCGTGTGTGATCAAAATGTTCAAAATGCTACTCCTTCGCCATTTCTAACCCGATTTTGATTCTGTTTGCTTTATATGATAGCACTACATGGGAGCTTTGAAACTTGTATACAGAATTTCAGTTGTGACCTTTGACCTTGACCTTTGACCTATATTGTACATTTTGCTTCAAAATGCTACTCCTTCGCCATTTCTAACCCGATTTTGATTCCGTTTGCTTTATATGATGGCACTAGGTAAGGGCTTCAAAACTTCTACACAGAATTTTGACCTTTGACTTCTTTGACCTTTGACCTTGATTTTTGACCTATATTGTACATTTTGCTACAAAATGCTACTCCTTCGCCATTTGTAACCCGATTTCAATTCCGTTTGCTTTAAGTGATGGCACTAGGTGAGGGCTTCAAAACTTCTACACAAAATTTTGACCTTTGACTTCTTTGACCTTTGACCTTGATTTTTAACCTGTATTGTTCATTTTGCTACCAAATGCTACTCCTTCGCCATTTCTAACCCGATTTTGATTCTGTTTGCTTTATGTGAGGGCACTAGGTGAGGGCTTCAAAACTTCTACACAGAATTTTGACCTTTGACTTCTTTGACCTTTGACCTTGATTTTTTACCTATATTGTACATTGGCTACAAAATGCTACTCCTTCGCCATTTCTAACCCGATTTCGATTCCGTTTGCTTTATGTGATGGCACTAGGTGAGGGCTTCAGAACTTCTACATAGAATTTTGACCTTTGACTTCTTTGACCTTTGACCTTCATCTTTTTACCTATATTGTACATTTTGCTACTAAATGCTACTTCCGGCGGGGACATATATTACGCACCGCGTAATTTCTACTTTTCCTTGTTTGAAGTGCCACGAGCACGGAAAGGTGGACCCATGCACTATACAAGTAGCCACTATTATTATCATTATTATTAACCCTACTCGCCCCAAACAGACCGGTGCAACCTGTGTCTGGGGGAGAAATACTACATCATCACAGCCAAGAAACCTGCAATTTTGAACTCATTTCAACCTGTAAACATAAGAAAAAGTTTTCCAAATGCCCCTATTCATAGAGATTTTTTCTCATCGATCGCTCATCTGAAGCGAAGATTGTTGCTCTAACCACCCACTCTTGAAGTATATTGGATCGCAGTCTGATGAGTCAGACTTGGTTGGATGAGGTTCAGTTGAGTGTCAGACATGTCGCACGTGATCGTCATTGAACAATCAGGCCTCATCGGATCACCTCCCCGACATGTCTGACACTGACCATCACAAGTCAGATCCATCAGACTTCGATCCAGTACACTTCGGTGGATGGCCAGAAGCGATAAACTTGGCTTTTGATGAATGACCAATGAGAGAAAATCTCTGTGGAATGAGCCCTCACCCATGTGCAATACACTAGGCTCAAACTACCCGTTCATCATCAAGCTTTTCAAGCTCATGACAGCCATTACCAGTGTCATTATCAACCCTACTGTGTCATTAGATAGCCATGTGTATGTACTGTAAAAATGAGGAATGTTCGCATGCGTTTTAATTTCGCAAGAGCCAAGATTCGCGAAATTAAAATGTACACAAAAGTTTGGGTCTACACTGTATGCATTGAATGCCAGAGGCACTCCGCAAAGATTTCAAGCTGTGAAAATTTTGTGTTTTACAGTATCTTCCTTTTATTTATTTTTTTGCTTGCTTGCTTAAGTGCATCTGAGCTATATGGCTAATCTTACACAATACAAGAAATGCATCTCTTTTCATATAAATGTTTGTATATATGTATGTTTGTTTGTATATAATCAATACATGTAACTATGTTCTACTGGGATGTAACACTGATTTGCCAGTCATTTATAGTGTCCATGAATGCCTATGATTGTTTGCGTGTTTTTCAATTTATGCATGTCCCACTAGGCCCAAGCCAGAAGGTGAGGCCGTTGCAGAAGAAGGAATAATTGCAACCTTGAGTGCTCCAGCGATGACACGACTCGAGACGAATGGAATTTTCAGCCCAAAGAACAGAAATGTGCATATGCGGGATGGGCATTATTGTTGTTTGAAGTAATCCTAGTGGTTTTGTGATTTTTTTAATTATCTTTTAACTCCTGGGGGCACTATGCGGGTAAACAGACATAGTTTTGATTGTTTGGATTTTGGGGTGGGGGTGGGGTGTGAACTTTCTTTGTTTGTTGTTTATTTTATCTTTCCAATTATCTAGCGCCAATGTCAAAATAACTGTTCACTTTACTAAATAATGTGGATAAAGACTAAACATTCCAGCACATATTTCAATTTTTTTCTTTTTTGCAAAAATTATTCTGCAACAACAAGAAAAAAATAGTGACATCCATGTTTATATCATGGATGCTGCATGTGTACAAAAGTGATCAGTGCAATAAACAGAAGATCACTATTATAAGCAGCCTTAGCACTTTAACTTTGTTTGTCTTCTATGGCACAGCAATGCAAAGAAATGTTCTTTCATGGAATATGTAGGAATTTCACATTATATACCAATGCACTTTTTTTTTATTTTGAATTTATGATTTTGTGAGATACATATATGTATAAGCATAGTGTAGGCAATATACATATGTGTAATTGATATAATGAAATGTATCATATGATGATATGTATTCATAATGCAGAACACTTTGGTCCTTTCGTTCTGCAAAAGTCAGGTGATTTTAACTCCAGTTGTTGATCAACATGTTTCTTGTTTATATGTGATGTGTACACAGTATTGTCAGAATCACAAAAAGTGGTTCAATTAATATTTAGACTGAGTCTGGAAGAAGCACTCATTCAGAACCGCATTTTCAAGTCGATTTGTGTCTGTGTTCACACTTGTCTCTGGTTCTAGGAAAAAAGAACTTGTCTTCAATAGCCAACTGTGGCATGACTTGTCGATACTGAACAAGGTGGACATCATAGTTATGCTACTCAATCATTTCTTGTTACTCCTTTGCCCTGAAATATTTGCTTTTGATAACAATGCTTTTTAAGTGTGATTTCATTTTACGTAGTCCCCTCAGAGAATGATGAACATAGCTTTCGCCAAAGTCAAGTAACTCCATCTTGAATGGCCATGATGCATCAGTATGATGTACAGGATAATTTTGCAAGGTTGATTTTACACTTGTCTATGCCTTTTTGGAGAGACCTATATAAGTGTATATCAGTTGTTATGTTGTGTGTTTTTGTGTTGTTGTTTTTTTTGTGTGTGTTTTTTTCTTTTTTTTTTCTTTTTGATCCTGACAATTAACATGTATGAATCTTTACATGTTCTGCTTTGAACATCAAAAGCTTTCTTGCACTCAAAGTAATTTACAAAAAAAAAAAACCACCAAAATCTAAAAAAAAAATTACAGCTTTTGGCATATGCCATCATATAATTATGACGATATGAAATATAAAAAATTGTAACGGTATAAATGTATAGATTACATGCTGTGTTGCAGCAAAGTACATGTGCAAATACACAGTGTATGGTTCACATCACAAAACAAGTATTGCAGTTCTGCTGTAGTAGAATAACATGGACAAGAAGTGGATTGCCATCCATTATGAATGGTACAATGCATGATACAGTGGACTCCTGCTACAACAGAGTCCTTGGGACCAGCAGTAATCTTTTGTTCGATTTGAATTTTTTTAAAAAAATAGAGTCGATAATGTTGTGGCCTGAATTTTTACTTTGTTGTAACTAGAATTTTGTTATAACCATGTTCGTTGTAACGGCACTGCACTGTACGAATGTTGCGATTCACCATTTGAATCATGTAGTAATATCATACAGCCTTGAAGCCAGACTACTGGGGTAGCCTCTCAGCTCATTTTTCATGGTATACAGTGGATAATATTTGTGTTGTGTATTTTTTTTCCGTGAATGTCAAAGAGTATGTGATTGGATGATAACTGGCCTCATCTCCGTCCTGATGTGGTTAAAATCTGATTGATTAATAGTTCCTAGTGCTCCAAGCCGTGATGAGTTCTGCCTGTGCTTTTTTTCTGTGTGCATGTTTGCCTCTGAATGCATTCTATCACCTAATGTATATATACAGACAACAACCATAACGTTGAAGTCTGTGTGGGACCAAGGGATTTTCTTTTTTTTTTACCAGTATATCAACATTTTTTTTACATGCTGATGTGAAGGAGATTTTGCACCATAATTATAGACTTTCATGATTATGATTTTGGGATGTGAGTTTTTACTTTGTTCTGACAAAATTTATCATTGTAGTGGGAGTGCACTGAAAATATGTGTGTGTGTGTGTGTGTGTGTGTGTGTGTGTGTGTGTGTGTGTATACAGTATATGTATCTTTGGATGTCACCTGAAGAAAGAGATACTACATACTTTTCTAGACACTAGACAAATGTGTCTGTAACATTTTCAACTGTATATTGCAATTCAGTCCATGCTATACTGCTGACAATAATACACATTTTCCATACACTGGCACTTCCTGTAAGCTGGATCCAGAGTTATATATATATATATATATATATATATAAGGTATTTTTTGCCAATGACTATTGTGAATTGTGTGTGTGTGGGTGTACACGAGAAGATATCAATACTTTAGTACTGATAGTATTTTCTGCTGGCCATTTCATTACTGTGTAATTTTCCCATATTTTCCGTTTTTATCGTTTTTTAAAAGGACCAAAAGTATAGGGGGACGCCAGAGGATTGCCCCCCCCCCCCTCCCACCTTGCACACTATAAAGAAAAGAAAGATAGTTCAACTTTGCACCTTTAAAAGTGCAGACCAATATCACACTGGAAAGAGGTGCTCCCACATTGACACTGGTCTGAAAGGTGCTCCCAGTTTGACATGGGTAATCTGTGATATAATTAAGGGTGCTAAGTTGAACCCCTTTTCTCTCCAGTCATGTGCAGCAAGGGGATAAGTTTCCTAAGCATACAGCTTTCCAGTACAGTATACAATTTCTTTGAACCAGTGAAATACAGCCGTCCTGAAATTTGATATGCTCTATAGTCCCTGTATTCGTATAAGAGGCTTGGTTAAAATCAATTTTAGATAACTTAGAGAACTTGTGGTTATTGTAAATTCATTTTGATATAAAGATATTAAATTCAAGTCAGGATCAATCAGTGTGAGTTGCAGGTTTATCAATTTTAAAACAATGACACAACATTAGACCTAACTTTTATATTAGACATAGTATATTCATATTACATATTTGAATGCCCAGTGACATTGGGATTACTTTTTAGAGGGTATAGAGTTGTAGCTCCTCTAGTGCCCTATTCATAAGTTTGATGATTTAAAGAAAAGAAAAAAATATTGATTAATGGAAATTCCATGGCAATAATCAATTGATTTTGTATTTCCTGTGACTGATTGGAAATCAATCAAAACTTCTGACAGATTTGCTATGAATTCAGATCTGAAAGTTGCTCTAATGAATATCAATCGCATTGTATTTAAGATGGATTTGATATCAATCACAATTAAAGTTGAGACTGAGAAAGGAGTAAAAGGAGGACATAGCAGTGGCGGATCCAGAGGGGTCGCAACCGGCGCACGCCCCCCCCCCCCCTCTTTATTTTTCATGACAAACAAAAGAAACGGAAAAAAGAAATGAAACCCGGAAGTGCCACCAGAAATGTTAGTCACGCCCCCCCCCCCCTTACAGAATTCCTGGATACGCCCCTGCTTAGGATCAACTCTTACAAGACGGGGCCCTGATTTTGGGTACACGCCCACTGGGCATTTTACCCGTTATTACCCTGGTAATACTAGTAACAGGTAATAACGTTGTTATTACCATGGTAACACCAGTGGGTAATAACGGGGAAATAGTAGACCAATCTTTCCCCGTTGTTACCTGAACCCGATATTACTCCATTTACCAAATATTACCCGGTATGATGTAACTGATATTTCCAGCATTTCCACGTTATTACCACCTGATATTACTGCATTTACCTAATATTACCATGATATTACTGCATTTACCTAATATTACCAGGTATAATGTAACCGATATTTCCAGCATTTCCACGTTATTACCATCCGTTATTACTGCATTTCCCCATGATGTAACCGATATTACCCACATTCCCATGTTATTACCACACGCTATTATTAAAATTAGAGATTAAAGGTTGAATGTTATTGGCATATTAAATGGTTATGAGATTATGTTAGGCACAATTTTGGGATTAATATGCCTTAATCCTAATCCTAGGATTACCTTACCTGTTCCTAACGTCCTACCATCTATACCTATGATATACTACTGAGTACATCCTATTCCTAACTGACGTATAATCTATCTCAGTCTGTATTTAAATACCCAAAAAATGTTGCAATGCGTGAAGACATGGTTACTAAAATTAGGTCACTCATTTTCTCATTTGAATATTCATGAATATGCATGAATGTCATTGTTATTACTCAAGGTTGCAACGTTATAACCAATTAAAGCCATTCAACATTACCCATATTACCCCTTATCACCCTGTTGTAACTCGGTAAAATGTTGGTTTCAACACAGTGATAACAGTAATTTGCGGAACTTGATAATTTTGCTGGGATTGCTACGAGATTACTGTTATTACTCAAGTTTGCAACGTTATAACCACTTAAAACCATTCACGATTATACCTCTCATCACCCTGTTGTAGCTTAGTAAAATGTTGGTTTCATCACGGTGATAACAGTAATTTTTTGGACTTGACAAATTCGCTGGGATTGCTGTATAAGATTACCGTTATTACTCAAGTTTGCCATGTTATAACCAATCAAAACCATTCAACATTACCCATATTACCCCTCATCACCCTGTTGTAACTCAGTAAAATTTCGGTTTCATCGGGGTGATAACAGTAATTTTTTGGACTTGAATATTTCGCTGGGATTGCTGTAAGATTACTGTTATTACTCAACTGCGTTTGCAAGCTGACCAAACGAAGCCTTTCAACATTACCCATATCAGGCCTACCCCTCATCACCCTGTTGTAACTCTGTAAAATGCGGTTTTATCAGGGTGATAACAGAAATGGGTAATATCATATGGGTAATAACATGGTACTAACGGTAGTATTTGGTCTAAGTCAAATATTTTATTACCGGTAATATCGGGTAATATTGGTAATCGGTATACAAATTGCCCAGTGGGCGGTAGGCCCCTGTAACTTGTTTTGAATTTGCTTTTTTTTGTGTGTGTAAAACTACAAACAGAAAATTGAAAGAAATAAACTTGTAGGGAAGCCATAAGGGGTAGGGGAAAGGCATTTTCTTGGTGATAACTCTAAAACAAAAACAAACAAACAAACAAACAAACAAACAAATTCGATAGTAACGTTAAAACAAGCAAAATGTTTAGTGTAGGGCATACATATGCGTCGGCTCAGGTACTTGTTTGGGCCCACATTTTCATCTGTTTTACTATTTTATTTCTCGTGCATTGGTTCAAATGCATGATCCAAAAATGAAAATGCCTTCAAATTGAAGGAAATTACTTGTAAAAACTTAGAGTCTTTCACCGTGCGCAGTTAAGTACTAGTAGTAAAAAAAAAAAAAAAAAAAAAAAAAAAGCAGTTTCTTTAACAGGCAGTTTCATTGGACAGATTTCATTTTCACCGTACTCCATATCCAATCAAATTTCTGATTGCTTACAAGGCGGCCGTACGCATTGGTTGACGAGTCTCCACAATTTTTTTGTTTTGTGTTGTTTTTAATTGGGTGGTTTGTGGCTAGATGGGTGGTACGGCATGTCGACGATAGTACGTCGCGTCCGTAAACACCGTAGCACAGAGAGCACATAGAGCTAGAGCTGATAATACAGCTCTGTGTTTGAGCACAATCAATCAACGCGCGAAACGAACGCGTAAAACGCATACGCATCGTACAGTACAACCGCCCGCAGCGCCACGGCCACTAGGTACACTGACTAGCCGCCTGCGTACTATACTACTACTGCATGCAGCACTGCTATGCTGTATGCTTGATAGGTGCGCGTGTACACTCGCGATTAACATCGATGCATTTGGCAAACGTTATTTTCGTCACGAGAAGAATGACATTCTCACGTAAATGTACACTTCATGAAGATTGATGTCTTCGTTCCAGTTCGTGGAAAGAATCAAAGATCTACTAGGGAGTGCGGTAGGTAGTATTTACGGTGTTTTTGTCGTATATTTCCCACGAATGAAACTTGAAAGTATGCTGGGATCCGTTGTTGTAGCCTCTGCTGGCTTTGGGTGTAATACACATAACAGTGTTAGTCATTTTGTTGTGGAGACTCTACGATGGTGCGTGCAGCAGTGCAGTGCACTCTGCGTACATATACATTTGTACATTGTATAACACTGTGTACCTCGGTAGTCGAGCTTTGTTGCTCAGGAACATGCATGTCTGTGATCAGTGCGTGGTGATGCCGTGGTGCGGTGTATGTATGACTCTTATGAGTATTAAACTGTTACTACTGTTGTTACCTCCGACAAGCAACAAGGGAGGAGACATGTTTTCGTTTCCATTGGTTTGTTTGTAATATTAGTTAGTTAGTTCGTTCGTTTGTCTGTGTGCAAAATAACACAAAAAGCAGTCAACAGATTGGGATGAAACTTGCAGGAAAGGTTGAGAATGACACAAGTACCAAACGATTAACTTTTGGTAGTGATCCGAGAATTTTGGGGGAATTTATGAAGGATTTTTTACATTTTGGCAGGTAGGGTCAAAGAAATTGAGACTGAGTTCAGGCTACGCGTATTTGAGGTTTGCATGTGAGCACTAAAGACGGTGCGTGCTCTAGTTTCTGCTAGGGCGAGGCGCGCCGTGCAGCTGAAGGTTTATGACGTAACAAAAAAACAAAGGCTTCTAACGTTATATTGGGAAATCGGACGACTTTTCATGCTCCTACATGTACGTAGGTTGTAGCGTTAGGGCCTATGGACGGAAATCACTGATATCTCTATGGAAGAACAAGATCAGTGGTGGAAATGAGCTGCATGCTTGGTGGAGGTCTGCGCTCTCAGACTCAGAGTGCTTCTCTAGTTAGATTCTACGACCTTGTCGGAGGAGATAGACACCTCTAGATCTATACACGTTACGTTTTACTAAAAGTCTGTGGTACAGGACAGTAGGAGATGGCAAAATATTGGGTCGTTAAAGTGTGATTTGCATTTATTGTAACAATTAACCCTAACTAGGCCGGGCTATTTAGGTAGTTGATAGAGCCGGGGGGGGGGGGGGGGGGGGGCCTCCCAGGCCCCCCCTCCAGATCTCGGCCATCGACCGCGCGATCGCGACAAAAATTGGCACACACATTGCCTATGATGTAATCTAAAATACCATGAAGTTAATTTTTTAAAAAATCATCATTTATGCTAAATTATGCTAATTTATGCATGATGATGCATAAAATCAGACTATTTGGTATAAATCACACAAAGCTCAAAACAGGCACATTTTTTGTGTAAATGTTCTTTTTAGTGTCCTTAGCAAATGTAGTAAAAAAAATTGTGATATCAGAAAAAATTCTTAAGTATTTTATTGTTTTTTTAATTTCTTATGTATTTCTTTGTTTTTTCGACTTTATGTTTTTCATTGTTTTTTCGATGAAATTTGTCCGCGACATCGCTCCAAACAAGAAAATATGTTATTCATTGATTTTAATCCATAAAACACCAAAATAATCATGCTTTTATGAAATTTGCCAGTAAGCACAGTTTGCATTGAAATTGTACACGAATTAACGTTTTTGAGCAATTTTTGGTCTGACATGCATGTACATATTTATGCGTAACTTCGGAACCGCGCACCCGGGCATCGCAAATTTGGTGTCAAAAGATGTGGGAGACTTGAAAGAAAAAAGTCATGAAACGTCGCGGCGATAGCTTTTTGCGATTGCGATGCATCGCGCGGAACGTCGAGGGGGGGGGGGGCCTCGGAGGCCCCCCCCCCCCCCTGGCCTAGTTAGGGTTAAGTCAAGTGTATGATAAACCAGTAACAAGAACAAGACTAGTTTTCACTTCAGACACGTCGACACTTGGGCTTTTCTCCAATGCAAAAAATAACTGAATATTTCACCCATTTGTTCAAAGAATAAAAATCATATCTACAACAATGTAGTCTAGATATATCCATGTCAAATATAAACTACTGGTACTTTTATCTCTGTGTTGATTTTGTTAAATACATCATATAGGTCTGAATTTCACAGAATCCCAACGCAACAGTCTATTATCACCATGAATGATAATCCACCAGAATCTGTCCGGCCTGGCCAGAATTCGGCCACACACGCTATGCGCGTTCAATGTCAATGTGTGTACTTTTAAATGTGCTGCACCATGTACATGTAGACCTACTAGTGCTATAATTTGTACCTTGTTGCTATTAAACTTCATCCTTCTAACATACATGTATATCCACCCCCCCCCCCATACACACACAAAACAAATACTCCAAAAGAAGCCAAATAATCAAGGAGAAAGTTCATGAGAAATAGGCCTACACACGTATGCACATTCCATTCATCATTGATTGTTATTCACAGTATGCCTAGGCGGAACCTCGTCTGGTAAGTAAACCAGTAAATGACAGTAAATAGGCCTGTACGAATTGATTGGAATTGATACATTGTAGGCATGATTAATTCTCCTTTTCTGTGTATTCTTGTTTGTTTGGTTTGTTTTCCAGATGCCTCGCTCAAGGTACCCTTCACCAAGCCGATATTCTAGTCGGCACCGACATCGAAGAAAGCAGAGAACGCCCTCGTATGTGAGGGACAGAGACAGGGATGACAGAGACTACTATACCTCGCGGGGAGACTATGGCTCATGCAGATATCGGTCAAGAAGGTATGGATGCACTGGCACTGAGCCATCTTGACCCTGTATCAGATTGCTGCAAAGTACTATTATAGTTTGAATATGAGCAGCAGAATGCTGCGTGCATGGGTCTTGCCTGCAATGCAAAGTGGCCTACATTGAACAACAGAGACACATCATAAATACAAAGAAGGAAAAAGGATTCAAACTTTGTTTTTATTTTGAGAACTACCATAAAAGGGGAGGGGTAGAAAAGATTTGATCATGCAATTGAGTATTTCTGAGTACTGCATGTAAATTAGTGTGTGGTAGCAAAACTGCTTCCCTTGCTCTAATCATTTGACGAAATAAAAAGTTCATTGAACCTACCAAAAGTACACTTACAAAATAAATCTCAAGAATTGCAAGAATTGTTCCTTCATGTCACATTTTGTTTCCTCTTTTTCAGTCATGAGTACTATAGGGAACCCTCACCATCACCACAGGGTAGGCACTACCGGGACTACGACCGGGACAGGGGACGGGAACGCCGGGACCGCTACTGCGAGGACCGCTATGGTGGGGACTACAGGCACGAAAGCTCGCACCGAAAGCGCCACAGTAGGAAATACCGCCGGCCAAGACACCACTCTAGTTACTCAACGGTAAGTTAGTACATTTCTTAGACTGCAGTGGTCCTAGCCCTATTTTTTTCTTTCCAGGTTAGAGTTCCTTTTTTTTTTTTTTTTTTTTTTTTTTTTACTTCCTACCAGATTTCAGTTAAGCAGAGGAGATGCACCCAGCCATATGTTATGTAACAAGGGGAAGAACAAAGAAAGAAAAAAAAAAAGTCTTTAGCAGGAACTGTCTGCAGTCACGCAATTTCCTTCAGGGCAATTATAAACCTGAAGGAATTGTTTTTGTGTCGAGTGTCCAAGAGTTTTGTGTTGACTACAGAGGCTGTCTAATGCTAGAGACAATTTTGGGCACAGTTCCAAAGACAAGCCAGTATTTAGCAGGTTTTAGGTACTCCAACAATTTCCATTTTTTTTTTTTCTTTTCCACTTTTATTTTTATGAAAACAAGCATGACGGGAAAACAAAACTGTACTGGAAGAGAAATTAAAGGAAGAAATGACATGAATTTAGAAGTTTTTCATGTCCATCTTTTTTCTCTACATTTTTTTTGTTGTATTTTACTTTATTGTGTTTGCTGCTCTCTCGTTCTAAGATATTTATTTTCAGTTGATAGCGTGACACATACTCGAATAAGATTTTTTAATACCATCTCCACAAATGTAAAAAAGAAAAAGAAATTGGAGAAGAAAGTGCAGCATCACGTTCTATTGCTGTAACAATTCTTGTCTTTAACATAAGATATGTCATCAGGAAAATTGACGTTGGAAAGGTAAGCCAATGTCAGTGGGAAGGAAAACACCCAAACACAACAAAATGTGGCGCATGCTAATTGCATGTAAGTTGAGTCAATTTTGAATACCAAAATCAGCACAGGTAAAACAGGAATTTTTTTGCGACATTTTCATGCATTTTTTCTTTTTTGCTTCTACAAGGGGATGGCCATATCATTTTCTTTGAACCTGACTGCTTTCATTTTCCAATTACAAACAAATGTTGGTCTAAACGCCTGTACTTCTGCACTTTGCTTTTCAATTTTTTTAGACATTTTTTTGGTTGTTTTTTTGTTTTTTGGGCGTGTGTGGATATTTTCCGTCGAATTCTTGATTAGAATACATCCGATACAATTACACGAGAGAGATGATGAGGTATGAGTGCATTTGTGGCCCTATACCTTGGCGGACCACAAAAACTGTGTGTGATATGGATGGCTCCCTGTCCTAATAGATGAGTGCAAGGGACAGGGCTTTGTCTCCAAAAAAACAGAAAAGAAACGCAATGATTTAGTTATGTATGCCATTTGCATCCCTATCTTGTCTTCTGTATGTATCCTCATGAAACCATTTGTGGGCCAAAAACGATGTTGCTCACTCAACCTCCAATCAAATGCCCACCTGCCGCCAACATCCAACATCTCAAATTCACCGTCCCTGCTGCCCAATGGAACCGCCCAATCGTCTCATCTACCCAAACCGCCTTCGACTCAATCCGTGCCATACCCAACCTGACGGCCTGATGGGACTGTTCCACCGCGCTGTGTGCGTGAACGCTGGGTGCTGCTACTGGTGGTTCTGGCGGCATTTTGTTGATGGCGTCCGGCTTGGGGGCTGGTTGCGGCTGCGATTGTTGATCCCCGGTGTAGAGTCGGCAAAGGGAGGAGGGGCAGAGAGCAAGCGTTATAGATGATGATGAGGGCCATTTGATCTATCGGCCGGGAGACTGCTTGCAAGCAAGATGTACACATGCAGCTTCGTAAATCTGTAGCGCTCCTTTAAGACATCCAATCCCTTACTCCATGCACATCTTGATACAAACATCACCACCAATTCATGACACACCCACAAAACATACACATGGCTACACATACATTGACCCGAGTCTTTTCACTTGATATTTTTTTTCAACCTCAATGAGTGAAATGAAGAAAAATACACAACTGGCAAATACTTTGTTATTTCTGTAGGGTTCTGCTATTATTATTACTTCTTGGCAAACAATCTGTGCTTGTGTGATTAACTTTCACATTTCCTTATTTTCCAGTGCATGAACCTAACAGTGTCCAGTGTTCTATGCAGAGGGTATTTTATTTTTGAAGGAAAAGAAAAGGAAGGAAATGAATATCAAAGGAAAAAAAGAAGTATACAAAATTGTATGTCATATTCTGTGCACAGATGTATTGTCTGGCTCAGCTTCGTGTACCAGATTTGCTCTTCTTTTTTTTTCTTTTTTTTCGTAGTGTTACTTTTATGTCAGTGACGTGTCTCGCAGAAAGCGGACTTTGAACCCATAGTGTTTTAGATTAAATATTTATTGTGTGCAAGTTGCCATTCCTGTGCAGTTTTTCCTCCCCCTAAGACAGGGACCCGTCTCACTGCTGTACACACCCTAATGCTTCCCCTCCTCTCTCTGTCCTTTAGATGAAATCACCTCAACACTTGGGGAGGGCACCTTCGGAAAGGTGGTACAGTGTAGAGACATAACAGCTGGGTAAGTTTAAAGGTCATATCGCTGTTGGGGCGACAAAACCTCATATCTCAAAAAGGTAACATGTTCAAGAGAGCGAAAAAGAATATATAAATGGCAGCCAAGACACCATAACAAATTGGTGGGGTGGCTTCATTTTGTTTTTGTTTTTGTTTTGTTTTGTTTTGTTTTGTTTTGTTTTGTTTTTTTTTTTTTGGGGGGGGGGGTAAGATGGCTAGGATTTGGATAGGACATCACTTCAGTGCTTATCTGACAATTAATCCAAAACAGGGATTTCCCCAATAATTTGAGGTGCAAGGTCCTGTCACCCCAGCAAATATAATTTTGCAAACATCACAAAATTTTGCATGATTAACGGTCATCTCCCAACATCGTGTATAAAATCTTATGGTGATAACCTCAGAGTTTCTAAAGCGGAAAAGCAAAACTTACCCTGTGTCACTCAAGAAAACACTCCCCTTTTCTGTTGAGAATAATGGTTGGAATTTTTTCAGGGTCAGAATAAATTCACTGGAGATTGTTAGTATTGGTTACCCCTCCATCATAAAAAGGTTTCCCATTTTAGTATTCTGAGGAACAGTCTGAATTACCTGCCTACAATATACCAGCTTATGAATAGTATGTAATTCGCAGGGTTGCAAAAGAGACACACAGTTAGATTTTAAATCTCTTAGTTGAATTTGGTCTTTTTTGTGAGTTGACATCGTTGTATTTTGGTTGTCCCAGACTATAGCAGCTCAGCAATAACAACAATAACAAAAGTCATCCGTGTTACTTATGCTGGTAATATTGCGCACTGTGTTGGCATAATGATAATTTTTAGGGGGCATGTACATGTGTAGTACATTTTCAGTGTTTATCTTATTGGCACAACCCTGATTCACAAAACCAAAATCACTGCTGTGCAGTATCTGTATTGACTTGAAATGTTAACTGTAAAGGTGGAAATTTTCGCGCATTTCGCGCAACCCGAAACTAGCAGGAAAATAAAAGCACGCGAATATTTTTTGCTCGCCATATGTTCCAGTACAGTCTAGTTGATGTCTTGATTCCGCGGAATTAAAAACACCCGAAACTCTTCTTACCCCGCCAATCACGAAAAATTAGTTGCGCGAAAATATCCACTTTTACAGTATATGTTCATCAGTGAAGAAATTTGCAGTGAATGCTTTTCTCCAGTGATGCTCCAGTAAACATGTGCACTGCAAAACCAACATGGTGTCTGTTTTGTATTTCATAGGACTACATGTATGGCCCCCAGAGTGTAATTGAATGAAGTTTGCTTTATTTTGTCCATAAGTGATGTTAGCAATATCAAGCAGATTCATTGACATGCAGAAAGGACTCCCATTTCAGCTTTAGTGTTTTTGTATCATTTACAAAAGGGACAAAAGGAATATTTTTCCTTGGACATACAAAAAGCAATATTTCACACATGCATCTAGGAATAGATTAATAGGAAGAAAGATAGCTGATCCTATCTTTTGGGTATTTTTTTTTTTCAAATGAATGAATTGTATTCTGTAACATATTCAAAGTACAGGTCGTGAAATTCTCTCACAGGTAATTCTGTATTGTGTGCGAAGGTCTATCAGCTTCATGTACTCGCTTCTAAAGCTTTGTTTATTGTCAATTTTATTTCCATCTATGGCAGAGGTGCGAAGATCGCGTTGAAGATCATCAAAAATATCGAGAAGTACCGAGAAGCTGCCAAACTAGAAATCAATGTTCTCGATAAGATCAATGAAAGGGATGCCAGCGGGAAGAGGTGAGATACTCCTGAAAGAGAAAAGGAAATCAAAATATTAATCACTGATATCCTGCTCTCTTGTCATTTTTTTTTTTTGTTTTGTTTTGTACATGTTACAAGTACATGGAATGGAAGAAACTCCTCTGATACATGTACACACTTACCACATTTACTCTTTGGTGCTGCATGAACTTGCTGAACTCCCCTCAATAATGTCGGTATAGTGTTCTTATCACATCATGGATCAGTTGAGCTTTTTTTTTTGGGGGGGGGGGTTGTTGGCTCATTTTCCATAAACATAACCCAAGTCAAATCCAACACCTTGACTTCGTCTAGCATTCTTCAGTTTGCCACTTTGCATTTAAATGAGCAATTCTTTAAATGAGCATACAAGTTTCAACTCCCATATATTAAAAAAAAAAAAAACAACAACCTGTGTTTGTATACAATACCCTTGCCTGTGCAAAGGTCACTAAGCCTGCCTCAGCTTGTTTGGAACTTCATGGACCTGTGTACAAATGGACTGCACCAGTAGATAGCAGTGCCTGTGTGTATTAAGTCTGATTTGAAGTATTCTGGTATAAAAGAGAAGTCACCATTCACGCTGCTGTGTGCATAATGTAGCTTTTGTGTTTTGATGACATGCTGGATTGTACGTTGAACATTGCTTTGTGTGTTTGGCAAATACTGTAGTGTGCCGAAGTGAGGATTGCAATGGCTTCTAAACTCCCTGATTCTGCAGGCAGCTTCTGAAAATGTTAATATTTCCAACATCCAGATTTGAGAATTATTAAAAAAAAAAAAAATCCTGAATTGAGAATTGATTTTTGTCCATTTAGTTGGATGTAACACACTAGGATCTCCCTGACAACTTGTAGGAATCTCCCCAATCTTGATGTGTGAATGTTGGCAACCCTGGTGTGATGTAAGATTTTAGACAAGATTGCTGTATGATATCTTACCAGCATTATTTCATGAGATGCTTCAGTTACGCTGTACATGCGATGGTACAGCTACTCTTAGTCACTACTGCCAAATTGGTGTAATGTGTGAAGTGTATGTGTATGTCTGTCCATGTGTGTTTGTGTGGTGTGTCAGTCTGTGTGTGCTTGTGTCTGTGTGTTGTAGATTATTATTTGAACACTACACGAAATAAGCATGTAGAGTTTTATGCCATTATTACGAAGGAATGATGCATTTTATAAGCTGGTACTTTTGCAAGGGTACAATTTTCCTGAATTTTGCAAATAACTTTGGGATTGCAAATTCAAAAACACTAAAAAATGTCGCATTGTGCTAGGGTAATAGTGCACTACCAATCACCTTTTTGTCTTTTGTTAAAACGACATCTCACGAAAATGTCCAGGATGTCCTCATTTGCGAAAATATCTGTACTCGAAAATAACAGTTTATACGGTTCCCCTTATAGTTCAGTCTAATAGATGTCTATTATTGTGTTGTACCATTATTCCAGCTTGTGTGTTAAAATGTTTGACTGGTTCGACTACCACGGGCACGTCTGCATTGCCTTCGAGATTCTTGGCCTGAGCATCTTTGATTTCCTGGTAAGTGCAGCAAGAATGCTTACTCAACCCAGTAATTGGAGACATGTAAAGAATACTCTTGTGGTGTGCCTGTCAGTTTTTCTCCTTTTTTATGCCATATGTGCTCAATATCCTTGTCCCAAGACAGTTTTCTCATAAATGATTGATTGTGCACAATCATTCAAAGCTGTCTTTTGATGTACATATTGGAAAAAGGCATGCCAAAAAGACTTGTTTTTGTAATTTGACCTGTTTAAGACCTTTAATCAAGATCGTCACATGGGGAAAATTGTCAGATCATCTCATTGAAGGCTTTCTTTGGGATGGTGTGAAGCAGAAACCAGTTTATTGTTTCATGGAATGGCAACTTGTGTTGTAGAGATATCACCAAGGTTGATATGTCTGTTAGTACTCATGTTCAATGTGCAGCTGTCTTCATAGAAGAATGCAAGAAAAATTCAAGGAATGCCCTTTGCTTTTCAGTGATAAAATGCAAAATTGTTTGGGGGCTGAAATTTAATACTGCATGTAGGTGTGAATTCTCAGTTGGTGGAAATGTAATGAATTACTGAGAGATTTATCCTTATTCGTTATGGCCTAAAAATTACCACTCCATAGTTTACTCTGATGTCGAAATGCACCCTTGGTTCAGATCAGACAGATGTCCCTCCCCTTTTCAGTTTCAGTGGAATTTGTTGCCACTGTTTCCTATGAAAAGTTTCATGTATCTATTTTTTTCCCCCATATATATTTGCAGAAAGACAACAACTACCAGCCTTACCCCATGGACCACATCAAGCACATCTCACACCAGCTGTGTTCTGCTGTCAGTTGTAAGTTGCAAGCTTGTGGCATAGTAGTACAAACACAAACTAAACAGAATCTACAGTACTATTTCAAGAGTGTGAACATGTAAACCAGACACTCATTGAAGATACCAGCTGTCATTATGAGATTTGTCAAAGTCAAGCCCCAGGGCATGTATAGACAGATCCTTGGTCCAGCTACTTGACAGACTGTGCATTACAGAGCATGGGGATTGACCTTTATAAAGTTTGGTTGCATACCATGTCATTGCTGTGCAATGAAACAAGCAATGTCAGACCACATACTGTATTTGCTTCATAGAGGAAGAAGCATTTAAATGTGTATTTTCAAGTTGGACGCGACATCGTTTTCATGTAAATGGTTTGATTTGGTATCAAAACTGAGGTGATGATTGAGATGATGGAGTAAATTTCATGTGAAAGCTGCCCTGCAGCAAGCTGGTTCATGAATCTGGGTTTCTGCAGCAAGGAACAAAATTACAATGTGCTTATACATCTTTAGGAGCTGAGTGGAAGTTGAATGGCTTGCACAGCAGCTGCCAGATACACCTAACTATTAAAAGCAACTGAAATACCGTTACAATACTAGGTGCATGTTTTTCTTCTCGTGTTTGTTCAGGAAATGTTCACTGAACTGTGTATGGAAATCGACATCAAGGACAAATAGATTGGGATTTGTTTGTTTGTTTGTTTGTTTGTTTGTGTGGATGTGTTGGTGTGTTAAAAAAAAAAAGAAGAAGATATTCTTGGGTGATCTTAATTCATCATATTGCTGCCTGCTGTGGATCTTCAGAATAAAGTCTGCATGTAATAAGTGCCTGTTATATGTTGTGATCTTCCTACTGCAGTTCTCCATGACATGAAGGTAACACACACTGACTTGAAGCCGGAGAATATCCTCTTTGTCAACTCTGCCTACACCCTTACATACGACCATGCAAAGGTAAGCAGAAAGGCTGAAAAGACTTGGGTCTGCCTTCCTTTCTTTGTCTTTTGCTTTTATTTTCTTTCGCCAGAGTATTTTGTAAAGTGATAATAGAATTCCTCGCATTCTATGTAGAGGATTATCAGCACTATCCTTGGTCTGTAATTCCTATCTTCACCCATTGTAATCTGTAAACAGGTGTTTGTCAAAAAGAGCACCATGAGGATTTGAGCTGGAACTGTCCTGGACTCTTTTGAATGCTGCTTCCTGTGTGTCTTTGTTGCATATTTTTCAAGAGTTCTGATATTTTCAGTACCATCAATGTTTGAACACATTGTTTAGTCCATGGGCCAGGCCAGATATTGGTACCATCTGAGGTGGCAAAACCTTTTTGGTGTCATTTTGTTTGTCGGGCATAGATATGCTTATCAAGCTATGATAGCATTTCCAAATGAGTAGCTTAGTCATAATAAATGAATTTTTAACCAATTTGGTCTCGTTGTTATATCCCTATACTTCTGAATCGAAACTAACCGCAATACAAAGAAGAGCACTGTCTTCTGTATGTTCCATAGAGCTGTAAAATGCAGCTCTATGGTATGTTCGCAGGTGTTCTGTTGTAAACGCGGTGCGCTTAGTCTTTATTCAAGGCAGCGAAGGGAATATCCAAAGGTTATGATGTCCACAGCGCTTAGTCTTTATTCTAGACGGCAAAGGGAATATCCAAAGCGTATGATACAGTGTATATCCTTTTATCTAAAAACAACAACAACAACAAAAGCAATTCCTCGTGAATTTTACCGTATTTTTCAATTATTTATCATTTTCCAGCGAAAACCCTACGGTTAAAACGCTAATACCACGCCAATGTCGCTTTATTTCCCTCCAACAATATAAGATAATGCAAAAAGAATGTACCGGTACACTACGATACATTATAATGAATAATATTGTAAATGAACAGAGTGATTTTAGTTTAAAACTGATGTAGTTGTTGATAGAGTAGTATAAAAACAGTATAGATAATCCCTTTTATGAGGAACTTTAGATATGATAACGGTACAGTGGTCTAGATAAAGACTAAGCGCACCGCGTGACAGCTGTGGACATCATAACCCTTTGGATATTCCCTTCGCTGCCTTGAATAAAAACTAAGCGCACCGCGTTTACAACAGAACACCTGTGGACATACGGAAGACAGTGCTCTTCTTTGTATAGTGGTTAGTTTCGATTCAGAAGTATAGGGATATAAAAACGAGACCAAATTGGTTAAAAAATCATTTATTATGACTAAGCTACTCATTTGGAAATGCTATCATAGCTTGATAAGCATATCTATGCCCGACAAACAAACTGACACCAAAAAGGTTGTGCCACCTCAGGTGGTACCAACAACCCATTCTTCGGGTCTTGGCCCATGGACTAGTTAGGTAATAGACTCTGTGTGAAGGCATTTGTGGTAGTAACTCGTCAGATGTGATGAATGATTTGATACAACTCGGGTTTTACGAGAAGCTGCCAGGAAGACGGCCTCTTGGATGGCTGAGACAAAAGATTAATAAGAAATGAATAGATAGATGAAGAATAAATGGAATTGCAATATAGGCCTGAAGTCATGTCAAAGCGCTTGACTTTGTGTTATAATCTTGTATGAAAAAGGAATGCAGAAATAGAATAAAATGAAATCAATATTGTTCATGTTTCATAATCTGTGAAACTTTTCCTTCCTGTAGAAGCGAGATGTGAAGAGAGTGCAGAACTGTGACATCCGACTGATTGACTTTGGGTCAGCGACCTTTGACCACGAGCACCACAGCACGATAGTATCAACCAGGCATTACCGAGCTCTGGAGGTCATTTTGGGTGAGTCGAGTGTGTATGTGTACCTCCTTTATGAATTGCACCGCATATGTCTCTGGTGTGTCATATTGTCATGCTTTTTGTACTCTGTTTCGTCGAGTTCCTGTAAATGCCATAAAAGAAGTCTTAATTTTTCACGAATCAGGACTTCCTGACAATTTCATGAGTGATTAAATTCACAATTATGGACTACCGCAATGAACAGAAAATTGAACATGCATGTGTCGCATTCATGTTAGGATCAGCATTAATATTTTTGCATGTTTTAAAATTTGGGAATTTCAAACTTCCAAGAACTGCTTTATCATTGCTCTTTCTATTTATTTGTATGTTTCTCATGCCTTGGGTTTACTTTATTACATTCCTCCCCCCATTGTTCATGGTGTGCTTGAATTGTTGTCATTGGGTATGCCATCATTTTCATGTTTCTATGACTAAATGAACTTGCTGTGATGTTTAATAGTGTTTAGTTTCAAACTGCCTTGATAGTTGAGTGGAAAGATATAAACAAGAAAGATGCAACATTTTCTCTCCTTGTAAAACTGTCACAAAAAGACAGTAGCCGAGGATAGGGGCCAAGTTTGTAATTTTTCTGTTTTCTTCTTTCTTTTCCAGAGCTTGGCTGGAGTCAGCCTTGCGATGTCTGGAGCATTGGATGCATCATGTTTGAGCTCTATACAGGGTATACTCTTTTCCAGGTAAGTTTATGTAGGCGTCATAAGGTGTACCATTTGACTGGCAAGAAAATATAGGGTCTATACAGCTGAGACTAACTGTCATTCTTTGTCACAAGTTAATTCTTTGATGATGCATTGATACTTTGCACGATCAGTTTGGCATGCTTTCATTGGCCAGAATGACTTGTAGTATCCCAATATGTGAATTGAAGTTAAAAGGAATGTATTGAGGATAACAACAGTCTTCCAATATAAAACAGCATAAATATGCACAAAGTTTTCATATACTCATACAATGCTTTGAATTGAGAGATGGCCCTGTGTTTGAGATTACAGTGCAAGACTTTCTTCAGTCATATCCTGTCTGACAAAACAACAGACATTCATTGAGTGCTATCAAGGGATGTCCACAGCCAGATGCTGATGATTTTGTACAGCTCAGGAAATTTATGTTTTACATACAGTGGACTCCCATTATGGCGAAGTCCTCGGTCTTTCGTTATATTGAAATTTCGTTATAACCGAACAAATAAACAATAAAAATAAATGGAGTTGATGATGTTGCGGCCTGAATTTTTACTTCGTTGTAACCTGAATTTCGTTATAACCATGTTCGTTATAACGGGAGTGCACTGTACTTTGCTGTATCAATTGTGTTCGACTGAGCCCATACATGAGTCAAAGTACATTCCAGTGTCGTCCCTCAAGGAGGATTGCAGCCGACTTAAAGGGATACTCACTCACATGATCACTCAAAAATCAGATGCTATCTTTACCCCAATACTTACCCTATCATCGTTGAGTGCCTTTACAGAAGGAGCAGAGAATACCTGTGTTGTATCAAGAAAAGGTAGTGAGCATTGCCCCATTATTTGTTGCTTCTTTCCCCAGACACATGACAACAGAGAGCACCTGGCCATGATGGAAAGAATTCTTGGCTCCATGCCAGCTTGGATGGTGAAACGGACAAGGTGAGGCAGCATTGGTCAAACAGATTACGCTAAACTGCTATATAGATCTTTCATATTGTGTGTAGTGGAGTGGGATATCTAATGAAGAACTTTCGGAAATCAAGTACTGGTAATGTAACATAGTGACTTAACCATATACAGTTCGACCTCGATTATCTGGCCTCCTTTTATCCGGAAATCTCTATTATCCGGACGCGTTCACGCAGTGAAGGACTTTTTTTTTTTCATCCAAAAATTGAGAAAAAACAGTGACTTTAAACTCAATTAAAATTTCTACGAAACTCACATGATTTACCTACAATATTCCCGACAGAACTAACATAAATTCACACCACATTATCATCGTAAAAGTAGACAGTCATCACCACCGTTGCGGGGTACACTACTTGCCTAGCTGCCAGTGCACTGGGACGGCAGCTTGGACGGCAGCTATATACATTAACATTGTGTCTCCCACATCCGGCCAATTCGCTTATCCGGATGAGCGCCGGTCCCGACATGGCTGGATAATCGAGGTCGAACTGTACATCAATCTCTTGTCTGAATGTAGCTGTGATGTTTAAAGCTTTTTCGAAAGTAAGGTTTTTTTTGTGTTTTTTTTAGTATAATGAAAGGATGTTCTGCTTTCCTTGAATGAGAATGAAACAGCTTTAGTGAATGATAAAATGAGCTGAAATTTTGATATGGTGTTGATAATTATAGGTGTTAGAGAATAGGGTAAATACTGTAAAATCAGAAATTATTGTGTGCATGAAACTTGTGAACTTTGAGAGGGGCCAAGTTTTGCAAAAGTGAAATGCTGTAATGCACACGAATGTTTTCATCTACACAATGCATTGAATGCCAGTACAATGCTGTGTACATCATGGTCAGCCATTCGCAAAAGTTATTGTACAATGCCGCAAATAAGACCGTCAGTTTCAGTTTAGGAAAAAATTCATGCCAAATATTTCTGGTCTTACCATAGCACTGGTAACTCTGTGAAATGTTTTTACCTTGTGTTGTAACTACTAAGAGGAGGCATCACAAAATATCTTCTATTTTGTGCCGAACCTGTAGGAAAAGCAAGTACTTCTACCACGACCAAGTGGAGTGGAACCCCAAGAGCTCGTCGGGCCGCTATGTGTGTGAGAACTGCCACCAGCTGCGCTTCTACATGGACAGTAATGAGGACGAGCACCGGCGTCTCTTCGACCTCATCGAGGAGATGCTCGAGTACGACCCCTACAAGCGCATCCCGCTGCGGGAGGCCGTCTCGCACCCCTACTTCACCGAGACCCTCTACCGGGGTAGCCGGGACTCACACAGCATCAGTAGGTGACGCTAGGCGTGGCCGCTGGACCCACCTCTGCCTCCCCTCAACTCACCCCACCCCGGCGATGCCCCGCCCCTGCTTGGCAGTGCTGTTCGCTCCTCGGTGGGGGAATCCTCAGGAGGATCTTCTATCATTTGCCACCAGGATGCCCTCTGAAATCCTCTCTGTCTCTCTTTGAGTAAAAAATTCAGCTTATGAACGAGCAGAAGGCTGTCCAGCAATGGTGCCACCTTTTGTCATATCTGCGATGAAAAGTGTCGCTTCCGACGAAAGAACTTGTATCATTCAAGATCATACAGGAGCTCTTAAAAATAAGTGCATGTGTAAGGTGTTTCAGTTAAGAGGTGCTCGGGTGAAGTCTTAAATATGATTGAAATCTTCAACTTGATAATGAACTATATTCACTGCTGTGCTGTGGACAGCGACACAATTGTCCTTGTCAGTTATATCATTCAGGTCGATGAAGCCATCTTCTGCCACGTTAGCAAGTGTCAAAACCAGTCCCCTTGTAGAGCTGTACAAAAGGGAATAGGTTCACTGAAAGAAGTCTCTTAGACACACACATGTCACACACACACACACACTCATATGTATCCATATGTACACTAATTTATGTGCGGACACAAAGGGCGTCTTGCCCTTCCACACTGCTAGTCTCATTCCTGCCAGGCAAGATATAAACTGCTTTTCACTCTGAAAAGAACAAATCCGACAAAAGATGACAAAACCATGGTTGAGTTAGCAGATAGGTGACCTTCCCATTCCTTTCGGGTAGCAGAAAACCCTCAAAACATGCACGAAAACCAAACACCCCCTCCCCCCCCCCAAAAAAAAAAGGAACGCGGCAACAGCAACAACCTTCCATACTTTGTATTTTGGTATGGTACATGCGTAGTTCACCACATTTTTACTTTATCGTGTAGTTACTAGCTTTGTACCAAGATGATGAAGTTGCTTTTCTTTGAGCAAATGTTGTCCGAGAAAAATGTCAACCAAAGCATTCCTGATTTACAATGTATGCTTGCAGGGAACAAATAACTTGTGCTCTGTTTAATTATTGTAATCCTAGAGATTTCATTATAAAGAGTCTTGAATAGATAATGTGAAAAATCCCAGCTGCATTTATGACGACTTGTTAAGGTAGTATGCACTCACAGTAATTGACCACAAGTTGTGTGGTAGGGCATTAACATTAGAGGGCTTACATATCTGCACCAGATTGTAGGAAAAAAATTATAATGAAAGCCGAGTTGGACTGAAATGTGGACACGTATTACACTTAATCTTAGCAGTAATTTAACATAATGTGCCATTTAATCACTTGATATATCTAATATGGACTGCAGTGAAAGCGGTGTCAATTACACTGTATGGGCATTACTGACATTATATCCTATTAGTAAACAGTCTAGCTGATGTAAAACTGTTCATGTTATCTCATGGTGTAAGGACAAAGTTACAACTCTCAAATATTTATTCAAACGACTTGCATCCTCTGGAGCTGCTGTAACTACTAGACTATCTTATCCCGGTGCTTACATGACATATATCCGAATAGACAAGGAAGTTTTGTAACTCAGGTTGTGTTATTTCAACAAAGTGTTGCAAAAACGCATATGTGCGTCTAAAAACAGACTCGAGAGTCACTGATCGTTATTATTAATATCCATGGAGTAAGAATTCAAATGGTACATGCATTTAGGAATACTCCAATGCAACTGATTGTGCTGTAGATTACACTTGGTGCGCAAGAAAGTCGATGCTGCTTCTGTGTCACACACAAAGTCAAAGCCTCCTCTAGTTGTTTGTGTGTGTTTGTATTGATTAGAGTTTTTCTCAAATTCTATGTTGACCTCTGCAACTATTGTGGACCCGCATTCAAAATCATCATTGCAGAACATAATTATTCCATGTTGCTCATACTGTCCACAATCAGACAGCATTTGTACTAGTAGTTTAACAAAAAAATCTGATCGCATATGATGATGAACAAAATATTATGATGCTGATGAGGATGATTATGAGGATGATTATGATGACAAATAGGAAACAAAAGCTATGGAACCAACTGCTGCATCTATGTGTTATGAGTTACATTGTAAGTACGGCAAGTTTATCACTGATGTTGGTGTGAGAGCTAGACGTCCAACTTGAGAAAAGAACTTCCCATGTTCTTTTTCACAAAGCGTTTGCGCCTGCGAGCTGTGCCGGTAGTAATGTATGCAAGGTGGTATGTAGTGTGGCCAAGATGGTACATTTCTTTTTTTCTTGTTTTGATATCTAGTGTATTCTTAGTCAGTGCCTGTCCTGCAGAATATAAAGGGAAATGCTTGTGACAGATGTTACAAGATCGTAATGATGTGTAACGGTAAGAGCTTAACTTGATTGCAGATTTAGATCAAAGCGTAGTGAAGAAATGTCCACAACACCACAGTTTTTCCCAAAGAGATGTGTTGTCAAATGCTGCATGCGGAGCAGTTACTTTGAGCCACATGACCTTCCATGTGTGTGAGTGTGTTTTCTGTGGATCATGTAAAGCTACAGCTACCGGAATATCACGTAATGTCAAGGTGCAGGGAATGTACGTTGTTGATCACCACATTTATAACCAAACCTACTAAACTACGACAAGCTTTACTTGGCTCCAAATCTAAGCAGTAGCGATGATATCTTCCACTCATAGCATTGTTGGGTTTTGTTGAACACTTGTCCAGAGCAGAGTGAGGAAGTGAGAAATGTCGCCCAAAGAGTGATCTGTTGACCTATCAATGAACACAGAGCTAGACAGGAAATGCTGTTTAGTGGTATGCACGCATGACGTATTGTGGTCAGTATTACTTTAATGATTTTTGACTGAAGCCACAGCACAAAGGCACTTCTCTATGTATGGTGGTGCTTAACTAAGTTCAAAGGTTACTCTGAACATTTATTATTAGTACATGTGAAGGTGGAATGAATAAAACCAGTTGAATGAATTGTACCATGCTGAGGGTATTGATACGTATTATTTAATTGATTATTACTTTGTGCAGGGAACTTATCAAAAACAAGGGAAAAAAATAAGGATGATATAAGAGTGACCTATGATTATTATTTATCAGTTGCCTGCTACAAAAACAGTTGAATCAGTGGAATTTCTACTATATTATCATAAACATTTGCAGCAGTAAGTCCAGAGAAGTACTGAACTGATATTTGTCCAAGCTCAGCCAAATATTTGTGTTGTTCTTGTGCTTTTGCAACCCATCACAGGGCTGCAAAACTCTATGTGCTGTACAATACAATGTTTCTGTCAAATTCATTTGGTCAGACATCTCGAGGCAAAATTTATTCAAGATTATTCCAGGGAAGACATAGTTCCCATTATGCCTGCAGAAACTGTCAATTTTTGCTCGGAAAATTTACATGTATGTGTATGAAACGTGTGAAATAACACTGTGATAACACAATTTCAGGTTTGGTAACGTCGAAAATGCTAAATATTAGCCAGAAAGGTACTGTACGCAGTCAGTTTTGAAATCTCAGAGCATGTCTCCAGTCGTGTTGCTCCATGCAGTACAATAAATGGCAAATCAGGCCATAGTAGTATCCATGGTAGAATGCAACACATGCAGCTTGTAGAGAAATACTACTGCTAGGCACAGTCCATCATCATGAAATGTTCTACCTACCCACTACCATGGACCTGCAAAGAACCCTAAAGTAACACAGTGGACTCCCGTTATAACAAAGTTCTTGGGACCGGCAGTTTTCTTTCATTATATATCGAAATTTCATCATAACTGAACAAATAAACAATAAAAATACATAGTGTGGGTAACGTTGCGGCTTGAATTTTTATTTCGTTGTAACCGGAATTTCGTTAAAACGGGAGTGCACTGTATACATACTGTACAGTCAAAATTATTCTTCACTTTTGATCTCAGAAGTACTCCAAAGCAACTCATTATCCTGGCAAACCTTCGTCAACCAGACAAGTTTCTTGGTAGACCCATTAGATATATTGCAAGCAAATTTCAAATGGTGGGAGATGAATTTTGAGCCCTTCTGAGAACTATGTTTTACCTTCAAGAAGTGCGTTACTGTATCGTTGCCAAGGTCATGTATGTTGTAATATGCCAGTACGGCGGTATGATGAGATTTGGATACATACATACATTCTAAGCGTGAAGCAGGCGTACATTCATCTGAAGGCGCAGGGCACAAAGTATAACGGTGCCCTGCGTGGCATCCATGCCTGGTTGGGGACGGATGCAGTGCTGAGAGCAGGTGTGAAACAAAAGAATGTAGATCTAAATAAATTTGTGCCTATAGATTCGATGCAGTACAACTTCCGGTGTCTGGGACACTATTCTATCAGCCTACAATGTAGTAATTCACGTTTGCTGCTCCCTACCGTCTATAGTAAATGTGATGGAGACCCCCAAAGCTACACGCAGTGAAAATTTGAAAAAAAAAAAATAGATGCATAGGATATTTGAAAGAGAGAGAGTAGTATACTTTCAAAATAAGATATGGCAAAAATGTTTTGATATTTTTTTGCTTTGTCTGTAAAAGTGTGAAAAAGGAGCATGCTGAAATTCAGCCGGGAGAGATTTCCTCGGAATTTTATTATCGTTGTCCTAGATAAGTTCATTGTCTTGTGTTTATCTGTATTAATTTTATGAAATATAATAAATATGTATATATGTATAGTACATCAAGCATGAAAACGTGTTATCGCTCAATGATTTCATTACAGATAAGCATAGATACATTGATGTGATGCTGAGAGAGGGAAAGAGGGAGAGAGACTACACAGTGAAGCTGAAACTCGGGGAATTTAATGCATATAAATTCATGTATATTTAAAGTTTAAGAACAGTTTACAGGAAAGAAATGTTTCATAGCACATGAGCTAAATGTGACCATCATTTGAGAGGTATTCCTGATGCAAACCTTGTAACAAGTATTGAAAGAGTGCATGTATAGTACTTTAGGTTCGTATTGTGCATTTAAAATGTACATGTACTTTCATTAGGTGATCCGAGTATTTCTATTGGGTTTCCTTCTCTTTTCTTTCCTTTTTCTTTCCTTTCGGGAGGGGGAGGGGCAAAAGGTGAATAAATGTATTCGAATCACATTCGAATGCAATTACACACACATTTCTGGATAACATTTCCTCCCCCACCCACCCCCTCACACACACACACATTTCATTTGAGTTTGATTCTAGAGAAAGATGCAATCAAACATACTGTAAAACGAGGAATTTTCGTATGCATTTTAATTTCGCGAATTTCGCGAGCGCCAAGATTCGCGAAATTAAAATGCACGCGAAAGTTCTTTTCTACACTATATGTATTGAATGCCAGTGGCAGTTCGCGAAAATTTTATGCCGCAGATAAGGCCGTCGGCTCCAATTCGCGAAAAAGTCATGCCGCGAATATATCATGTTTTACAGTAAGTCAGAAAACCAAACATAAGTTAGTCTGTCAGGCTTTTAAAACACAACACATGCCAATGGAATACCGATGGCATGGCTACAATCTATGTGACGAGGAAACTGAGAGAAAATCCCATCGACAGAATTATTCCCTCTCTTTGTTTAACAATACAGATCTCGGTTATTGCTTCAGAATCATCTTGTTCACTGTATCAGTGATAATAAAGCATGAGCCGCCTGCATGCATGTACTGTAGGTACTATGTAGACAAGCTTTAATTATCAGGCATTCATTGCACAGTGGTTGTGAATGCAGAGGCCACCAGTGGTACTGCTATATATGTTACATCGATCGCATCGAGAGATGTATCCTTACATAGCATCAACTCAGAAAAATGCTGCACAAATGTTGTCCATGTCTTCCAATCAGTGTTATTTCTGACACTTTTTTTCTTGCAGTAAAAAAAAAAAAACCCTAATAAACGCAGCATAAAATTTACAGACACAATCTCATTGCATTTGTCTCTACTGCACTGCAATTTTAATAATCAACTGTAAAATGCATTCAAAATAATTCTAGCAGTTCATACACACATAGTATCACAAGAACATGAATAACTTAAACTCACACAAATCATCCATCTTAAGGACACTTGTTGGACAGCCCGAGTTTAAAGATAATCAAATAATGCAGCATAGTGAAAACCTGATCAAGATACTGACAGTTTCTAAGTTTTGACAGCCAAAACACAAACGAACAGACAAACAAATGAATGCTTTCTAAATGAATCAGTGTACCTTCTTCAAAAATATGCCACAGTTTTCTTTAGGTGCTGAACAAGATTGGACATGTCCTGGGAGAAAAATAAGACAGAGTTAATGCAAACATACATGATGTTGTTCAAAACAAACAAACAAACAAACAAACAAACAAACAAAGTGTTAGAAATGAAACCATGCTGCTATCTTAACCTGTTTAGGACGATCTGATTTTGTTACACTGTACAAAATGCATTTCCCATAAACACCTGCTCGAGTTTACTCTGGACTAGTCTTCAACAGGTTAAACAAAGAATGATAACAAAAGACAAGAATCACTGAATTGCATTGTCAGGGATGCCAAGTTCAAAAAATTTGTACGAGTGAGATTTTCATGACTCGGCATCTCGGCGAGCGAATGTGCGCGCGAGCGAGGGTGTGGGAGGGGTTTTCCCCCTGTTGCCAGGTACGGTAGGGAGCTTTTTCAATTTTAGCTCTTAATGGTGCGATCAGGTGCATACTTAAGTGACTATTTTTTACTTATTCTGAAAGAAAAAAGGAAAATATATCTTCAATTGCAACTATTACTTTAATCTTTTGAGCTATGCTCCTTATTATAGGCCCAAGTTGCAGACTTTGCCCGATGCGTGAGAAAAATGGGTGCCATGCGTGAGATCGTAAGACAGACCCTAAATGCTTGAGTCTCACTCAGAATGCGTGAGACTTGGTAGCTCTGCATTGTACCACATTATACACTCCACAAAACAAGGCCTGAAATGCACAGGGCTGTTCACCATGCAAATGCTGTTTTGCATACCGAAGAACATAACATTCAATGTCACAACAAAGCAGGAAAACTTACATGTAGTGCCTTGAAACCATGTATCATATAATATTTACTTTTCTAATAATTGATTGAGGGATTTCTTTATGCTCTCACAATATCTAATGATGTAACGGCCAATACATATGATAATTTAAGGAGATGATTGGCACTTAAATTTCTACAGCAACATAACATCTCACTTGAAAAAATAAACACACAAGTTCACCTTAATATACACTGGGATCGAGAGAATGCAGCACATACATCAGTAAAAGTTTGAGGAAAATCCGACAATCTGTTTAAAAGTTAGGAATTTTAGAAAATTCAATACCGTCATGGCTGGATGAGGAGACTACTACAGCTCGTGATGTCACACGCATACAACGGTATAAAAACAATATAAAGTACATTGTAAATTCAACATATTTTCACTTTTCTCGCATAATGGAAAAGCACTTGACTTGCCACTTTCAGAAGACAAGGGAACAATAGTACCCTTAACATATATGTCAGTATCAAGTTGAAAAGTTGAAGGAATGTATACTTTTTTCAAAAAAATAAATTTTTGTGGAATTCTCTTCATATTTTCCTTGTATTGTTTCACACATGTGACATCATACACTGGAGTAGTCCTCTCATCTAGCAGAAACTTTCAATTCATGGACATACTACACTGCGAAATGCCGCCTTCAATGAATGATCACTACAAAACAAACATTACCTAGATAATCTTGTTGTTCTTTCATGCTGTGCATGTGCATGGTAAAATCAACTACACGTTGCTCTAAATGTTTACAATTATTTAACTAAAAGTAAATGGCACTCACAAGAAGATTTACAAAAATAATATATCAATATTTGTTTGAGAACAAATTGAAAAAGAAGCAATTTATCAGTTTTATTACACTCTGCCAATGATAGAAAAATATTTTAATAAGCTATTGCTGTGAGATGGCTCATCAATAGATATTTCAAAATTTTTATCACTGCTGAGCAACATGAAACACTCGTCATAAATTTGTGCATGAAACCTCACTTGATTTTGGCTAGTTTCATGAAACCTGCTTCATAGATAAAAGATGCTATCATTCCATCAATTCTTCTACGCACTGTCACTTCATTTCTTCTGATAATTGAAGCAAACTTACTGCCCTATTATTGCATCAAACAAAACAACTAAAGGAGTTCTACATACTGTATATATGTCATATCATTCATGAGCATCATGTCTCTTAAAGTGAGACGCGAAAGACAATTCAATAAGTGGTTGAATTTGCAAATGAGAAATAAATATTTTCTCTTTTCAAGAGAAATCTCTTTTTTTTTTTCCAACTTGGAGACAAAATACATCACATTTCTGAAATGTAATATTTCACAACACTTAAAAAAAGAAGAAGAAAGAAACCAACATGTACCTGTCACATGCAGTTGTAAATAAAAATTCACTTTGAACTTAAGTTAGAAGTACAGCGGCACTGGAGACGGCGGCGGCGGCGGCGGTGGTGTAACGCTGCTGAATCTTAAGCATTCTCCAGCATACATTCCGGGGGATACAACAAATACCGCAGCATGTTTCTGAATTATTCTCCACTTACTCAACCCCGCCATTCCTGCAGCCTAACTGATTAGTGACTATCTATACTAGTCTGAATCCACAAAGTTTTGCAGATAGCACTGCCTGCCTATTTAGTTTAAAATTACAAAAAGAGAGCTGAAACTTTGCACTGATATAACAAGGGTATAGCATAATGATTGATAGCAAATCAGCCACGTAACTTAAAAAAAAAAAAAAGGTTTTTGAACTCTAAACAAATGCAAACTGTGAGATGAAAATTTCTCAAAGTAAAAACTTCATACGAAATCACAGCTCTCGATGGAAAATTAAGGTTTGATGTCACCAGTTGTTAATCTAGCTCATGAGAAATCTTGATGAAGAAAAAGAGAAGGAAAAAAAAATGAAAATAAAAAAACCTTTTAACAAAAGTCGTCAGCTATCCATGCCCTTCTCACAGATTCATGTGTCATCCAAACTGGGTCATAAGTTTGGCAACATTGCAGCAAGCACTGTCCACCTGAGAGTAACTCAGTCTCCAGTTTACGAAGTTCAGTTGTAAAAAGCAGATGTCCTTTCAAGATAACCTGTGAGATTGCAGAAGAGAACTTCAGTTTGTGGTCCACATTCTCTTTAGTCCCATGCACTCACTTTCATGTGATTGCACCCCACCAGCGTTACCAGTGTACCTAGAGTTGTCTGCATCAAATGTCAATGATGACATACACATCATGCTGTCCGCTCTCATGAATTTGCATGTTGGAGTAGGTGATTGCTTTGACTTCAGTGCCCTGGAGGAAAACAGAAAGACAGGATACCAAAATCAGTAGGCCTACTTTCCACAGGCATTAACCCGTTGAGGACGGTTTGATCTTGCTACAACATGCATTTCCCATAGACGCCTGCCCGAGTATACTCAGGACTCGTCCTAAAACGGGTTAATCTTCAGCCCCCTCACTCATGCGGGCCTTCTGTAGAATGCATGTACATTCCCAATTTTGGGGGAAAGGGCTATATTTTTACTATGCCTACAATATCTGTGTAAATATGTTTAATTATTGCTCTGTATGTATATACATGCATTCTACGTATGTACAGAGGTAACGTGTATGCATGCAATCAAAATAAATTTCCATAAATTGACAATTACATAGAATCGAACTGAATTGAATTTAGGGGCTCAATTCAGGGAAAAAATCATGATAAATCTTTGAAATAGGGGGACTTTTAGTACTTTTTTCCCTCATAATGTCTTTAATTAGGGGTAATTTTCAACCTTTCCCAAATAATCCTGAAATAGGGTTCAGAATAGGATTAGTTTCAAACCCTCTGAAAAATTCTGAAGTTGGGCTTCTTGGTGTTTGCCTAATCTCCCAAATGTGCATCTGATGTGCATGTATTGCTGCAAATCATGCCGGACCACCTTTTTCTTTGCAGAACATTCACCACATACACATTGTATGTCATGCTGCTTTGCAGGCTTCCCTCCCACAAGCCCATAATATGGGGTCAAAATCCTAACCCCTTCTCATCCTTTAAAGGGGGAATCTCATAGAATCTGGAACAAGCGTGTGTATGGATGACTACCTGAGTGTGTGTGTGTGTGGGGGGGGGGGGGGGGGGGGGGGGATATTCCGTAACCAATACTGCAACAATGTATACATTTTGTTTAATATCTCAATGTAATAGACATATAAATAATGTACATGTAAGGTATGAAAGCTTAGTTTAGATACAAGATAACTTGGCTGATTTTAAGGTTGATTGACCTTGTTTTTGAACCCTCTTTGTAAGAGAGACCATTATATTTCGAGCTTAATACTCCTTTTGACTGTTTCTGGGAATGCATTTTACTTTGCCTGCATTGTTGCTAGATATGTATAAGCACAAGGCTCACTGTAGATGACATTTAGAAAGGAAAAGTGCCCAACATTTGAAAACACTATGAGCTGGTTCAATGCAACTAAAAATGAATGAAATAATTGAGGTGTTTGCTACATTTGCAGGAAAAAAAAACAACAACAAACAAACTCTACATCAAAATCACTTACCTGTGGGTGTTTGACGATATCAAAATATTCACCAGTCCTGTGAAGAACAAAAATGAAACATTTAAAGACAAATATTTACTTCAAGGTTTGTAGAGCAATATTGGCAATTTAGCTTCAACATATCTATATGTAATGCCTGAGCTTCTGCTGAAAACACTGTTGTCAAACAAAAATGCTTAGACTATTTTTCAAAGGTATTTTATACTTTAAACTATACATTTTTTTTTTTTAATTGCATCATTAAGATCTGAAGTGGTACAGCGTTGTGGGTGTTCCATGCCCTCCCCTCTGGCGAGAGGGAAAACATTTTAAATGCACACTCCAGAAAATGGGTGTACGATGCTAACCACTTTCAGGAGATCTGCGACTGCCATCAGAAGGTATCAACTGGAGCGCATCAGGATGGATGGATGGATGCATGGACAGACGGACAGACAGACGAATGAATGAATGAATGAATGAATGAATGAATGAATGAATGAATGAATGAATGAATGAATGAATGAATGAATGAATGAATGAATGAATGAATGAATGAATGAATGAATGAATGAATGAATGAATGAATGAATGAATGAATGAATGAATGAATGAATGAATGAATGAATGAATGAATGAATGAATGAATGAATGAATGAATGGATGGATGGATGGATGGATGGATGGAGGGACAGACGGATGAATGAATGAATGAATGAATGAATGAATGAATGAATGAATGAATGGGGAAAACATATATAGTCAAACCTGTCTCAGCGACCACCTGCCAAATATGACCACTAAAAACAATTCCCTCTGAGAGAAGACGTATATTAAAGAACCTGTCTGTAGCCGCCACCTGTCTATAATGGCCACTTTTTTCGTCTCCCTTGTGGCCACTATAGACAGGTTTGACTCTGCACTCACCCTGTAGACTTGATGGTAAAGTTTTTCTCATCGAACTCATTGATGGTGACTTCCTGGATGAGACACAGAGAGAGAATGGGAAAAGCATCGTCACATGACAACCCTGTTTTGTGTTTACTCCCCAAGAGTTACCCTGCCTTGGGAACAGATGCTGCTGCTAAGGGACTTGAAGCACCAACCTCAAGACTGACTGTCAGGGGTGTTAACCAAGAGCCCCAAAAGCTCCTCAAAAAAGCTTCTGCTTGAATGGAAATCTTGTAGCACGACATTTGCTCCTGCGACAATTGCTCCCATGAACATCTGCAAGCTAAGCCAAAAACATAACACCTACCCATAAACATAACTCTAACCCTTCTCCTAATCCTCACAAACTAAACCCCAAAACCCTCTCACAACCCTGTAAAGTCCTTGGAGAAAATAAATCTCGAGCAATTGTCGCAGGAGCAAATGTCGTGTCACCTGGAAATCTATAGTTTATTCCCTTGTAAAACCACCTGAAACACACAGAAATGTAACAACAGCACAAATCAGAGAATTGGGCCTGTGTTTTCTATCATCGCCATGACGATCATTCTTACCCTTGGAATGAAGAAAGGGTCGGTGGAAAAGACAAAGAGCCACTCATCTAAGAAGTGATACAGAAGTGACTTGAGGTCATCACCTGTGATTTGAAAAAAAAAGGATCAATAAAACAATAGAATCATCTATACATTATGTACAATATGCATATAATGCAATTTTGTAAAACCACAGCTTAGATGTCTGATAAGGGTGATGATTGAATATGTTCAACTTCCTTCCTTGTACTGATAAAGCATACCAAATACAATAAAACCTGTCTTAGCAACCACCTGTCTGTGGTGGGCATAATAGCACCATAAACATAACTTCAAAATTAATCATGCACTATGTTTGTCATACAGATGGTGACATTTTCATATGCTATCGATTTTTAGAATAACACTTCACTAACAAAATTTGAAAAAAGAAAGAAGCATCATGAAAAATATGGTGTACCCGATATACACATACCTTCAGCTGTAACCTCTTTTGTAATGGTTTTCTCTACATACTTGATATCAGTCATGTAGTCAAACATGGCAAGCACCACCTTTGGAGAAAGAGAATGAAACAAGAGAACAATACATACATTGAAAGATATTGCAATTGTGCCTTATTCACTAATTTACATACTTGTTCATTTATCTAGTATTCATCTATTCATTTGTTGTTTGTGTTCTTTTATCTATTCATTTATTCATTCACTCATTCATTTATTGATTCATTCAATCATTTATTTATTTACCTATTCATCCATTCATTCATTCATTCATTCATTCATTCATTCATTCATTCATTCATTCATTCATTCATTCATTCATTCATTCATTCATTCATTCATTCATTCATTCATTCATTCATTCATTCATTCATTCATCTATTCATTTATTTATTTGTGATATCTTCACAGGTTGGCTTCTTAGAACAAATCTTGACTGACACAGTATGGTCATTGCAACCGATTGGCAAATTGCTCGAGCATTAAAGGATGCCCATGACATTAATGAAACATGGCTACATACTGCTCAATCACTAAATAATATTTACATTCATGAAAGGCACTTTGTTTAAAGTTGCAATAAGCACAACTTGATGCAAGAATCATTCATTTGAACAGTATAATCTGGAATAATGTGATTTAATACAACTCCCCATTCTACTTCAGGTGAAATTGCACTGAGGAAGGAAAAAAACACCACTTTTGATCATTTCTCTTCATCAAAGAGTGGGAGTTGTGGTCCTGTGTCATGTCAAAGTACTTTCAAGAAGAGCAAATGAGGAATAAAAAGTTGTGAAAGGCTGTAAGAAAGATAAGAGTGTAATGTTTTTCACTTTCCCATAATTACAGTT